>NC_069504.1:1125762879-1126084129 GCF_027579735.1 Bombina bombina
CAGGTATCACAGCAGAGATGCTTGGCATCAGGAGCAAGGTAAGCATACACAGGTATCACAGCAGAGATGCTTGGCTTCAGGACCAAGGTAAGCATACACAGGTATCACAGCAGAGATCCTGTGCACCAGGAGCAAGGTAAGCATACACAGGATCACAGCAGATATGCTTGGCTTCAGGAGCAAGGTAAGCATACACAGGTATCACAGCAGAGATACTTGGCTTCAGGAGCAAGGTAAGCATACACAAGTATCACAGCAGAGATGCTTGGCTTCAGGAGCAAGGTAAGCATGCACAGGTAAAACAGCAGAGATGCTTGGCTTCAGAAGCAAGGTAGGCATACACAGGTATCAGAGCAGAGATGCTTGGCTTCAAGAGCAAGGCAAGCATACACAGGTATCACAGCAGATATGCTTGGCTTCAGGAGCAAGGCAAGCATATACAGGTATCACAGCAGAGATGCTTGGCTTCAGGAGCAAGGTAAGCATACACAGGTATCACAGCAGAGATCCTGTGCACCAGGAGCAAGGTAAGCATACACAGGATCACAGCAGATATGCTTGGCTTCAGGAGCAAGGTAAGCATACACAGGTATCACAGCAGAGATACTTGGCTTCAGGAGCAAGGTAAGCATACACAAGTATCACAGCAGAGATGCTTGGCTTCAGGAGCAAGGTAAGCATGCACAGGTAAAACAGCAGAGATGCTTGGCTTCAGAAGCAAGGTAGGCATACACAGGTATCAGAGCAGAGATGCTTGGCTTCAAGAGCAAGGCAAGCATACACAGGTATCACAGCAGATATGCTTGGCTTCAGAAGCAAGGCAAGCATATACAGGTATCACAGCAGAGATGCTTGGCTTCAGGAGCAAGGTAAGCATACACAGGTATCACAGCAGAGGTGCTTGGCTTCAAGAGCAAGGTACGCATACACAGGTATCACAGCAGAGATGCTTGGCTTCATGAGCAAAGTAAGCATACACAGGTATCACAGCAGAGATGCTTGGCTTCAGGAGCAAGGTAAGCATACACAGGTATCACAGCAGAGATGCTTGGCTTCAGGACCAAGGTAAAGCATACATAGGTATCACAGCAGATATGCTTGACTTCAGAAGCAAGGTAAGCATACACAGGTATCACAGCAGAGATGCTTGGCTTCAGGAGCAAGGTAAGCATACACAGGTAACACAGCAGATATGCTTGGCTTCAGAAGCAAGGTAGGCATACACAGGTATCAGAGCAGAGATGCTTGGCTTCAAGAGCAAGGCAAGCATACACAGGTATCACAGCAGATATGCTTGGCTTCAGAAGCAAGGCAAGCATATACAGGTATCACAGCAGAGATGCTTGGCTTCAGGAGCAAGGTAAGCATACACAGGTATCACAGCAGAGATGCTTGGCTTCAAGAGCAAGGTACGCATACACAGGTATCACAGCAGAGATGCTTGGCTTCATGAGCAAAGTAAGCATACACAGGTATCACAGCAGAGATGCTTGGCTTCAGGAGCAAGGTAAGCATACACAGGTATCACAGCAGAGATGCTTGGCTTCAGGACCAAGGTAAAGCATACATAGGTATCACAGCAGATATGCTTGACTTCAGAAGCAAGGTAAGCATACACAGGTATCACAGCAGAGATGCTTGGCTTCAGGAGCAAGGTAAGCATACACAGGTAACACAGCAGATATGCTTGGCTTCAGGACCAAGGTAAGCATACACATGTATCACAGCAGAGATCCTGTGCACCAGGAGCAAGGTAAGCATACACAGGTATCACAGCAGATATGCTTGGCTTCAGGACCAAGGTAAGCACACACAGGTATCACAGCAGAGATACTGTGCTCCAGGAGCAAGGTAAGCATACACAGGTATCACAGCAGAGATGCTTGGCTTCAGGACCAAGGTAAGCATACACAGGTATCACAGCAGAGATAATGTGCTCCAGGAGCAAGGTAAGCATACACAGGTATCACAGCAGAGATGCTTGGCTTCAGGAGCAAGGTAAGCATACACAGGTATCACAGCAGAGATACTGTGCTCCAGGAGCAAGGTAAGCATACACAGGTATCACAGCAGAGATGCTTGGCTTCAGGAGCAAGGTAAGCATACACAGGTATCACAGCAGAGATACTGTGCTCCAGGAGCAAGTAAGCATACACAGGTATCAGAGCAAATATGCTTGGCTTCAGGAGCAAGGTAAGCATACACAGGTATCACAGCAGAGATGCTTGGCTTCAGGAGCAAGGTAAGCATACACTGGTATCACAGCAGAGATGCTTAGCTTCAGGAGCAAGGTAAGCATACACAGGTATCACAGCAGAGATACTGTGCTCCAGGAGCAAGGTAAGCATACACAGGTATCACAGCAGAGATGCTTGGCTTCAGGAGCAAGGTTAGCATACACAGGTATCACAGCAGATATGCTTGACTTCAGAAGCAAGGTAAGCATACACAGGTATCACAGCAGAGATGCTTGGCTTCAGGAGCAAGGTAAGCATACACTGGTATCACAGCAGAGATGCTTAGCTTCAGGACCAAGGTAAGCATACACAGGTATCACAGCAGAGATGCTTGGCTTCAGGACCAAGGTAAGCATACACAGGTATCACAGCAGAGATACTGTGCTCCAGGAGCAAGGTAAGCATACACAGGTATCAGAGCAAATATGCTTGGCTTCAGGAGCAAGGTAAGCATACACAGGTATCACAGCAGAGATGCTTGGCTTCAGGAGCAAGGTAAGCATACACAGGTATCAGAGCAAATATGCTTGGCTTTAGGAGCAAGGTAAGCATACACAGGTATCACAGCAGAGATGCTTGGCTTCAGGAGCAAGGTAAGCATGCACAGGTATAACAGCAGAGATGCTTGGCTTCAGAAGCAAGGTAGGCATACACAGGTATCAGAGCAGAGATGCTTGGCTTCAGGAGCAAGGCAACCATACACAGGTATCACAGCAGAGATGCTTGTCTTCAGGAGCAAAGTAATCATACACAGGTATCACAGCAGAGATGCTTGGCATCAGGAGCAAGGTAAGCATACACAGGTATCACAGCAGAGATGCTTGGCTTCAGGACCAAGGTAAGCATACACAGGTATCACAGCAGAGATCCTGTGCACCAGGAGCAAGGTAAGCATACACAGGATCACAGCAGATATGCTTGGCTTCAGGAGCAAGGTAAGCATACACAGGTATCACAGCAGAGATACTTGGCTTCAGGAGCAAGGTAAGCATACACAAGTATCACAGCAGAGATGCTTGGCTTCAGGAGCAAGGTAAGCATGCACAGGTAAAACAGCAGAGATGCTTGGCTTCAGAAGCAAGGTAGGCATACACAGGTATCAGAGCAGAGATGCTTGGCTTCAAGAGCAAGGCAAGCATACACAGGTATCACAGCAGATATGCTTGGCTTCAGGAGCAAGGCAAGCATATACAGGTATCACAGCAGAGATGCTTGGCTTCAGGAGCAAGGTAAGCATACACAGGTATCACAGCAGAGATCCTGTGCACCAGGAGCAAGGTAAGCATACACAGGATCACAGCAGATATGCTTGGCTTCAGGAGCAAGGTAAGCATACACAGGTATCACAGCAGAGATACTTGGCTTCAGGAGCAAGGTAAGCATACACAAGTATCACAGCAGAGATGCTTGGCTTCAGGAGCAAGGTAAGCATGCACAGGTAAAACAGCAGAGATGCTTGGCTTCAGAAGCAAGGTAGGCATACACAGGTATCAGAGCAGAGATGCTTGGCTTCAAGAGCAAGGCAAGCATACACAGGTATCACAGCAGATATGCTTGGCTTCAGGAGCAAGGCAAGCATATACAGGTATCACAGCAGAGATGCTTGGCTTCAGGAGCAAGGTAAGCATACACAGGTATCACAGCAGAGGTGCTTGGCTTCAGGAGCAAGGTAAGCATACACAGGTATCACAGCAGAGGTGCTTGGCTTCAGGAGCAAGGTAAGCATACACAGGTATCACAGCAGAGATGCTTGGCTTCAAGAGCAAGGTACGCATACACAGGTATCACAGCAGAGATGCTTGGCTTCATGAGCAAAGTAAGCATACACAGGTATCACAGCAGAAATGCTTGGCTTCAGGAGCAAGGTAAGCATACACAGGTATCACAGCAGAGATGCTTGGCTTCAGGACCAAGGTAAAGCATACATAGGTATCACAGCAGATATGCTTGACTTCAGAAGCAAGGTAAGCATACACAGGTATCACAGCAGAGATGCTTGGCTTCAGGAGCAAGGTAAGCATACACAGGTAACACAGCAGATATGCTTGGCTTCAGGACCAAGGTAAGCATACACAGGTATCACAGCAGAGATCCTGTGCACCAGGAGCAAGGTAAGCATACACAGGTATCACAGCAGATATGCTTGGCTTCAGGACCAAGGTAAGCACACACAGGTATCACAGCAGAGATACTGTGCTCCAGGAGCAAGGTAAGCATACACAGGTATCACAGCAGAGATGCTTGGCTTCAGGACCAAGGTAAGCATACACAGGTATCACAGCAGAGATAATGTGCTCCAGGAGCAAGGTAAGCATACACAGGTATCACAGCAGAGATGCTTGGCTTCAGGAGCAAGGTAAGCATACACAGGTATCACAGCAGAGATACTGTGCTCCAGGAGCAAGGTAAGCATACACAGGTATCACAGCAGAGATGCTTGGCTTCAGGAGCAAGGTAAGCATACACAGGTATCACAGCAGAGATACTGTGCTCCAGGAGCAAGTAAGCATACACAGGTATCAGAGCAAATATGCTTGGCTTCAGGAGCAAGGTAAGCATACACAGGTATCACAGCAGAGATGCTTGGCTTCAGGAGCAAGGTAAGCATACACAGGTATCACAGCAGAGATGCTTAGCTTCAGGAGCAAGGTAAGCATACACAGGTATCACAGCAGAGATACTGTGCTCCAGGAGCAAGGTAAGCATACACAGGTATCACAGCAGAGATGCTTGGCTTCAGGAGCAAGGTAAGCATACACAGGTATCACAGCAGATATGCTTGACTTCAGAAGCAAGGTAAGCATACACAGGTATCACAGCAGAGATGCTTGGCTTCAGGAGCAAGGTAAGCATACACTGGTATCACAGCAGAGATGCTTAGCTTCAGGACCAAGGTAAGCATACACAGGTATCACAGCAGAGATGCTTGGCTTCAGGACCAAGGTAAGCATACACAGGTATCACAGCAGAGATACTGTGCTCCAGGAGCAAGGTAAGCATACACAGGTATCAGAGCAAATATGCTTGGCTTCAGGAGCAAGGTAAGCATACACAGGTATCACAGCAGAGATGCTTGGCTTCAGGAGCAAGGTAAGCATACACAGGTATCAGAGCAAATATGCTTGGCTTCAGGAGCAAGGTAAGCATACACAGGTATCGCAGCAGAGATGCTTGGCTTCAGGAGCAAGGTAAAGCATACACAGGTATCACAGCAGAGATTCTTGGCTTCAGGAGCAAAGTAATCATACACAGGTATCACATCAAAGATGCTTGGCTTCAGGAGCAAGGTAGGCATACACAGGTATCACAGCAGATATGCTTGGCTTCAGGAGCAAAGTAATCATACACAGGTATCACAGCAGAGATGCTTGGCTTCAAGAGCAAGGTAAGCATACACAGGTATAACAGCAGAGATGCTTGACTTCAGGAGCAGGGTAAGCATACACAGGTATCACAGCAGAGATGCTTGGCTTCAGGAGCAAGGTAAGCATACACAGGTATCACAGCAGAGATGCTTGGCTTCAGGAGCAAGGTAAGCATACACAGGTATCAGAGCAAATATGCTTGGCTTCAGGAGTAAGGTAAGCATACACAGGTATCAGAGCAGGGATGCTTGGCTTCAGGAGCAAGGCAAGCATACACAGGTATCACAGCAGATATGCTTGGCTTCAGGAGCAAGGCAAGCATACACAGGTATCACAGCAGAGATTCTTGACTTCAGGAGCAAGGTAAGCATGCACAGGTATCACAGCAGAGATTCTTGACTTCAGGAGCAAGGTAAGCATACACAGGTATCACAGCAGAGGTGCTTGGCTTCATGAGCAAGGTAAGCATACACAGGTATCACAGCAGAGGTGCTTGGCTTCATGAGCAAAGTAGGCATACACAGGTATCACAGCAGAGATGCTTGGCTTCAGGACCAAGGTAAGCATACACAGGTATCACAGCAGAGATGCTTGGCTTCAGGACCAAGGTAAGCATACACAGGTACACAGCAGAGATGCTTGGCTTCAGGAGCAAGGTAAGCATACACAGGTATCACAGCAGAGATGCTTGGTTTCAGGAGCAAGGTAAGCATACACAGGTATCACAGCAGAGATGCTTGGCTTCAAGAGCAAGGTAAGCATACACTGGTATGACAGGAGAGATGCTTGGCTTCAGGAGCAAGGTAAGCATACATAGGTGTCACAGCAAAGATGCTTGGCTTCAGTAGCAAGGTAAGCATATACAGATATCACAGTAGAGATGCTTGACTTCAGTAGCAAGGTAAGCATATACAGGTATCACAGCAGAGATGCTTGGCTTCATGAGAAAGGTAAGCATACACAGGTATCACAGCAGAGATACTTGACTTCAGGAGTAAGGTAAGCATCCTCAGGTATCACAGCAGAGATGCTTGGCTTCAGCAGCAAATAAAGCATATACAGGTATCACAGCAGAGATGCTTGGTCTCTGTTAAATTTATGTGGAATTAGTTTGAATCCAGTTTGAAGTAGCAAGCATCTGTGTGTGTGTCGCATGGTGTGTGTGTGTGTGTGTGTGGCATGGTGTGTGTGTGTGTTTGTATGTGGCATGGTTCTGTGTGTGTGTTTGTGTGTGTGTGTGTGTGCATGGCATGGTGTGTGTGTGTTTTTTGTGTGTGTGAGTGAGTGGCATGGTATGAGTGTTTGTGTGTGTTTGGCATGGCATGTGTGTGCGTGTGGGTAGCATGGTGTGTGGCATGGTGCATGTGTTTTTGACATGGTGTGTATGTGTGGCATAGTGTATGTGTTTGTTTGTGTGTGTCTGTGTGGCATGGTGCATCATGTGGGCGGGTGTGGTATGGTAAAAGCAAAAACAGTGATGATAAAAATAAAGTACACACATATATATATATATATATATATATATATATATATATATATATATAAATCCTCCAAGAAAAAAAGTTAAGTTCGCGGAAAGAGGTGGTTGTTTTGCCCACGTAGACATTGGAGCACGTGTGGGAGCTTTACTACGTGTAACAGCATGCTAAAAGGTGACTCTTTTCAACATCCATACAGGAATCAGCGGTATAAGATCGACTATTGCCTTAGTTGCACCAGTACTTTTGTGATCTATATGCTTTTTTGCCCATGCTCCAATGTCTACGTGGGCAAAACGACCACCTCTTTCCGCGAACGGATGGCCAATCACCAGTATGCCATCTGGGAAGCTTTGAAAAATGGCAAATCCGATCAGCCGGTGGCACGCCACTGCATACAGTTTAAACACTCAGTGTCCAGTATCAGATCTATGTTGATAGATCATGTACCTCCCATCTCTAGGAGTGGTGACAGGGCTAAGAGACTTCTCCAGTGTGAGAGCAGGTGGATATACAGGCTGGATACAGTGGCCCCGCGGGGATTGAACACATCATTGGACTTTAGCCCATTCTACTAAAGATACTGAAGATTATGATGTATTTTCATTATACATATAGTGTACTTTTGAGTCTTATGGTGTCCGCTTTTGACAAGTTTTTCTATCATACTCCAAAAGGCCTGATGTATCTTTAAATTTTTAAATTGCTGTGATATCGTCAGTTTCTATGGTGGCTTCTACATTTTTATTCCCTCAGCTATCTTTGTTTATCCTTTAGTGCCATATAGCTTTTCTATATCTTTCCTGTAATCTTGGTGCATAATTTAGTTACGCTTATTAATCATCGGTCAATGTTGATATTGTAAGTTAGAAATTGACTGCTATGTTAGTCTATTTAGCTGTAACTATTTTGCTTATGTATCGATTATGGGACACTGTATGGGCCAATAACTACGATCAGTCCCCATCCTTTCACACTTGAGATACACGTGTAGCGTTTCACAACAGGCTTTGTTGTTATTTATACCTGGTTGCTATTAGCTACGATTGCGCCCTATGAGTTACTTAGCTCTACGCATGCGCATTAACACTCCATCGCCTAGATTTAGAGTTTGGCGGTAGCCATCAAAACCAGCGTTAGAGGCTCCTAACGCTGTTTTTTACCGCCCGCTGGTATTTGGAGTCAGTCAGGAAAGGGTCTAACGCTCACTTTGCAGCCGCGACTTTTCCATACCGCAGATCCCCCTACGCCAATTGCGTATCCTATCTTTTCAATGGGATCTTTCTAACGCCGGTATTTAGAGTCTTGGCTGAAGTGAGCGTTAGAAATCTAATGACAAAACTCCAGCCGCAGAAAAAAAACAGGAGTTAAGAGCTTTCTGGGCTAACGCCGGTTCATAAAGCTCTTAACTACTGTGCTCTAAAGTACACTAACACCCATAAACTACCTATGTACCCCTAAACCAAGGTCCCCCCACATCGCCGCCACTCGATTAAATTTTTTTAACCCCTAATCTGCCAACCGCACACCGCCGCCACCTACGTTATACTTATGTACCCCTAATCTGCTGCCCCTAACACCGCCGACCCCTATATTATATTTATTAACCCCTAATCTGCCCCCCACAACGTCGCCGCCAGCTACCTACAATAATTAACCCCTAATCTGCCGACCGGACCTCACCGCTACTATAATAAAGTTATTAAGTCCTAATCCGCCTCACTCCCGCCTCAATAACCCTATAAGAAATAGTATTAACCCCTAATCTGCCCTCCCTAACATCACCGACACCTAACTTCAATTATTAACCGCTAATCTGCCGACCGGACCTCACCGCTACTCTAATAAATGTATTAACCCCTAAAGCTAAGTCTAACCCTAACACTAACACCCCCCTAAGTTAAATATAATTTAAATCAAACGAAAAAAACTAACTTTTATTAAATAAATTATTCCTATTTAAAGCTAAATACTTACCTGTAAAATAAACCCTAATATAGCTACAATATAACGAATAATTATATTGTAGCTATTTTAGGATTAATATTTATTTTACAGGCAACTTTGTAATTATTTTAACCAGGTACAATAGCTATTAAATAGTTAAGAACTATTTAATAGCTACCTAGTTAAAATAATTACAAAATTACCTGTAAAATAAATCCTAACCTAAGTTACAATTAAACCTAACACTACACTATCAATAAATTACTTAAATAAAATACCTACAATTATCTACAATTAAACCTAACACTACACTATCAATAAATTAATTAAATACAATACCTACAAATAAATACAATTAAATAAACTAACTAAAGTACAAAAAATAAAAAATAACTAAATTACAAAAAATAAAAAAATATTTACAAACATTAGAAAAATATTACAACAATTTTAAACTAATTACACCTACTCTAAGCCCCCTAATAAAATAACAAAGCCCCCAAAATAAAAAAATGCCCTACCCTATTCTAAATTTAAAAAGTTCAAAGCTCTTTTACCTTACCAGCCCTGAAAAGGGCCATTTGCGGGGCATGCCCCAAATAATTCAGCTCTTTTGCCTGTAAAAAAAACACATACAATACCCCCCCCAACATTACAACCCACCACCCACATACCCCTAATCTAACCCAAACCACCCCTTAAATAAACCTAACACTAAGCCCCTGAAGATCTCCCTACCTTGTATTCACCACACCGGGTTCACCGATCGGTCCAGAAGAGCCTCCAATGTCTTCATCCAAGCCCAAGCGGGGGCTGAAGAGTGACGTCCATCCTCCGGCTGAAGTCTGGATCCAAGCGGCAAATGAAGAAGTCCATCTTCAGGAAGAAATCTTCATCCTATCCAGGCAGAAGAGGACATCCGGACCGGCAAACATCTTCATCCAAGCCGCATCTTCTATGTTGTTCCATCCGATGACGAGCGGCTGATCTTGAAGACCTCCAGCGCGGATCCATCCTCTTCGTTCGACGTCCAACTGAATAATGAATGTTCCCAGCCATTCTGTGAACTCTAAATACCAGCGGTATTTAAAAGGTGCGGCCAAAAAAAAGCACGCGTAGCTAACGCACCCCTTCTAACGCAAAACTCCAAATCTAGGCCCATGTGTCTCCCGAGTTTGACAGACGCTCCTCTATTTGGCTTTGGACGTTACTATGGCAACGTTGTGCTATGCGTCATCACGCTAGGTACCCTAGCGTGTCAGTGTGACATCAATGTTGGCAGAAGGGAGGAGAGCGGTATCGGATGGCGGCAAGGTTAATAGGTATTTCAAGTATTTAAGGGGTAAGTTTTTAAATGTATGTCATTCAATTTTAGGTGCTTGATTGCACTTTTTTGCTGGATATCTTGTGGCATTTGACAAAGGCAGAATTCAGTGCCGAAACGTTATGTCTCCTGATTTTTAACATGATCTAATAAACTTTATACTTTTTAACAAACTCCAGTGAGTGGAGGATTTGGATGTTTTTTAGCAGTGCATTCCTGAAGAGTGGTAAGATTGTGCTATCCTATTTTGACTGTCTATATATATATTGTTACACAAAGCAAGTTGCTTCTTTTTCATCACAGCCACTTGGGAGTTAACAAGAAGGTTCCTAGCCACAAGTCCCTTTATTTCTTTTTCTTTCTAGGCTACATTGTGAGCACCTGGTAAACACAAAACGGTTTGTCGCTCCTGCACCATGTGACCAGAATGCACTGTGTATGCTTACCTTACTCCTGAAGCCAAGCATTTCTGCTGTGATACCTGTGTATGTTTACCTTACTCCTGAAGCCAAGAATATCTGCTTTGATACCTGTGTATGCTTACCTTACTCCTGAAGCCAAGCATTTCTGCTGTGATACCTGTGTATGTTTACCTTGTTCCTGAAGCCAAGAATATCTGCTTTGATACCTGTGTATGCTTACCTTACTCCTGAAGCCAAGAATATCTGCTTTGATACCTGTGTATGCTTACCTTTTTCCTGAAGCCAAGCATTTCTGCTGTGATACCTGTGTATGCCTACCAAACTGTATAATTATGCCATGTATCTATACACTTAAATAGCATATGTTGTGCTGAATGATGATTATTATCTATATGGCCCTGTAGAGTAAACAAATAATAGACATGTGGTAGTGCACAGTTATGACTTTAGATAGACAGATAGATAATATATATATATATATATATACACACACAAACACACACACCAGACATTGTGCAGGAGTATATAACATTTTGGACAGTTATCAATGCTTCTACGAGTGCCCATCAACCCCAGTAATATTTATTAGGCTGTGGATTCAGGTGATTTCCACTGCAGTCATTGGCTTCTCCAAATTTTATGACGGCTGCTAAAGTTTTACAGAAAGCACAGGGACTGTGCAATGAGATAGATAGACAGATATATAGATAGATAGACTGAAAGACAGATAGATATATAGATAGATAGACAGACAGATAGATAGATAGACAGACAGACAGATATATCGATAGATAGAGAGAAAGACATAGATAGATAGATAGATAGATAAATAGATAGACAGACAGATATATAGATAGACAGACAGATATATAGATAGACAGATAGATAGATAGATAGATAGATAGACAGATATATAGATAGACAGACAGACAGATAGATAGATTGATAGATAGATAGATATATATATAGATAGATAGATAGATAGATAGATAGATAGATAGACAGATAGATAGATAGATAGACAGATATATAGATAGACAGACAGACAGATAGATAGATAGATAGATAGATAAATAGATAGACAGACAGACAGATATATAGATAGACAGACAGACAGACAGATAGATAGATAGATAGATAGATAAATAGATAGACAGACAGACAGATATATAGATAGACAGATAGATAGATAGACAGATAGATAGTTAGATAGATAGATAGATAGATAGATATATAGATAGACAGACAGACAGATAGATAGATAGATAGATAGATAGATAGATAGATAGATAGATAGATAGATAGATAGACAGATATATAGATAGACAGACAGACAGACAGACAGACAGATAGATAGATAGATAGATAGATTGATAGATAGATAGATAGATAGATATATTATTGTCCCCAATACAGTTACAGTCTTAATTTGTTCTACCACTGCTTCTGCCACAAGAGTACCCTTTTAGTAGTAGCTCCAATATAGTATCTCGCAAATCCAACCAGGCAGGTTCGTTAATTCCTGCTGTCTAGACAGGGAGTTCTAAGCTCCCAGTAGTTTTCCTCTCTTAAGCACCTTGTTTCTCCTTAAAATATAGGGCTGTAAGCCTCTAAATGTTCAGGCAAATGAACAAGAGAGCTACTTTCCCCCCTCCGGAGGCAGCCGGGACTTCACCCACCTTGCGGTACCTGGCTTAAGAAATGTTATGGCCTAAAGCTCTCTTTAGCCTAGGGGATATACCAATTAAAGCACCCTTCTCGGGTTTGCAGGCCGTCCTTAGCCGTAGAAGCCTATACAAAACTAGGCCAGCTCTTTATTCACAGTGATTGCTTTAGCTGTATTTATTCTTCGTGAGGGGGGGGGACCCTTTATTACAGAGCAAGCTGCTTTTCTATGATAGAGTTTAGTAATTTTTAACAAAGTTTCATCTTGACCCTTGCGTGTCTACCCACACACAGCTAGCCCCCAAAAATGTGTTCCTCCTGTTATAATCCTTCTTCAGAACACTGCTAGCACTCTGTTGCAAACCGTCCATATATATTTCTTGGCCCTGGTGTGCCTTCTGTATTGCCCTGTCTTCCCGTTCCCCCCCACTCACCTCGGCTTTGCTTTTTATCTGCTTAATACCTTACTTTCGCGGCTTGTCTCTGCTGCTCCGGTCTTGTGTTTGTGGTTGACCTGAGCAGGCTCCCAGTTCGTCTTCGCTTCAAAACTCCTCCAAGAGGTGACCTAGGCAAAGGGTCAAACAAAAAACGCCTGTTGTTGGCGGCCGTGCTGCTTCCCTTCCCACGGGTATCAAGCTTCCCGCTACTGATGCAGGCACCAGGCACAGTGTACCTAAAGGTTCGGCTTGCTGAGTAATGTCCTCGGAGCACTTTGGGGCCTGTTGCGCACTCTATCCCAAACAGAGCACTGCTGCACGCTGCCACTGTGTAGCTCCTCCCCTTCCGGTCATCAGTCTCACCACCACCGTGATCAAAATCCCAAATGAGTACGTTTAAGCCAATCTGTGGAAATAGTGGCTCTATAACTGCATATACTTGACACAGCAAATACATTTCTAATGCTGTCCCGGAAAACTCTAAGAACAAGATGCTAGCTGAAATGAAATTGATGTTGAAGGGAACATTATGAAAAGCTTTATTGTCTGTAGAATCACAGGAATTGTAAAAACAAGCTATGTATAATTTATATTTGATGGGATAGTAACTAATAACCTTTCTATAGCTTGATATTGTCTAGATAACAGGAATATTTTTTAAAGGCCAATTGTGGGAATATAGCCTGTTCTAAGAATATGATTGTTGTAATGATCTTACAATTGTGTATACATAATTACATATATGTACCAGGCTATTAGGAAATTCTGAAATTTGTTATACATTTTGCAAGCAATTGCTGCCTCGGCCACTGTAAGAAGCAGTATTTCTGGGTATTTGAAATTGGAGCGAAAGGGGATAGTAATAAGAGGTTTTTACTTGTTCGCAGAAATATTAGAAATATAAAATAAGCCCTGTTAAATACTTATTTGTTGAGATAGTAGCTTAACCCTTTTTCTGCAGCTCGCCATTGCTCATATAATAGAAAATTGTTTTTTCTGTAAGGGCTAACAGGGAGAAGGTTGCCTATCTGGAACTAGGTAAGGAATGTGGTTGTACTAGACGATGTTAGAGCAGCACATGTATGTAAGTGTAGGGTTAATAGCGAATTGGGAAGCATAAATATATATTTGGATCTAGTGCCCCCTCTATGTTGCTATAAAGGTCCGAATGCTCTATAAGGGTTTCACCCTCCTTGAAACAGCATACAGATAACATTGTGGTTAATTTTCTCTTATATCAGTTGCGAAAACATTAATAACAAAGTTGACGTAAGTATATGAAATACAGATTGGTGTAAGAGGTCTGAGCTCTATAGGGTTAGCTTACAAAAATAACAATAATAATAACAATTGTGTATAAGGATCAAGAAGGGAAGAAAGGTAACGATTACACTGTATACCTATATTTGAAAGGAAGGTTGCAAGCACCAATAAGGCTCGTACACAGGATATACAATATAACTCTTTCTTTTATTAGTCAGGCATTACCATATATAGCTGCACTTCACAAGAAGCACGTATTTTGTAAATGCACACACGTAGGGTTTATCCCACACGATTTAGCTAATACTTTTTTCTTTTCCTCTTCCTTGGCACACAAGGCCGATAATAGGCCCTTATCCTATATTTCACCACATATATCCATGGAAAGGTTTGTCACTGTCTCAAATAAATCACCAGCAATGCCACCTAAAGGAGAGGATAAGAACAATTTGAAAAGGAACAGTTTAGACGCAGCAAACGGAAGTTTAGTAGAAACAACAAACACAAATATGTACACAACGGAGTCTCAGGAATTGGTAAAACAATTATCAGATATCACGCTGCCACAATTTGATCAGGTCAAGAAAGACATTTCGGAGCTAAGGTCAGAAGTAAAACAATTTTCAGATAGGCTGTTGGAGGCAGAAAACAGAATATCAGATATAGAAGACACCAGCATGAGGGATGAGATAAGGATAAAAGAACAGACTAGTCAGATACACTTATTACAGAACAAAGTTGAGGAGTTAGAAGATTGCGCAAGACACAATAACGTTAGAATCATAGGACTTCCAGAATTGGAAGAATTTCAGGATCTAGTGCAATTCACTGGAGTACAACTGCCCCTATCTTTAGGCATGCAAATTCCCCCACAAGGGTTACAGGTAGAAAGAGCACACAGAGTAGGTAGTGCTAGAACTTATATAGATGGTAAGACTAAAAACAGGCCAATTATTGTTAAATACCTGAATCACCAAGACAAAGTTAACATCATGAGCCATTATAAGAAAAAAATACCAGTAGCAATTGGAGATCAGAATATACTACTCTTTCAAGATTTTTTCAGTAGAAACCTCCAAGAAAAGGAAAGAAATGGTACCCATATGCACAAATCTAATTAAAATAGGCTTGAAAGCCACAATTATATATCCGGCCAAAATCAAAATTTTTAATGACCAAGGGAATGTCTTGCTGAATAATTATGAGGAAGCTAAAGCTTTCCTGTATGCAAGACAGAATGAGAAGGGCAAGTAGCAAAGAAGTAGAGTAAACAAGAAGTACTAATTGTAAGTCAAGTTAAGAGATATGGAGGCTCAAGAGAAGATTAACAGTTCATGCAGTAGTTTGAGGAGGCTAGGTCCTCCAAGAGGTGTGGTTGTTACAGGTCTATTTGGATATAAATTATCTGGTGTTAATAAGTTGTAAAGGAGTGGTTCCCGATACTCTCTTTTTATGTTTCGCGGTATACACTTTTATAAATGTGTTTTTTTGTTGTTTTTTTGCGCCCCATTGTCTTTCCCCCTCTCGGCCTCGTTATGCGGATTTTAACACTAGTCCAATCTAAATGGTTGACCAAATTAAAATTATATCATGGAATGTGGGAGGGATCTCCTTTCTATGGAAAAGGAAAAGCATATTGAAGCAATGTAAAAAGCATTCTGCGGACATAGTAATGTTACAAGAAACCCACTTGAAAGAGCAGGAAATAGACAAACTCCAAGTAGGGAGGGTAGGGGAGGCAGTGGCAACACCATGTATAGCAAGGAAAAGAGGAGTGGCAATAATATTTAATAAAAATCTAGACTATAAGATCCTGTCAAAAGAATTAGACGCAGAGGGAAGGTTTATAATTTTGCGTATTGAAGTCCAGGAAAGACCTCTGATTCTATGCACTATCTATGGCCCTAATAACTTAGATAAAATCTTTTGGAACAAGATGCAACTTAAATTAATGAATTTTGGTGTGGAAAATATAATTTTGGGAGGTGATTTAAATATGGTAATGTACCCATCTTTGGATAGGTTAAAACCGTCTATGAATAGAAATAGCCGATCGGAAACTAAGGTACTTAAGAATTTATGTAAGAATCTAAGACTCAAAGACATTTGGAGAATCCAGAATCCAGATACAAGGTGTTTCTCGTGTATATCACATAGCCACAAAACAATGTCCAGAATAGATGCTTTCTTGGTTTCAGAAAATTTGCTGGGCATAGAAATGTCTACAGATATCAAGGAGGTCATTATATCCGATCATTCCATTATTTCTTTAAACCTTAAATTTAAAAGGGTTATAAGAGACCCTGCAAAGTTTTTCTTCCCTACTTTTTTTGCTCTAACGTTCAATTCAAGGAGTGGTTGAAAAAAAAATGGCATGATTATTGTTACTTTAATAAGGAATATGAAAACAAACATGAAATATTCTGGGAAGCTTTTAAAGCATTTATCAGAGGGGAAATTAAGGCCTATCTAGTCAGGAATAAACGAGTTATACAACAGAAAGATTTACAGCTAGCAGGACAGGTACGTAATTGTTATAATGCATTCCTAAGTGACAGATCGGGGAAGCTTTGGGATAAATATATAAGGGCTAAACAAGTAAGAGAAACCTTCCTAATGCAAAAATTAAGACAGGAAGACCTCAGAACAAGGGCTCTTTTTCTATAGACATAGTGGAAGAGCAGGTACATTTTTAGCAAATCTAGTCAAAGTTAAAAAGAAAAAACGTGCCATAGAGGCTATTAGAAAGGGAACAGAGAGATTGACAAATATTAAAGAAATAAATGACTGTATATATAAATATTTTTCAAAACATTTACGCAGCAGATGATATCAACTTGGAAGTAAAAGCAGACTTTTGGAACTTCTTTATATGATGCCGGGGCCTAAGCCCTGTATGGGTTGTGATGTACTTACTTTCTTTGTATGTACTGCATTTCAATGCTGTTATTGTTTTTCCATTTTTTATGCCTACTTCTCCCTCATGTGGTATAAATAAAAGTTTAAAAAAAAAAAAAAAAAAGCAGACTTTTGGGATAAAATCAGATTACCTAATTTAGATAGAGAAGACCTGGAAGAGTTAAATACACCAATAACACAAGAGGAAATAAAGAAAGCAATTGAAAATACGACAAGGCGCCCGGTCCTGACCAGATCCCGATAGAATTTTATAAAATAATGAAGGAGGAAATAACGCAGATATTAGAAGCCTATATTTATCAAGCAAAAGGATCTTTTATTATTTAGACGGGACTGTTTAAAGTTCTTATGGGGGAAGAAACGTAAGGCAATTGCATTTTATTATCTGACTCTGCTTAAAACAGGGGGAGGTCTGGCTTTGCCGGACCTAGAAATATACAATTTAATATGCATGGGGAAATTTGTACTAGAGTGGCTAACTGAGGTAAACTATTATGCTACAACTGAATTAGAAGAACATCTAGTGGCCCCGTATGCGCTAAAAACACTAGTACATTGCAGAGGGAAATTACCAGATAAAATTCAAAATCTATCTACGATAAAGAATGTAATTGTGGCATGGCACAAATTGTTGAAAATACTGCGAATAAGTCCTAAATATTCAAAATATCTGACAATAAGGGGGAATTCCAACTTTATACCGGCAATAGAGTCTAAAATATTCCATAGATGGAAAATGTAGGGCTTGATTTTGGTACAACAGTTAAAGAATAAAGAAACTAAAGGATGTAGAACATTTTTTTGAAGATCTAAATAAAGAATATATAGAAGATAATTTGGGTGAAAGGATGAATATGGTACTAAATTTCTATAGTCAAGGAAACTATTCTATTTCCTTCTTTTATAAAACAATTAAAAAGTTTCAAGATACAACAAGAATAGGGGCATTGGCAGCGAGTTGGCAGCAGCCAGTAGAGAGATTACAAAAGAGCTTCATTTTGGTAGATAAAGCAACTCTGTCGGTTGGTTGGAGAGAATCTCACATGAAAGTAGTAAATAAGGTATATATTACCCCAGCTGTAAAAGCAAAATGGGAAAAAAATATGGAAAATAAATGTTGTAAATGTAGTTTGCCATTAGCTGATCTAGTACATTGCCTATGGAAATGCCCAAAAATGCCAAATTTTTGGGGTAAGCTGAATTATTGGCTGAATAAAATTAATAGGAAAGAGATTAAATTAGATAAAGAAGATATCTTTTTTATCTTTCAAACTCCCAAAACACAAGTTAGTTTTAAATTTTTTTTGAAGATCTAAATAAAGAATATATACTAGTAGGGAGATCGTTAATATTTAAATATTGGAAAGCCAAAAAGTGCCCCAATTTGGTAGAGTGCATTAATAAAATTAAGGGACAGTTGATAGTGGAACAATATGACACAGCAGTCAATTCCGAATCACAGATCAAACGTTTGCTTAGTAAATGGAAAAATTTTATTCAGTCATTTTCTGAAGTGGAACAAGTGCGATTAATATATCCTTTTTTTTTTCTTTTTTTTTTATATTTGTTTTTATTGGTAATCCATTTCAGGGTACAGAAAACAAAATATGGTATTGATACAGTGTTTACATAATTCGGGGTAAGATACAAATCAGGCTTGTATAAAAAAAAAAAATATAAAAAAAAAAAAAAAAAATTGGGAAAATATGAGAAAGCCCCGACGAAATTCATATTGTTATATCTTAGTATTCAGCATAACATCCTATTTACCCCTAAATGGATACCATTTTCTAATGGAGAGAACCAAGGAAAAAGAAAAAAAGAAAGGAGAAGGGAAAAAAAAAAAAAGAAAAGAGAAGGGGAGAGAGTCCCGTCCTTTCCTCTCGTCCCATCACCCCCCCCCCACCCCCCTCCTACCAAATACCTAGTAGGACCAATTCCGAATTCCTGAAAGGGAAAATCAGATATTCGATTTCTATCTCCGAGTGGCTTTTAATAAAATTTGACCAGTTCTTAAAGAAGATTTTTATATCCTCTTCATTGTTTATATCAGTGTCTCTTTGCTCTAACATACACTGTTTTTAAGACAATTTTTGACTTCTAAGATAGTGGGAGCTTTATATCTTTTCCATCCTTTGAAGATAAGATATCTGGCTGCTAGAATTGATAAAATTATTAATTTCTCCTGAGGAAATTGTTCTTTACTTTGTTTTATACAAAATACTATTTGTGTTAATGTGAATACCATAGGAGAGATTCCTATTAAGTTATTAAGCCAATATTCTTCCTTGTGCCAAAATTGCCTAATTTTAGGGCAATCCCATATAATGTGTTTTAAGTCTGCTGCAGGAAAAGAACATTTTGGACATTTATTGAAGTTTGAGTTATATATTTTTTGTCCCTTTTCCGGGGTAAAGTATGCTCTATGCAATAACTTAACGTATGCCCCTCTCCAGGTAGCGGAGAGCGTAGCACACGCCACTTTATTGATTGATTTTTGGATAAATTTTGAGTCTATGCTGTTAGTGGCAATTAACATGTTCCAGTCAGACGCTAGTTGTGCTAAGATAGTACTTCCCTTGCTATTGTTTAATAAAATACGACAGGGGGTTATAGACATAAACCCATTTTTGATTAGTGTAAGCCAACTTTCCATTTTCCCAGTGTCCAGCACCATCCTGTATCTCTGACCAGTTCTGAAATATAGTGTCTTACTTGTAGGTACGCAAAGAAGTCCTTATTTGATAGCTTATATTTGCTCCTAAGTTCTTCAAATGTTTTTACACAGTTTAATTCTTTTTTAATACATTGATGAAGTTTGTCCAGTCCTAACACAGACCATTTGTTGAGAATCACTGAGTTCAGGCCGGGCTGAAAACAAGGATTCCCTGTTATTGATAGAAATTGTGAGGCATTGCAATTAATTTTTAACAGGATTCCTATTTTCCACCATGCCTTTACCGGATTTAAAATTGATTTAAGCTTCTTAATAACAAAGGGTAGAGCTTTTGGAGCGCAGTGTACCAGGCCTACTGGGAGAAATGGATGGCATATGTTTTCGTCTAACATTATGTTAGTCACATAGTTTTTCGAGAGAAGCCAATCCGCCACTGTTCTTGCTAAGAAGACTAAATTGTATATTCTAATATCGGGTAACGCTAAACCTCCGAACTCTTTCCCTGCCGATAGTTTAGATAGAGATATCCTAGATCTATTCCCTTGCCAGATAAAGTTTCTAACTGCCGTATTGTGAAAACGAATATCTTTCTCAAAAATAAAAATTGGGATATTTTGTAATATGTATAATAGCTTTGGGAGAAGAACCATTTTGTATAGTGCTATTCTGCCGGTTAGTGAAATTGGTAAGTTTTGACAGTTTCTCATTTTTTCACGAATATTTACCAGGATTGGTGTAATATTAAGTTTATATAGATCCGACTGTTCAACTGGAACAGAGATTCCTAAATATGTAAATGAATCAGTGACTTCTTTAAAGACACAGTTCTTAATTGATTCTGAATTCTTTCTGAGCCAATAAATCTCAGATTTGGATTTGTTTATTCTGTAACCAGAGAAAGAGCCAAATTGTTCTATTATACATATGAGTTTAGGTATGTTTCTCTTGGTATTTGCAATATAGAGGAGTATATCGTCCGCATATAATGCAATTTTCATTTCGTGATTATTTATCTTGACTCCCTTGAGATCTTTTCTTATCCTAAGTGCCAAAGATTCAATCGCTATGTTGAAGAGAAGGGGGGACAGGGGACAACCCTGACGTGTGCCCCTCTGAATTTCAATTTCTGAAGATAAGAAGTTATTAACTATCAGTTTTGTAGATGGTTGCTTATACAGATTTTTTATAAAATTAGGAAATTTATCTTTAAACCCAAACTTATCTAAGGAAGTAAATATATGACTGGAAAAGACTGAATCAAAGGCCTTTTCAGCATCAATTGTTACGATTGCGAGGTCAGGGTTACCCCCTGCCCCCCCTCCACTCCTAGAGAAATACTCTGTTATCGTCAAAACTTCCCTTATCTTAGATGCAGAGTTTCGATGTTTAAGAAAACCTGCCTGGTCCTTATGAATAATATGATAAAGGGCTCCTTGAAGTCTGCGAGCTAAGATGGAGGTCATAATCTTGTACTCCGAATTTAGGAGGGCTATAGGCTGATAGGACTCCCTAAGGGAGGGATCTTTCCCTCCCTTAAGAAGTAATGTTGTGTGAGACGCAGAAAAGCTAGATGGTACCGTTTTACCATTTATATAAAACTCATTGTAGAGGTTACATAGCAATGGGGTTATATCTGAGGTTAAAATCTTGAAAACCTCATTGGGGATCCCATCTGGGCCTGCTGCTTTATATAGCGACATTTCAGAGATCGTCTCGCTGACTTCTTTTTCGGAAATTGGGTTATTCAGATTTTTTAATAAATCTTCTGGAACTGTGGGACAGTGTATTTTGCCCCAGAATTCCTTAGCCTGATCTTCGTCTGTAGTTTTTATTGAGTAAAGATCTTTATAGTATTTTAGAAAAGCCTCTAAAATATCTTCCGATTTTGTTAAAGTCTTCCCTTCCTGCTGAATTTTATCAATCAAAATGGATTTTTTCTCTCCCTTAACTAATCTAGCTAATAACCTGCCCGATTTGTTGCCACATCGGTACATTTTAGCCTGGAATCTGAGGTCCTTTTGAGTTTCCAGAAGCAATGCCAGCGCATCCCTTTCGTTTTTAGCTTTAATGTATCTGGCCCAGTTAAAACATGATTTTTGCAGGATATAGGGATTGTAAGAATTTACAACAAACCTGGTAGCTTCTATCTCTCTTTTCTTTAATTTTTTTGAGATCATAGCAGCGTATGCTGTTATTTCACCTCTAATAACCGCTTTTGCGGCTCCCCAAAAAATTTCCGGCCTATTAATATATTCAGAGTTAAACTCGATATATTCTTTAAATTTGTCTTTCAGATGATTCTTAAATTTTGAGTCATTTGCCAAATGATAGGGGAAAGTGAATCTTATCGGTGCGTTCGTTATGTGGTATGACTGTATCTCCAGAAAAATGGGGGAATGATCGGACAAAATTATTGGTGTGATCCCTGAACTGATGGTTTTTGTGCGTAATCGTTCATCTATTAAAAATAGATCTATTCTCGATAAGTCTTATGCGCTTTGGATAAGCATGTATAATCCCGCACGTCGGGATTCTGCATCCGCCAGATATCTTTTACTGCTAAATTTTGGGTGATTTTCTTAAATATATTTGTTTCTAGGTTATCCCTTTTATGTTTTGTCTGTCTACTATCATACCTCAGTCTGTCCAACGGGGAGCGAGGGGCCATATTGAAATCACCTCCTATAATCAGGAAACCCTGTGAATATGACAACAAATTAGATTGTATTGAGTTCCAAAAGTCATAGTCTAATTCATTTGGTGCATAAATATTACATAATGTGTATGTTTGTTTGGCAATTTTAGCTTCAACATTAGGAATCTCCCCTCTGAGTCACTCTTAGAATGTAGTAACTCAAGTTCTACTCTTTTTCCTATCAAAATGGCCACTCCTCTCTTCCTCTTAATACTAGGTGAGGCGAATACTTGTTTAATCCAGGAGCCCCTCAGTTTCATCATCTCCTCCATATTTAAATTTGTTTCTTGCAGAAACATTATATCTGCTTGCATCTTTCGCATATGAGAGATGATGGCTTTCCTCTTTATGGGAGTTGAGATGCCCCCCACATTCCAAGAAATAACCTTGAATTTATCAGTAGGCTTTGTCATTTATCTTAAAAGATAAGAAGATAAAGGGAACGAGAGGGGCGCGGGAGGAGAGAAAGAACGGGGCAGAAAAAAAAGGGGGGGGGAGAGGGGGAAGGGAATTGAATCATAACACTCAATCTAGTGAAAAGAGGAGAAAAATATCCCCTCTTTTTTTCCCCAGCCCTGGAATATTCCTTTTCCAGGGTTTGCATAACATCCTTACAATTCATAGTAAACTCTTACAAGATTTGCCAAATAATTAACCTGCTTTTCATAGCTTCCCTTATCTTATTTTTGCCCTCGCACGGGGAGATTATCCTATAGAGTCTAACTCAGACATAAACCTTTCGGCCTCACGTATGTTTTCAAAAAAATGCGCTTCATTTTTAATAACTATTTTAAGTTTAGCTGGGTAGATTAGAGTTGCTCGAATCCCTTTCTGTATTAATTTTGTGCAAAGTGGTGCAAGTTCTCGCCTTTTTAAGGAGGTTTCGACTGAAAAATCCTGAAATAAAAGGATATTGGCTCCATCTATGCTAATAGGTTGTTTCTTCCTGTATTGTTGAAGAATGCTGACTTTGTCTATGTAATTTAGGAAGCGCGCTATTACTGGTCTGGGTTTATTTTTAAGTTTGTTATCAGGTGGGGGTGGGCCTATCCTGTGTGCTCTTTCCACTATTAACTGCGTGATAGGTAGTTCAAGTAGTTGAGCTAAATTTTCTGTTATAAACAGTGTCAAGTTTTCATATTTCTTCCCCTCAGGTATGCCAATAATCCTAACATTATTCCTACGGGATCGATTCTCTAAATCTTCCAGTCTTAATTGCAACTTTTGAATCTTTGTTCCTGTATCTTCTAAATTAGAGGTCTGTGTGCTAGTGAGGTCTTCAAGGTCTGAGACCCTTTGTTCCACCTCCTGCAGTCTATTTGAAAATTGTCTAACTTCCAAAGTTAACAAGGTGATATCCTGTTTTATTTCAGTTTTCAGGGAGTCAAATTTTGGGGTCAGAGCTTCTGAGATATTTGCAGCCAGATTTTCCATATTAATTACCTCATTTACTGAGGTTACCTTAGGGGTTGAGGGGTGCATATCTGCAGTTATGTCTAGAGTTCCCTTAGATTTCTTATCCTTATGTCTACTCGCCATGTTTGAAGGAGGAGTCTTGTTAAGAAATTTATCCATATACCGGATACGTGAGTAAGGGGTCTTCACCCAGGATAGGGGTGATCCCCAAAAAAATAGTTGTGAATAATAGTTGGGATGAGTTTGTGCGTTAGAAATATGATAGTTGTGAGAATTTAAAGTGATTTAAGGGGCGAACCCAAAAATAGGCGGGAAAAAAAAAAGAAAAAAAAAGGGAGTTGTGCTTTGTGCGTGTCTTGTGAAGGGGAAAGAAAAAAAAAAAAAAAAGGAAGTGAGTGGAGTTTATTAAAAGTTATTTAATCAAACATTGGCGGTAATTAGCCCTATTCCCTAGCTATTGCCAGAAAAAGAAGCTCTGATCCACTGGTTTATACCTAATCTTTTCACACTCCCTGGATCACAGGTCAAATGAGAAAAAAGAAAGGAAAAAACAAAAGGAAAAAACAAAAAGTTATTAGTTAGGGTTTTATTCCTAGATTCTCTATAGCCCCTATCAAGGATTCAGTCAACTTGTGTCAGGTATTCTGTGCTATATATTATTTAGTAACTTAGGACTGTTTCAAAAAATTGAATATTAACTTATATGAATAACCTGTTTCTGGTAGAACTGCAGTATTAAAGTCAGGAAGCTAGTTATAGACACAGTTCTATAAACAAATAAATAATCGATCCAATACTTTATGACACGTTTGTTTGCAATAAGCTGTAAGAGGAGAAAGAAAAAAAAAAAAAAGGAAAAGACCTGCTGTTTATTATAATGAGGTATCTATTCCTAGATTCTCTATAACCCCTATCAAGAATTCACTCAACTTATGTCAGATAATCTGTGCTATGTATTATTTAGTGACTTAGGACTGTTTTTCAACAAATTAAATGTTAACTTATGTGTATAGCCTGCTTCTGATAGAGCTACAGTATTAAAGTCAGGCAGCAAATTATAGACACAGTTCTATAGACAGGTAAAAAATCAGTCCAATACTTTATGGCATGTTTGTCCGCAATAAGCTGTTAGAGAGAAAAAAAAAAAAAAAAAAAGTCCTGCTGTTTATTGTGAAGAGACAGGGAAGTAAAGGGTATTCCCTTTAGGATCTTTTCCAGATTTATTTTATAACTCAGTTCTTTTTAACATAGCTCGCAGTGAATTATGAGTTCATCATCTGTATGCAGATTTGTTACAGAACTGTAACCAAGTAGCAACTCCGTTTGTTTAACTTTGTGATCTCGCTTTTTACTGTTCAGTTCACTCTTCCACTCAAATGTATCAGAGCGGGTAACTTTATGTTTCCTTTATAAGATATGTTGTTTATTATATAAGCTATGCCTCTTGTTGTATCTATTTTATTGTCTTTACAAGAGAGCTAGAAGAATAGTTACGCATATATAAACAGAAGGACTCTAAATTCAGGTAGTTTGGTTTATACTCACCTGCCTCACCCGTGGTGCCTTTGAAATAATCCTTTTTCCTCTTTTCTCCCTTCTCTCTCTCTCTCCTTAATGGCCCAACCTAGTGCAAAGCCCTTTGAGTACAGCAAGATTGGTTTTTCCTACTCTACCTCCTCCCACGCAGCTCCAGTGGGGAAGGAGGGAGTCAGACAACCGGTTCTGTATTAATCTCTCTGCCGGGCTTAGTAATGTGCAGTGGTGATCTTACCAGGCTTTTTTTTTTTGCAGATTCCCAGTGACAACGTGTAGCTCCAGACACTCCCAGCGCAGCAAAAGCCTTCTATCCGCCTCCTCCCGCGCAGCACCGGTGGGGGAGGAGGGGGTCTGATAGTCACTTCCTTGCTGGTCTTCTCGTCCCGTTCGGGACTTTCAGCGTTATCCTGGCCGGTCACTTCTGCAAGCTCCCGGTTCCGGTGTGAGGGTCCTAGCGCATTCGGCACTTGCTAACAGGTCTGCCCTGGTCCACCTCCTCCCACGCAGCACCGGTGGGGGAGGAGGGAGTGCGCTCATGTCTGGATCGATCTCCTGCAGGCCGTAGATGCTTCTTCGTCTGTTCCACCGGACAGGGTCAGTTGTTCACACCAGGTGGGGAGGCAGGGTGAGTCAAGCTGCAAGTCCGGGATGTAAATAGCTATGGTGGTGATTTAAATGTAAGACCACAACACGGGTTTTAGCAGCTGTTTCTTTTTGCAAGGATCAAATCCCCAAATAGAAGGTACTTCAGTAGGAAGGTGAGTTAATGATCAGTTATCAACCTTTTCCTATTATTAATAAGTTTAAATCCAAGTTTTAAATGTTTCAAGCTTTCCAGGCTAGGGAATAAAGGAACAGTGGTATGTAGTTCCACTGTGTGTTCCGGTGGCGTGTATATCTTGCCGTCCAGGTAGCTGCCCCAGGTATCAGGGCTTGGCGCGTGGAAGCTCCGCCAGGTGCTTTGGGACTGGAGGACAAACTCTCAGCAACCTGTGCTAAGCTCCTCCTCCGGAACTCTCCTCTTAATATATCCTTTTAGAGAATCAGAAACTTTGATTAACGCGATTGCAAGAATGAATTCCCAAATTGTGATTAAGGTATTAATGGATTGGGATGACAGTGATCGGGAAGGGGGGGGGATGGAGGGGCGCAAAATAATAGTTTGTGGTGTGTTTTTTTTTTTTTTTTCTTCCCTCTGTTTTGTCTAATCTATGTTAAGTTTTTCTTTTTTTGGGTTATAAGAATATAAGCAGATGCAAGATAAATTCATCAGTATGTGCTAACCCCAATTTAGAGAGGATTATGAATCTATGTTGACTGATACATTTAGAAAAAAAAATTAAGTATCTTTAAAAATACACATAAATGCACGCACATACACACACACATATATATACTGTATATATGTATATATATATATATATATATTTATATATATATATATACAGGGAGTGCAGAATTATTATGCAAATGAGTATTTTGACCACATCATCCTCTTTATGCATGTTGTCTTACTCCAAGCTGTATAGGCTCGAAAGCCTACTACCAATTAAGCATATTAGGTGATGTGCATCTCTGTAATGAGAAGGGGTGTGGTCTAATGACATCAACACCCTATATCAGGTGTGCATAATTATTAGGCAACTTCCTTTCCTTTGGCAAAATGGGTCAAAAGAAGGACTTGACAGGCTCAGAAAAGTCAAAAATAGTGAGATATCTTGCAGAGGGATGCAGCACTCTTAAAATTGCAAAGCTTCTGAAGCGTGATCATCGAACAATCAAGCGTTTCATTCAAAATAGTCAACAGGGTCGCAAGAAGCGTGTGGAAAAACCAAGGCGCAAAATAACTGCCCATGAACTGAGAAAAGTCAAGCGTGCAGCTGCCAAGATGCCACTTGCCACCAGTTTGGCCATATTTCAGAGCTGCAACATCACTGGAGTGCCCAAAAGCACAATGTGTGCAATACTCAGAGACATGGCCAAGGTAAGAAAGGCTGAAAGACAACCACCACTGAACAAGACACACAAGCTGAAACGTCAAGACTGGGCCAAGAAATATCTCAAGACTGATTTTTCTAAGGTTTTATGGACTGATGAAATGAGAGTGAGGCTTGATGGGCCAGATGGATGGGCCCGTGGCTGGATTGGTAAAGGGCAGAGAGCTCCAGTCCGACTCAGACGCCAGCAAGGTGGAGGTGGAGTACTGGTTTGGGCTGGTATCATCAAAGATGAGCTTGTGTGGCCTTTTCGGGTTGAGGATGGAGTCAAGCTCAACTCCCAGTCCTACTGCCAGTTTCTGGAAGACACCTTCTTCAAGCAGTGGTACAGGAAGAAGTCTGCATCCTTCAAGAAAAACATGATTTTCATGCAGGACAATGCTCCATCACAGCGTGGCTGGCAAGAAAGGGTATAAAAGAAGAAAATCTAATGACATGGCCTCCTTGTTCACCTGATCTGAACCTCATTGAGAACCTGTGGTCCATCATCATATGTGAGATTTACAAGGAGGGAAAACAGTACACCTCTCTGAACAGTGTCTGGGAGGCTGTGGTTGCTGCTGCACGCAATGTTGATGGTGAACAGATCAAAACACTGACAGAATCCATGGATGGCAGGCTTTTGAGTGTCCTTGCAAAGAATGGTGGCTATATTGGTCACTGATTTGTTTTTGTTTTGTTTTTGAATGTCAGAAATGTATATTTGTGAATGTTGAGATGTTATATTGGTTTCACTGGTAAAAATAAATAATTGAAATGGGTATATATTTGTTTTTTGTTAAGTTGCCTAATAATTATGCACAGTAATAGTCACCTGCACACACAGATATCCCCCTAAAATAGCTATAACTAAAAACAAACTAAAAACTACTTCCAAAACAATTCAGCTTTGATATTAATGAGTTTTTTGGGTTCATTGAGAACATGGTTGTTGTTCAATAATAAAATGAATCCTCAAAAATACAACTTGCCTAATAATTCTGCACTCCCTGTATATATATCACAGTCCATTTAACAGGATCACCCTCCAACCGGACATCTGCCTGGGTGCAAAAATACCAATAATAAACTTCAAAATGATGCACTCTCAGGTCTTTGTGAAAAAAGCTTCAGTTTAATAAAACGTTTTCGGGGACAACCTCCCCTTCATCAGCATAACATTAAGTGATTAAATCCAAACTTAAATACCTAAGTGAACAAACAAACAATAATACACACCTGTGATGACACTCAGTGTTAACAACATTGCCTCGTGTGGAACGCACGCCATGCATGTCATTTGCATACCCCCACCGGAAGTAATTACATATTCACTTACTATCGGTCTCTATCTGTGATTAGCCTCGTGTGGACCGCACGCCATGTGTGTCAGCATACCACAACCAAAAGTAATTACATATTCACTTACTATCGGTCTCTATCTGTGATTAGCATGTCCCACCCGGAAGTGAATTCACATTCACCCACTTCCGGTATCAGTCTGTGTACATAATTACTGAACATGAATTACCCCAACCATTGTGTACCACCCACGCATGAACATTGTGCAAATAAATCCTGCATCATTAATGACACATTGAAGGAAGTGTCATCATCCACTCAACAGACCCTCATCAATAAGGAGGTGAGAACTCAAGCAAGCAACAGGTTGATTATGACCACAACCTTTGCACCAGATATGACTGAGACAGGAAAGATCCTGCGCAAACACTGGCCTCTAGTTTCCTCTGACCCCAAGCTCCCATTCACACAAGACATGGTACCACTGGTGGCCTATAGGAGGGGTACCAACCTGAGGGACATGTTGGTCAAAACAGATCCAAAACGATGCTACACCACCCCAGCAAGGGTTAACATCAGAATTGACCATAGATATATATTTTTCACCATCTCTCACTCTGATTAGCGCTATCCCACACCCCTTTGTTTCTTATACATCTATGGTTTGTAGTTAGGAAGTCCCCTCTGGGATTAGCAAGAAGAGATTAGTGTTGGTATCTATAACATTCTCCTTTTTTCCTAATTGTATCACTTCCTGTTTTTAGATCCACTCTTTTAGTACTTTAGTGGTATTCAACACACTTAAGTCACATATTATATAGATAACATTATCTTACTTTCTCACTAGCTAAATTTTTATTTGAGCACTTGAATTTATTATTTAGCACTAACTCACAAATTTCATATAATTTCACTTGATCAGTATATCTGAGTATTTCCATATATTATCCACAATGGACATTTTTGCACAAAGGGATATGATCCTTAGAAATATTGCATCCAACACTAATTTCACGATAAAAGAATCTTTGGAATCTAATAACATAGATGAAATTTATTCTGATTTAGAAAAAATGCTTCTTAAGGAAATTGAGCAAGTTCTAGAGATAAAATACAATCCAAATTATATAGATCTCAATATGTTGCTGAGAGGCCTGAAACTTAAGAAGAATTGCACATTCACTTTACCCGATTCACTATCTAACGAATGGTTTGAAGTGTTAGAAACTGCTTCAATTGGCCTCATGAAAATTATTGTTAAAGCCAGACACACACAACTTACTGATATTAAAAAAGAGATTGAAACATTCTAAGTTCAATAGGGACCTAGAGAATTATAAAAAAGTTGATGAAGACAATACTCCTAATGAGAATTTGGTTTTAAATGACCATGTGGATATAAGTGATGGTAACAATCCACAAAATTCCAGAAAAGACCTTGCACAAATTTTTAGCAAGGGTCATATCAATTTTCATAATAAACCAAATAACCCAATTCCTCACACCAATCAGGTAGGGTTCTTACATCCCAACAAACAGGCCCATTTATCAAAGGTCTTGCGGACCTAATCCGACACTGCGGATCAGGTCCGCAAGACCTCGCTAAATGCGGAGAGCAATACGCTCTCCGCATTTAACATTGCACCAGCAGCTCACAAGAGCTGCTGGTGCAACGCCGCCCCCTGCTGACTCGCGGCCAATCGGCCGCCAGCAGGGAGCTGTCAATCAACCCGATCGTATTCGATCGGGTTGATGTCTGGCGATTCCTGTCCGCCTGTTCAGAGCAGGCGGACAGGGTTATGGAGCAGCGGTCTTTAGACCGCTGCTTCATAAGTTGTGTTTCTGGTGAGTCTGAAGACTCGCCAGAAACACGGCCCTTCAAGCTCCATACGGAGCTTGATAAATGGGCCTGAAAGAATCAACTAACTATCATCATTATAATAAAACAGGGAAAGATTATAGAAATATAAATTGGAGGGAAGAGAAGACATTTGGGAACACGAATAGATACGAACAACATCACTATACACAACATATACCTTCCCCTAATAAGGAACCATATTGGAATAAAAATAGAAATAAAAATAACCATTATGAAACAGATGGGGATAGACATATAAATTATTCCGCTGCTTCAGGTTCCCATGACACTAGATCTCATTACAAATCAAGTCAGAACAAATATGACAATTATAATGATTCAAAGAAATACTCATACCCACAACAACAACGTGACCGACTATACGATCACGCAAATCAATCTACATATCATGAAAATAGATATGACAATAGATACAATAGAAACCATTATCACAATTTTCAAATTGAAAATTCAAATAAACCATATAGCCCCAATCACAATTGGAGAGTTCCTCTGAGAAATAGATTTGCACCATTACAATACACATCTTATCCAAGTAGGAATAGAACTTATTCAAATAGGAAAAATTCAGATATCACTACTCAAGGAGCTATTCCCAAAGAGACACCTTTTTAGGGGATTCCCCCGCAAGAGCGGGGACTTCAAAAGAATTTATAGGGTCAGCAAAACCTCAAAGAAACCCACAAAGCAAAAGAAGACTAGAGGTAGAAGAGGGAGAGGAACCTCTAAACACTTAAGAGATAAAAACAATAAAATCTGGGATATTCAATATAAGTAAAACTATTTTGAATGAAAAACAAGAGGAAGTTTTAAGTAAAGGTTTGACCTTTGCTCCCTCTTGTAAACTTAATAAATTTGAAACTTTAATCAACATAAATCAATTCATACGTAAATTAACGCTTAAAGGGACAGTCTACACCAGAATTGTTATTGTTTTAAAAGATAGATAATCCCTTTATTACCCATTCCCCAGTTTTGCATAACCAACACAGTTATAATAATATACTTTCAACCTCTGTGATTATCTTGTATCTAAGCCTCTGCAAACTGCCCCTTTATTTCAGTTCTTTTGACAGACTTGCAGTCTAGCCAATCAGTGCCTGCTCCCAGATAACTTCACGTGCACAAGCAAAGTGTTATCTATATGAAATACATGAACTAACACCCTCTAGTGGGGAAAAACTGTTAAAATGCAATCTGAAAAGAGGTGGGCTGCAAGGTCTAAGAAATTAGTATATGAACCTCCTAGGTTAAGCTTTCAACTAAGAATACCAAGAGAACAAAGCAAAATTGGTGATAAAAGTAAATTTGAAAATTGTTTAAAATTACATGCTCTATCTGAATCATGACAGTTTGTTTTGGCCTAGACTGTCCCTTTAAAAGGTATTTTCTTAAGAATCCTATACAAAATAAAGTTACATATGACACTGATAATTTTATCCATACAAACTTTAAAACGAAATCAACTTTCTTCCCAACAAATTAAAAAAGTGAACATATCAAACTCTATGAACAGAACATTAAGAAAGATCTAGAATCACTAGACCAAACTAAACAATTTAGGAACAATCTAAGTAAAAAAGAAATCCAAGTATTAAATGAACTTAAAAACAATAAAGAAACTCAAAATGAATCCTCTAAGACAACAAGAACATAAACTAGGGACCCTTTTGAAAGATGCTAGGGAAAAAGGAATCATAAATAAATCTGAATTAGAATTCATGTCCATAACACACCGACTTTTTATTTTTTACCAAAAGTACATAAACAGTTAACAAGACCCCTGGGACGTCCCATAATATCAGGGATTGAGTCACTTACTTCTAAGCTATCACAATACGTAGATTTCTTTTTACAAAAATATTCGTTGTTAACTTAAAATCATACTTAAGGGATTCAACGCACTTCTTAAATTTCATTAAAAGCTTCACCTGGCATGATAATTACATCCTAGTGACATGCAATATCAATTCATTATGTACCAACATTTCACATCATCATGGTATTTCAGCAGTAAAAACATACTTAGACAGAGATGAAGACTTTTTTTTTTTTTTTTTACCACAACTGATATACAGTGGCACCACTGCGGCAGCCTTTTCTATGATTGCAGTAAGTTACTAATATTCAGTTAATGTTTCTGTGCTTATAATAGCAGAAAAGGTGGTGCTGTGCAGTTAAGTAATCTATTGAACCAACAGAGAGGAAGAGACCTCTCTAAGAGACTGCACGTACAGCACTCTGTGCCTGGACTTATAGTGGAGAAATTGGGAATTTAAAATATAACTTTTATTAAATATATTAAAATAAAACACTCAATTAAAAACAACCTAATAGTGGTAGGCCACTTCCTTAATCCTCTGTAAGCCTTTGATATGTATAAGGTGCTTGGAAGGAAGTTGTTTAGGTAGGGAGTTATAAGTGAGACCTCTTAATTCAGTAGTATTACTGATAATAAAGGGTTAATCTTATGTGTCAAGTACACATATATTTGGCTATTTAAATAAGTTGTTGATTTGTGCTTGTTGGATTTAGGTAAATGTGAGTGATGTTCAGTGACCTCAGAAATATACCTACAAAGTACCGTTGTAAAATACCCTCTGTATGATAAATAACACTTCTGTTAAATCTTATTGTGGAGTATAGTTGATATAGATATTCAGAATAGATGTGGTTTCACGTGACAAAATATGAACCTGTATTGTTCTGATTATGTCTTGAAACATTCAAATGGCTATTATATATCTCATTAGATCAACTTATTTCCACAGTTTTGTAGGTTTATTATCACCATAAATTGTTACAAACTCACTGAGGTTTTATATACAGTGTAAGTAAAGAAGTATAATTTAGATTTATTTGTACTAGCCAGTCGTACGTCTATTATACCAGTTGTCTTGTGTTGGCATTGGGATTCTTACCCTATTGTCTTAGCGTCACTATCCCCTATATATAATTCTTGTAGTTGTGTTATTCTTATATAGGGGTTATATGTGTACCTTTCATTAGATCAAATCCAAATGCTAATACTGTGTACTTATGAATAGCTTAGTACACTTCTTGCACCTAATGTCTCAGCCAGTATGAGTATGCTGAATATTTGTAGCTATTAGATTAATAAGCTACATCACCTGTTACATTTGGCTGTTTGTTTTTCAGTAATAGAGGAACAAACTTGTCTTGTAAAAATGTAGCCGCAATATCATGCCACTGTTTGCGATATTATCTTATGTTTGCCCCTCTTACTGTAATATTTTTTGTATCTTGTGTTCTCTCATATAGTAATTTGATCTTTTCGTGTGATTCAGTGTCACACTAGAAATGCAGTATTATGCTTTGTGTACATTACTTTAGAACCGGATACTTGTTTTCCTGTGATTCAGTGTCACACTAGAAATGCAGTATTGTGCTTTGTGTACATTACTTTAGAACCGGATACTAGTTTTCCTGAATTCATTTGTTGTGAGCCAAAAGTAAACTAGTTCTAACAAATTAGGTATATATGCACCTTCAGCTGGACTAGTATACTGGCTGAGACATTAGGTGCAAGAAGTGTACTAAGCTATTCATAAGTACACAGTATTAGCATTTGGATTTGATCTAATGAAAGGTACACATATAACCCCTATATAAGAATAACACAACTACAAGAATTATATATAGGGGATAGTGACGCTAAGACAATAGGGTAACAATCCCAATGCCAACACAAGACAACTGGTATAATAGACGTACGACTGGCTAGTACAAATAAATCTAAATTATACTTCTTTACTTACACTGTATATAAAACCTCAGTGAGTTTGTAACAATTTATGATGATAATAAACCTACAAAACTGTGGAAATAAGTTGATCTAATGAGATATATAATAGCCATTTGAATGTTTCAAGACATAACCAGAACAATACAGGTTCATATTCTGTCACGTGAAACCACATCTATTCTGAATATCTATATCAACTATACTCCACAATAAGATTTAACAGAAGTGTTATTTATCATACAGAGGGTATTTTACAACGGTACTTTGTAGGTATATTTCTGAGGTCACTGAACATCACTCACATTTACCTAAATCCAACAAGCACAAATCAACAACTTATTTAAATAGCCAAATATATGTGTACTTGACACATAAGATTAACCCTTTATTATCAGTAATACTACTGAATTAAGAGGTCTCACTTATAACTCCCTACCTAAACAACTTCCTTCCAAGCACCTTATACATATCAAAGGCTTACAGAGGATTAAGGAAGTGGCCTACCACTATTAGGTTGTTTTAATTGAGTGTTTTATTTTAATATATTTAATAAAAGTTATATTTTAAATTCCCAATTTCTCCACTATAAGTCCAGGCACAGAGTGCTGTACGTGCAGTCTCTTAGAGAGGTCTCTTCCTCTCTGTTGGTTCAATAGATTACTTAACTGCACAGCACCACCTTTTCTGCTATTATAAGCACATAAACATTAACTGAATATTAGTAACTTACTGCAATCATAGAAAAGGCTGCCGCAGTGGTGCCACTGTATATCAGTTGTGGTAAAAATGATCATTTTTTCTGAATTGTCAGAGTTCCATACAGTAGAGCACACGGACTAAAAAACTTGAAAACTAAAACACACTAACACAAAATGGACAGTCTATGGGAAAAAGATAGACTAACCAGACAACAAAAAAGAACTGCGGATCTAAATGATATATTTGATAGCAATAGTTCCAGCCCCAATACAAATGTATACACCTCCCTAGATTCTATTCTGAGGGAGATGCACAAAACCCTGTACAAACAAGACAAAGTCTGGTGGATCAGACATTTCTTTGAGAAATATATTGAAAAAGAACTAATCCCTAGAGGCCTTATAATCCAACTATTTCCAGCATTTGCTTTTAAAAATGACAGACTAACAATAGAATGGGAAGAAGCTCTGACAGAGTGTTCTGTAAAACTTATGAAGATCCTAATGAAACATGATAGCTCTGAATATGATCTTATGGAAGATAAAATCAAAGAACTAACTGAGAATTTAAAGAAATTTGAATCAGACACAGAATTTGAGAAATTATACAAATCTTACCAAAAGGAGCTAGACAAACTGGAATCAGAATTGAAAGAAATAAAACAAGGAAAATTAAATAGGGATATCAAAGACTTTAAAGATAACAAAGTCTACAAATGGCGTAACAAAAACTTCTATAAAAATCCAGCAAAAAATACTAAAGCAACAGTCATACAAAGTGATATCTCAGATACGGATGGAGAAGAAAATGAACCAACTAACAATGCCACTCCAAGCACATCTACCAGTATCCAATCTATCAGGGCTTCCAATAGAAACAAAAGAAAGGATTTTTTAGAACAGGGCGAAAATTCAGACACACCAGGAGAGGAGGGAGGGCAAAACAAAAGACCAACAAGGGGACGAGGACGCAATACACACAGCAACCCGAGACACTGGAGACAACAACCCAGAGCTCCGAGCCCCTTCTCCCGACTGCGGAGCAATCATTGAGAGTTATTAATCTCTCAACAATTAATCTTTCCCAAGAACATATTGCCGTTTTATCAAAAGGCCTATCTTTCTGTCCATCTACAGGGATAGACAAATATGAAACTATCAAAGACATACAACTCTTCATAAGAAAACTTTATTTGAAGAAACAATTCATGGAACCCAGCATTGATTGGGGTTGGAATGAAGAAGAACTAGAAACTATTCAAGATCTTGACACTCTATTAGGAGAGTCTGACAGTACTGAACAGGGTAAATGGAGGAATCTGGTTCGCACAAAATCAACTTATGTACCTAAGAAAATACACTGTCCTCAAATAGAGGTGTTTAACCAGATGGTCTTTAAAGATATTTCTTCTTTGCATCCCCTACCGTCAACCCCCAATCTAACAGACAAGGAAAGACAAGCACTAAAGGATATGAGCACATGGGATGAAGTAGTAATAAGAAATGCGGACAAGGGGGGCAACATTGTTATATGGCCCCTTGAGATGTATCTAAAGGAAGCTAATAAACAACTGACAGACAAAAATTGCTACATGAGACTCCTAAACAATCCAACCACAGGTTACCTTAAAATCTATAACCATATAATAAATGAAGCTAAACAAAGTCACACTCTCAACGCAAAGGAAATTAAATTCCTACAAAGAGATCATTCTATTACCCCAACATTCTATCTCATCCCTAAGGTACACAAGAACAAAGAGATACCCCCGGGAAGACCAATCGTTTCTGGAATAGGTTGCCTAACAGAACAAGCAAGTAAATACCTAGACTATAGATTGAGAAGATTTGTACAAGAACTCCCGTCCTATGTACAGGACACCATGGAAGTCCTGCAAAGAATAAATGGCATTCATACTGATAAAGAGACCTGGTTAGTGACAACCAATGTAGAATCCTTATATACTTCTATCAACCATGTGGACGGAATAAATGCAGTTCAGTACTTCTTAGATCAAAAATCAGAAGAAGACAAACAACATGAGGAATTCATAATAAAACTTCTCAAATTTATCCTCCAATATAATTACTTCATATTTGACAATAAATATTACCTCCAAACAAGGGGAACAGCCATGGGAACAGCATGCGCACCCACGTATGCTAATCTGTTCCTTGGTTGGTGGGAGGCTGAATTTGTATTCATGGAGAAGAACAAAAATTACACTGACAAAATTCCTATGTGGCTTCGGTACATAGATGATATCTTCTTCATCTGGGAAGGATCATACCAAGAACTACAAGAATTCATCACTATACTGAACAACAACAAGATTAATATCAAGTTAACTCATGAAGCGAGTCAAGAAAGTATCAACTTTTTAGACCTGACTATAATCAAGGATGTGGAAGGAAACATAAAAACTGATTTGTTTAGGAAAGTAACGGCAACTAACAGTTTACTCCACAACAGCAGTGCACATGCCAGTAACACTGTGAAAAGTCTCCCCACAGGGGAATTCCTGCGAATCAGGAGAAATTGTTCTGATTTACAAACCTTTAAAATACGTGCTCAAGAATTGGAAAGAAGGTTATTGGAGAGAGGTTACAGTAAGAGAACGATTAAAAAAGCAAAATATAGAGCAGAAGAAACAAACAGACAAGAACTGTTAAAGAAGAAATACAGACCTGGAAGCGATATTCCAAGACTAATAACAACATATAACTCCCAAAGTAAAATGGTTAATGAAATTCTGAACAAACATTGGTACATTCTGAGATCTGATCCTATGTTAAAAGATATTATAGGAACCAGACCCTCCATTTCATATAAACGTACACGTAACATCAAGGATATGATAACCAGTAGTCATCTACAGAGGCATAAAACCAAAACAGCATTGGCACCAGGATCACATAAATGTGGTAACTGTAGTACATGCAAATATGTAATCAAATCCAATCATGTAATAGATCGATTTCAAAACAAACACGCCATCAGAGACTATATCAGTTGCCAAACGGAGGGAGTAATATACTTACTCATATGTAAATGTGAAAAATTTTACATAGGGATGACGACACGGAAATTAAGAGTGAGAATTATGGAACACCTACGTAACATCAGAAACGCTGAGAAAGACAAAAAAGATGGTAAAACTCTAACAAGTGTCGCACATCATTTCCTCCAATACCACAAAGCCAATGCTGAAGAATTACAATGTAAAGGCATTGAAAGAATTAGGTTGGGCATTAGAGGAGGAAACCTTGAAACAAAATTATTGAAAAGAGAAAGTAGATGGATCTACCTACTCAATTGTGTTCAACCTTATGGTATGAACGAAAATAACAATTTCTATGTACATCTTAAAAATTAGAATGAGACATAAATAATAAAATATATAGAGCTAAAAATTCTAGTACTGACAGCTCTAATCCAACACACTCTAACACAAGTATATCAGTTAGAGTAGGAATATAAGTTCCTAACTTTATTTATTTTTAATTAGTGGAACAATATTAACATACAAGACTTGGAATATAATAACTTTTAGCACTCGACTGGATGTAGGTCAGTAAATATTTGGCACCAAATAGAATGTTTTCACCACATCACCCCTGTAACACCCCTTTACATTAGTAAAGCACTATTATACACAAGGCGCACAAGGTCACATCACTTATATACTGCACTTAATGCAATTTTACTTTATTTTCACTTCACCTCTGAACCTTTTTGAATTTCACTTTACCCCCCTGTGCTTATCTTGTCAGCACCAGATACTCGACATATAGCAGTCCTGAACACACAATTTAGAATTTCAGCACTCTCACTTATTATGTCATAACCATACAACACTTCACATAATATAAATATATCACCTAGTTATCTTTTAATCTAAACAAAACAATACATATTAATTAATACTCACCCACAAATAATATATGTTCAAAAGAAGTTCTACAATAGTATATAAACCCAAATCTAAAATTGTGTTATGAACAAAGACTGACAGTAATTAGAGACACTACAATACTATCAATAACAAAAAGAACGAGTTTATTAATAGTAAGTATACTAGGAATTTGGATAACACAAGTATGTCTATGTACCACACTAAATTTCAGCTTCCTTATTGAACCTGAAAATCAAACACAACACCGGTAGGAAAGTGCATTCCACTAAACTTATAATAAGAAACAACATGATTACTTTTAAAAATACGTGTTGGCTATAATTCAAATCTTGTCTCTATCCCTTCTAACACAAAGCTCATTATAAGGCTTTAACCATAGGCTCATATTTGACATCCCAAAACTCAACATCCATATCAAGCCCAAAATGAATAAGCCCTAATCTATAATATTATTTCTGGACATAGAAAAGAAGATCTATTTCACAATTATAATATTTATCTGTCGGTCTCCTCTATACCTATAATATGTAACAGCTATTATTCAATGCAGGTCGGCAATAGCCGAGCTCTAAATCACTATGTTTAACATAGGAAATCACTGATTGGCTAACCGTCGAGAGTGACAGCCAGACTGTCCAATCAGAATAGGAGATGACATTGGGACCGGGTCCTCAACCCGCTTATACTTCGAAACTTCCGGCGGTGCGCCGCCTTTGAAAAAGCCTGATACGGGCGAAACCGGTCAGGGGGTTATAGAGCTGATGGGAGCTCTATTAATTTTTTAAAACTTTACCTATAGTGGTTGGCCTGTTTAGGCGGGATAAAATTTGTATTACGCATCTAGCTTAAATATAAGACAAACAGTCACTATTAGGACTGTTTATCTCAGATATAATTTTGACCTTAAAACTATCTGGATATAACAGAGGGTTACTCGCAATTGGCTATTTATTAAGCAGTTTTAAGTGGCAACCTCACAATATTATATTGGGGGAATGACTAGCTTAGTTATACATATAGCCAGATAGCTGTAGTTTACCGGTGCATCTATCTAACGTTTGCTACTATATAAAATACCTTCCAGTTAGTACCTTAATAGCGCCACAGCTATACTAGTCCAGCTGAAGGTGCATATATACCTAATTTGTTAGAACTAGTTTACTTTTGGCTCACAACAAATTAATTCAGGAAAACTAGTATCCAGTTCTAAAGTAATGTACAGAAAGCACAATACTGCATTTCTAGTGTGACACTGAATCACAGGAAAACAAGTATCCGGTTCTAAAGTAATGTACACAAAGCAGTGACGTGCAGTGAGTTCAGAGGCTGGTGAGGCACTAGATATGACACGCCGGAGAAACACATGTACAGAGGGCCGCTAGTACCCCCAACAGGGCAGGTTTAAACGATAGCTGAACCAGTGCACAGGTGACATAATCAGTTGATGGGTGAGAGCAAGTTAGTAATGAAAACCTGGCCTGTTGAGGGTACTTGAGGACCATTGTTGAGAAACACTGCACTAAAGCACCAGCTCATCGGAAATGTATTGATTACCTGGAGAATAAAGCACACATACTCTGCTCACTGACACCCACACACACTCTGCTCACATACACACTCACACAATTCTGTGGCACAGTGCCAGTTACTAAGCAATTAGAATGATCCACAATCTCTTCTCTACTCACTACTGTATTGTAAAAATAGAAATAATTTACCATACAAGTTTTACACAAATGACAAATTATCAATACGGCCAACACAGCTGCTGCAATATGGTGTTCAATAAACGTACGTGCATATCCCACTTAGGTATGCTCTTCAACAATGGACACCAAAGGATACCAAAAGAATTAAGTACATAATAATAAAAGTAAAATAGAAAGGGTTTTTTTTTTGTGTGCAATTTCTATCTGAATGATGGAAATGTAATTATGACTTTCATGTTCCTTTCAAAAACTAATTTGATTTGCTGACATGGGGCCAGTAACAGTTGATGCTAATTCTCAAAATATAAATAACTAGAAAAGTCTATTAAAATAGCATGCTCTACCTCAATCATGAAAGTTTAATTTTAAATGTCTCCTTTTGACTATGTGTTTAACCAGTTACTTTACAGTGGCATTATTTCTAAAAACATTTAACTGCAATAATTACATATATTTTTTAAATGACTCATTATCTCCTTTTTATTAATATAAACTTGTATTAAAGCAGCACATATTAAAAACACAATGCAACAGCTTTCAATTGATTTGTGAATTACAAGTTAACAGCACTGTCTTTAAATAAATGGAGACACAGAGAAAAATAAAAATAGATACTGCAGCCTCTGACTGAACAGACATAACATATATGGAGTTTGTACCAAATTAAATAAAATAATATTCAATGCCAAAAACTTTAATTTAAATAATGTGGACACTGCACACTTAACTTCAAACTCTGGGTTTTAAATTATAGATTTAAATTTGAATTGACCCTTTGACTTCCTGTCAGTATTGGGCTATGCTCACTTACTGTCCCCCTGTTAATGAGCTGTATCTGAACACAATGTGTGAATCACAAGAGATGTAGAATACTACTTTACTCTTCTGCTTGGTGTTATCTGTTCTTAGGTTACCTCAGCTTCCAGTTGTGTCACATGACCCTGCTCACTGCATCCTCCTTCTGATTAATTTATATATATCCTTCATTTGCTAGGAGGCATCAAGAGGGGTGACTCCTATTGGTCCCAATTTTTGCTGCTAATATATTGACAGAACACAGGTGGCGCTGCAGCACAGCTTTTCCTTTGACCCATGTACTGCAATGGAGAGAAGTGTTCCTGTACATGCCCCTCCATAGCATTACATGGGGGGGAAAATATATATATATATATTTTTTTTTTTTGTTTTAATTAAAATTGAATTAAGCTTTGGCCACATATGGCAGGGTAGGCACTGCCTCCCCTGCCTCCTATGAGTGCACGTCCCTGACACAAAGCATAATACTGCATTTCTAGTGTGACACTGAATCACACGAAAAGATCAAATTACTATATGAGAGAACACAAGATACAAAAAATATTACAGTAAGAGGGGCAAATATAAGATAATATCACAAACAGTGGCATAATATTGCGTCTGTAAGTGAAAGGTACTGCAATGGGCACAAGGTTCACCCCCAGTTATGCTAATCTGTTCATGGGCATCTTTGAAGAGACTAATATCAACGATGGTCCATGGGGGGCGAAGCTTGTGCACTATTACAGATACATTGATGATATGTTCATAGTATGGAAGGGAGACATTGAACTGTTGGACTCTTTCATGGTAGATATGAACACCAATGATATGGGTATTTCTTTCACCCATGAATACAGCAGCCGAAAAAAATCATTTTTTAGATATTGAAGTTGAAATTATCAACAATCAAATACACACCAAGACATATTTTAAAGATATTGATGCTAACAATTATGTACACTTTGAGAGCTACCATTTAGCCCAATGGAAATCTAATATCCCTAAAAGTCAATTTATGAGGATTAAAAAGAACTGTTCCTCTTTAGACAGTTATCAATCACAATCCAAAATCCTCACTACAAGGTTTATAGAAAAAGGATATGACCCTAAAATTATAGAGAAAACACAAAATGAGGTGGCTAATATAGATAGGGAGATATTACTAAATACTAAAACTAAAGATAAAAAGACAGAGACCAACATGAGAAATCACGAAAAAAATCAAAATCATGATGATCTCTTTATCCCTTTTATTACAGATTTTAGCTCACAACACTCAGAGATTAAAACAAATCCTCAAGAAACACTGGCACCTCTTGAAACAAGATCAGATATTAGGTCACAAATTAAAAAACCAACCAGACATTATTTTTAGAAAAGCAAAAAATCTAAAAACTATGCTTTCACCGAGTGAATACAAAGGGAATAAACAAATAAATTATATAGATCTAAAAGGTAAAGAATTAATTGGCTTTTTTCCATGCAATGTGTGCAAATCCTGTAAATACAGTACGAAAATTAAAGAGATAAAATCTCCTAATACAGGCCATTACACCAAGATAAAGGTATTAATTAGATGTACAGACAAAAATATAGTTTATTGCATACAGTGTTCATGTAATATTTTCTACTTTGGACAGACTAGTAGAATGTTAAAAGCTAGGATACGTGAACATATCCTTAAAAAAGAACATGAATCTACAGACACCAATTTATATTCCCATTTTAAAGAAATACATCATGGTAATTTAAAACACTTTAAATTCTGGGGCATATAAAAAAACTCTCCTTAGGCAAAAGAGGAGGAAATATGAATGTACTCCTAACAAAAAAGGAAGCAGAATTTATATTTCACTATAAAACCTTATATCCACATGGTCTCAACTCAGAATTGGACTTAAATTCACTCATTTAAAAGCCATCATTAGAACCAATAAGTATCTAGTATTTTGAACACATATTTAATCTAATACAAAGCTTTTTGAATATCCAAATATTTTCATATTACCAATATATTTTTGGCTAATATATACTTAGGATCCTGTCCCTTTGATCAAATATATCAAGTAATATAATTATAACAATTTTAGAGATTATTTCTCACACATTACTATAGATACTTTAATAAGGGTATGTGTTTACATGGTACCCTATCTTAATTAATAAACACACATCAATAAATATACATATTTCAGTGAAAACGTCTCTCACTCAGAACATTCAATACAGGTCATCTTAGTATTCCTTGAACACAGCAATACACCTATCTTCAATTTAATGCGATCCTATGTTATAACTGGATCATTAATTTTATAGATATCTAGGTATGCATCTATTTTTAATTTTTTTGTTGTTTTGTTTTTTTGTTTTTTGTTTCTTGTTTTTATATATTTTGTTTTTTATTTTGTGTATAAAAATACAGTTTATACGTCAATGATATTTCAAACATATGGAGTCTATGTTTGACATACACCCACTGGGAGTTACTCTTTAACCACTGAGGAGAAGTCATATGGTATTTAAACCTTCACAGAAGAACAATGAGCATCTTTATAAAGGCCTGGAAGGGCTGAAACGCATAGACTTGCTCATTTATTTTAAAACCACATTATTTTATGGTAGTAGGTGAGGTGCATTGAGCCGCTTACAATCAATACGAGCAGTCTCTATATGCGTAATTCCTGACCCATGATCTATCATCACATATCTGACTCAATATAGATCAAAACACAGGTTAACAAGTTCAAGCTTGATTCATAGTGTTCACATCTAAGACACGGATCCCGACCTGCGAACCGGAACTGGTAGTAGGACCTGGAGGTTCAGCCACAACAACCACCTAGGCTGCAAACAAACACCTCGGTCCCAGCATCTACCTTTAAGCACTTTCATATCTATAAGGACACCAACCCTGGCTACGGATTCCAGCTAACCATACAGCCATCTACACAAAGTCCGGTGACTGACATTGAAATTTTTCCGTCAAAGATTATCTCACACGGACTTACGGTAACAGTGTCAGTATAATTATAAACATTGTTGCAAAAGGAGATCTCCGAACTTTCTGATACTCCTGCTATTTAGCACGGATGGGGACAGTAATACAGCACTGAGTATATACCAGTCACCTGTAGACTTCCATTATTATCCGATATGCTCATTAGTCAGATTTTACACTTATTTGATTGACGTTTTATATATCATTGCTTTTATATTGACGTTAATATTGTTTTACTATTTTGTATAATTTGATGCCGGCATCTACATTTCCTATTTTATATATCGTGTTTAAATATATCTTTATTTAACTTCACGTATCCTTTTTTATTTGTGCATATATATAATAGTGCATCGTATCCAGATACAAGTAGTCCTTCATTCGATCGGAATTGACCATAGATATATATTTTTCACCATCTCTCACACTGATTAGCGCTATCCCACACACCCCTTTGTTTCTTAACATCAAGGAATCGTATAGGTACAAAGACCTGAGAGTGCATCATTTTTGAAGTTTATTTATATATATATATATATATATATATATATATATACTGTATATATATATATATATATACATGCTAACAAACACACAAACATATACACACACATATATACATGTACCCACACTGTATACACATTTATAAATACTTATATACATGTACTCACACTGTATAAACACACATATACATACACAGAGATAGAAATACATGCATACACTTACAAACACACACACACACACATGCATATACTCACACATATTTACACGTGCAATTACATACACACACATACAGTATATATTTGTAATCTCACACATACATACACCTAAATGCACACGCATACACACACACACACACATACTTACTATATTCACACACACATATACTCACAAATATATACACGTATTTACATACACATTTATATAGCAAAATATATATATACAGTATATATATATATATATATATATATATATATATATATATATATATACCTATATTCACACATATACACACACTCACAGGGCAGCTGATAGATCGGCAACTTAGATGGATGAGTCTAGCTGAAGTGTTCATGATAGATTGGAGGGGAGAGGACATGTTTACGAAGGCCATTTAGAAGTAGGTTGCAGTAGCAATGCAAGAAAAAATGAGGGAAAAAAATTGGTATTTTTTGTAGTAAAGGGTGAATTATGGAAATGCTACATAGGTGAGCACAGCCGGATTTGGTGAGCGCTTTTCTATGTGGAGTGAATGTGAGTTCTGATGTGAGAATAGAATCTCCTACAGTAAGAGAAATGGCAGGGGTCTGATGTCTAGGAGAGGGGAATTATCAGTTTACTTATCATGTGTATATACAAATGATATTCAGATGGTTTAATGCTCATCATAATCACCACTCTGAAAAACATACCAAAACTCCATTTACTCATTTTGGATTTTAGTGATTGTTAATGCCAAGTGCCATTGTGGGAAATTAGAGATTGACTTTTGTGTGAGTTAACAATCTCAGCTGTGTTTGACTCAGAAAGATTGTGATCACTTTTGGCTAGATTACGAGTTTTGCGTTATAAGCTATGCGGTGCTAACGTGCAGTTTTTTCTCACCGCTCACTTACCTGCAGCGCTGGTATTACGGGTTTTTACAAACCCGGCGTTAAAAGGCAAGAAGTGAGCGTAGAGCAAAATTGTGCTCCATACCGCACTCCAATACCAGCGCTGCTTGAGTCAGCAGTGAGCTGGTCATACGTGCTGGTGCATGATTTTCGCATAGACATCAATGGGGAGAGCCAGCTGAGAAAAAGTCTAACACCTGCCAAAAAGCAGCGTAAAACTCAGTAACGCAGCCCCATTGATTCCTATGGGGAAACATATTTTATGTTTACACCTAACACCCTAACATGAACCCCGAGTCTAAACATCCCTATTCTTACACTTATTAACCCCTAATCTGCCGCCCAACATCGCCGCCACCTACATTATACTTATTAACCCCTAATCTGCTGCTCCGGACATCGCCACCACCTACATTATATTTAGTAATCCCTAATCTGCTGCCCCCAATATCGCCGACACCTACATTATATTTATTAACCCCTAATTTCCCACCCCCAATGTCACCGTAACCTACCTACACTTATTAACCCCTAATCTGCCGCCCCCAACGTCTCCGCCACTATATTAAATGTATTAATCCCTAAATCTAGGTCTAACCCTAACACCGCCTAACTTAAATATAATTTAAATAAATCTAAAGAAAATTACTATAATTAACTAAATTATTCCTATTTAAAACTAAATACTTACCTGTAAAATAAACCCTAAGCTAGCTACAATATAACTAATAGTTACATTGGAGCTAGCTTAAGGTTTATTTTTATTTCACAGGCAAGTTTGTATTTATTTTAACTAGGTAGAATAGTTACTAAATAGTTATTAACTATTTAATAACTACCTAGCTAAAATAAATACAAATTGACCTGTAAAATAAAACCTAACAATTAAATAAATTACCTACATTAAATACAATTAAATAAATTAAATTAAATTAGCTAAATCACAAAAACTAAATTACAGAAAATAAAAAACAAATTACAGATCTTTAAACTAATTACACCTAATGTAATAGCCCTATCAAAATAAAAAAAGCCCCCACAAAATAAAAAAACCCCTAGCCTAAACTAAACTATTAATAGCCCTTAAAAGGGCCTTTTGCGGGGCATTGCCCCAAAGAAATCAGCTCTTTTACCTGTAAAAAAAAATACAAACAACCCCCCAACAGTAAAACGCACCACCCACACAACCAACCCCCCAAATAAAAACCTAACTAAAAAAACCTAAGCTCCCCATTGCCCTAAGCCAATAGGATTTTTTTAACCTTAATTCCGATTGGATAGAATTCTATCAGCCAATCGGAATCTAAGGGACGCCATCTTGGATGACGTCACTTAAAGTGATATTTATTTTGAAGAAGACGTCATTTTTAGCTAAGTAGTTATTAAATAATTAATAACTATTTAGTAACTATTCTACCTAGTTAAAATAAATACAAACTTGCCTGTAAAATAAAAATAAACCCTAAGGTAGCTACAATGTAACTATTAGTTATATTGTAGCTAGCTTAGAGTTTATGGGTGTTAGTGTACTTTTTAGCACTTTAGTTATGAGTTTTATGCTACAGCGTTGTAGTGTAAAACTCATAACTACTGACTTTAGAATGCATTAGGAATCTTGGAGGTAAAGGGTGTACCGCTCACTTTTTGGCCTCCCAGGACAGACTCGTAATACCAGCGCTATGGAAGTCCCATAGAAAAAAGGGTTTATGAAGTTTACGTAAGTCGGTTTGCGGTAAGGCCAAAAAAGTGTGCGGTGCCCCTAAACCTGCAAGACTCGTAATAGTAGCGGTAGTGAAAAAGCAGCATTAGGACTTGTTAATGCTGCTTTTTCATCTTAACGCAAAACTCGTAATCTAACCGTAAATTAACAAAAGAAAATCCTCCATTCCTGTTTTTTCAATATAAAAAAGTAAAACAGAAAGATTTGAATCAGCCCCATTATTTGTTCATTAACAGATTTTTATTAACCCCTTATTTCCTATGGGGACATCATCCAGGCAGCAGAGGAGCAGCGGAACAACAGATTAAACAGTACATTTTCCCAGCTTTAGAGAATGATTCAACTACATTTTTTGTGCCACTCATTTGTTCTTTCGTTGTTGCATTAAAGGGATAGTCAAGTGAAAATTAAACTTTCATGATCCAGATAGTGCATGAAATTTTAAGCAACTTTCCAATAAACTTTTATAATCAAATTTGCTTTCTTCTCTTGGTATTGTTTGTTGAAAGCTAAACCTAGGTAGGGTCATATGCTAATTTCTAAGCCCTTGAAGCCCGCCTCTTATCTCAGTACATTTTGACAGTTTTTCAAAGTTAGACAGTGCTAGTTCATATAGACAGTGCTAGTGTGCCATATAAATAACATTGTGCTCACTCCCCTGGATTTATCTATGAATCAGTACTGATTGGCTAAAATGGCAAGTCTGTTAAAAGTACTGAAATAAGGGGGCAGTCTGCAGAGGCTTAGATACAAGGTAATCACAGAGGTAGACAGTATATTAATATAACAGTGTTGGTTATGCAGAACTGGGGAATGGGTAATAAAGGGATTATTTTTTTAAACAATACGAATGCTGGAGTAGACTGTCCCTTTAAAGAAACACCTAATTTACAGCAAAATTTGTATTTTTTACAATTGTACAAAAACTCACATCTAGTAAGAACTGATTGCAATGTTAGAAATATGTGTTACGTTTTCTTTACAGATCATCACAAAATAATTGTCACATTGTTGTACTGTCACCATATAGACGCTACTGAGCTTACTGTAAAAGATCCCATTGTCTCAAAGGGAAATGCTCCCTTTTTAGGAAATCGTTTCATTAAACTAAAAACAATAATCAACTACTGAGTCATTTCTACTTTGTTAATCTCTCAGCACATTGGTATTTTATGGTTAGTTTTTCACCAGAACAGTTTTATTGTGTTGGCTAAAGTCTTATCCAGATGTTTCCTGTTCGTTATCTTTATTTCTTTTTTGGTTGCAAAATTAATCGTAAGAACAGACCATTTCTTTTAAGATGAAATTCTAAACTGAAACTGAAACTGTATAACCTTTTTTCCCTTAAAATGTTTAATTATGCAGAGTAATACATCAATCCACAATAATGCACTCCTGGGGCAGAAAATATATGTATCAAATGATTATACATTATTATTATTATACATTTTTATTATTATGTATTACTATTATACATTATTATTATTATTATTATTATTATTATACATTATTAATATTATTTATTACTATTATACAATATTATTACACATTATGATTATACATTATTATTATTTATTATTATACATTATTATTATTTATTAATATTATACATTATTATTGTTTATTACTATTATTTATTATTATTATTAATTATTATTTATTATTATTATACATTATTATTTATTATTATTATACATTATTCATTATTAATTATTATTATCATTTATTATTCTTATACATTATTATTACACAATTTGATTATTATTATACATTATTATTACACATTACTATTGTTATTATTATTATTATTATACATTATTATTATACATTTATTATTATTTATTATTATTATAATACATTATTATTATTTATTACTATTATACATTATTATTACATATTATTATTATACATTATTATTTTATATTATTATTATACATTATTATTTTATTATTATGCATCATTGTTATTTTTATAAATTATTTGTATTATTTATTATTATACATTATTATGAATTATTATTATATGTTACTGTTATACATTATTATTATTTATTATCATTATGCATTATTATTATACTTTATTATACATTATTATCATACATTATGTTTTTTTATTATTATACATTATTATTATTTATTATTTGTTTTATACATTATTATTATACATTATTATTATTTATTATTATTATTATTTATTACTATCATTCGGCTCAATTATGAGTTTTGCGTTATGAGGGGTGCGGTGCTAACTTGCACGTTATTGTCACTGCTCACTTGCCTACAGCGCTGGTATTACAGGCTTTCCTAGACCCGGCGTTAACAGGCAAGAAGTGAGTGTAGAGCAAAATTGTGCTTCAATACCAGCGCTGCTTAAATCAGCTGTGAGCTGGTTGTACGTGCTCGTGCATGATTTCCCCATAGACATCAATGGGGAGAGCCGGCTGAAAAAAGCCTAACACCTGCAATAAAGCAGTGTAAAGCTCCGTAATGCAGCCCCATTGATTCCTATGGGAATTTTTTTTTATGTTTACACCTAACACCCTAACATGAACCCCGAGTCTAAACACCCCTTATCTTACACTTATTAACCCCTAATCTGCCACCCCCGACATCGCCGACACCTACACTTTATTTATTAACCGTTAATCTGCCGCTCCGGACATCAATGAAACCTACATTATACTTATTAACCCCTAATCTGCTGCCCCAACATCGCCAACTCCTACATTATATTTATTAACCCCTAATCTCCCGCCCCCAATGTCGCTGCAACCTACCTACACTTATTAACCCCTAATCTGCCACCACCAATGTCACCACCACTATAATAACATATTAACCCCTAAACCGCCGCACTCCCGCATCGCAAACACTAGTTAAATATTATTAACCCTTAATCTGCTGCCCCTAACATCGCTGCCACCTACCTACATTTTTTAACCCCTAATCTGCCGCCCCCAACGTCGCCGCCACTATACTAAATTTATTAACCCCTAAACCTAAGTCTAACTCTTACACCCCCTAACTTAAATATAATTCAAATAAATCTAAATAAAAATTACTATCATTACCTAAATAATTCCTATTTAAAACTAAATACTTACCTATAATCCAATCAGCCAATAGAATGCAAACTCAATCCTATTGGCTGATTGGATCAGCCAATAGGATTGAAGCTCAATCCTATTGGCAGCTTGTATCAGCCAATAGGATTTTTTCACCTTTAATTCTGATTGGCTGATAGAATTCTATCAGCCAATCAGAATTCAAGGGACGCCATCTTGGATGACGACATTTAAAGGAACATTCATTCGGGAAGAAGACGTTGAAAGAAGAGGATTCTCCTCGCCGGATATCTTGAAGATGGAGCTGCTCCGTGCCGGATGGATGAAGATAGAAGATGCCATCTGGATGAAGACTTCTGCCCATCTGGAGGACCACTTCTGCAGGCTTGGATGAAGACTTCTCCCGGCTTCGCTGAGGACTTCTTGCTGCTTGTTGAGGACTTCTACCGGCTTCTTTGAGGATGGATGTTGGCTCTTCAAAACTGAAAAAAAAAGTGGATCTTCAGGGGTTAGTGTTAGGTTTTTTTAATGGTTTATTGGGTGGGTTTTTTTTAGGTTAGGGTTTGGGCAGCAATAGAGCTAAATGCCCTTTTAAGGACAATGCCCATTCAAATGCCCTTTTCAGGGCAATGGGGAGCTTAGGTTTTTTGAGTTAGGATTTTATTTGGGGGGTTGGTTGTGTGGGTGGTGGGTTTTACTGTTGGGGGGGTTGTTTGTATTTTTTTTACAGGTAAAAGAACTGATTTCTTTGGGGCAATGCCCCACAAAAGGCCCTTTTAAGGGCTATTGTTAGTTTAGTTTAGGCTAGGTTTTTTTTTTATTTTGGGGATTTCTTTTTATTTTGAAGGGCTATTAGATTAGGTGTAATTAGTTAAAATATCTGATAATTTGTTTTTTATTTTGTGTAATTTAGTGGGGGTTTTTGTAATTTAGGTAATTGTATTTAATTTATGTAATTTATTTAATTGTTGTGTAATGTTAGGTGTTAGTGTTACTCAGGTTAGGTTTTATTTTACAGGTAAATTTGTATTTATTTTAGCTAGGTAGCTAGTAAATAGTTAATAACTATTTACTAACTATTCTACCTAGTTAAAATAAATACAAACTTACCTGTAAAATAAAAATAAACCCTAAACTATACAATGTAACTATTAGTTATATTGTAGCTAGCTTAGGGTTTATTTTATAGGTAAGTATTTAGTTTTAAATAGGAATTATTTAGGTAATGATAGTAATTTTTATTTAGATTTATTTGAATTATATTTAAGTTAGGGGGTGTTAGGGTTAGGGTTAGACTTAGGTTTAGGGGTTAATAAATTTAGTATAGTGGCGGCGATGTTGGGGGTGGCAGATTAGGGGTTAATAAATGTAGGTAAGTGGCAGAGATGTTAGGGATGGCAGATTACGGGTTTGCGATGCGGGAGTGCAGCGGTTTAGGGGTTAATATGTTTATTATACATTATTATTTATTATTATTAAAATACATTATTATTATTATTTATTACTATTATACATTATTATTACATATTATTATTATTATACATTATTATTATTTTATATTATTATTATACATTATACATTTACTGTTATACATTATTATTATTTATTATCATTATGCATTATTATTATTATACTTTATTATACATTATTATCATACATTATGATTTTTTATCATTATACATTATTATTTATTATTATTATTATTTATTACTATCATTCAGCTAGATTACGAGTTTTGCATTATGAGGGGTGCAGTGCTAACTTGCACGTTATTGTCACCGCTCGTAGAGCAAAATTGTGCTCCAAACCGCACTCCAATACCAGCACCCGCACTCCAATACCAGCACTGCTTAAGTCATTAGGTAATGATAGTAATTTTTATTTAGATTTATTTTAATTATATTTAAGTTAGAGGGTGTTAGGGTTAGACTTAGGTTTAGGGGTTAATAAATTTAGTATAGTGGCGGCGATGTTGGGGGCAGCAGATTAGGGGTTAATAAATGTAGGTAAGTGGCGGCGATGTTAGGGATGGCAGATTAAGGGTTAATAATATTTAACTAGTGTTTGCGATGCGGGAGTGTGGGAGTGCGGCAGTTTAGGGGTTAATATGTTTATTATAGTGGCGGCGATGTCCAGAGCGGCAGATTAGGGGTTAATAATTTTATTTTAGTGTTTGCGATGTGGGAGGGCCTTGGTTTAGGGGTTAATAGGTCGTTTATGGGTGTTAGTGTACTTTTTAACACTTTAGTTATTAGTTTTATGCTACAGCTTTGTAGTGTAAAACTCATAACTACTGAGTTTAGAATGCGTTAAGAATCTTGCGGGATAGGCTGTACCACTCACTTTTTGGCCTCCAAAAAAAAGCTTGTAATATCGGCGCTATTGAAGTCCCATTGAAAAAAGACTTTACGCAAATTGCGTAAGTTAATTTGCGGTACAGCCAAAAAAGTGTGCGGGACAGCTGTACCTACAAGACTCGTAATAGCAGCGGTAGTGAAAAAGCAGCGTTATGAGCCTTAATGCTGCTTTTTTACTCATAACGCAAAACTCGTAATCTAGCCGATTATATATTACTATTATACATTATTATTACACATTATTATTATTATTATTATACATTATTATTACTTATTATTATTATACATTATTATTATAATTTATTACTATTATAAATTATTATTTATTAATATTATACATTATTATTATTATTATTATTATTTATTACTATTATAAATTATGTTACATTATTTCTATACATTATTATTATTTTTTATTATTATTATTATTATAATTATTATTATTTATTTTTATACATTATTATTAATTATTTGTATTATACATTATTATTATACATTATTAATATTATTATATTGCTGTACAAACATACAGGGGGATTCAGATAGAATCTCAAGTAACAGCTCCTAGTTGTACACAATTTCACCATCAGTCATGCATAGTATTAAAGGCACACATATGCAATAGGATACATCATTAACATTAACAAGTCTAACTCTAAAATGGCTAAGTACCTATACATCATGGTGAAAAAATTCCTTAACAAATCATAGCAATGAACGCATTCTTTTATTTAGTCTGCTTTTCCTCTAATGTAAAAATTAATTTTGTGGCTTTTCTACTCCCCACAAAGAGGCTGTAGTGCATTTAGTGGAATTCAGAAACATGACCTTCATACATGCTGCAAAGTGATTGCTTGACTAGTGCTGTAAATCATTTATATTTGTCACTGATTGCTCACAATAAGATAAACATCAATAGTTTTTAAGGGGTGTGTCCCTAAAATGCAAAGAAATATAAATGTTGCCACAAAACATATCAAAATTACAATTTAAATGTTTCATTTGATTTTTTGTTTTTGTTTTAAACCCCCCCATTTATTTTGCATATAGGTCTAGTGCAATACAATGATTAATTTCTAATGCTAGTAAAAAAATTATGTTACTGTACCTTTTTTTATAAACACATGGGGACTTTTTCCAATCCATCAGATTTTCCATGCAAAAACTCAACATCAATGCTTGAATAAATGTTTTGGTTTGCTTTCTAAACTGTTTCAATATATTTGAAAAACTGCAATTTAATTTAGTAAAACTGCTATTATTATGTCAACTGAAAAATCTAGTTAATCAACTAGAAATAAGTAAGAAACTGTGTCTCAGGCACAGTCAAAGTTTTTTTTATGGAAGAAACAGATACAAAGAAATAAGACATGGCTGAATGTAATATTGATGACAATTAACTAATGTGGTTGAATGCAGGCTTCCCACTTAACTAAAATGATCAATACATTACATGTGTATAAGTAACAATTCTGTTATTATTTTGTGTATTACCAATTCTCTTTCCTAACTTGGCTGCAGGACCCATTTTTCTCCTCCATAATATTGTAAAATGAAAAAAAAAAGAAAAAAAAAAGGTGTGTATTAAAAAATAGCGTGTGCGTAAAATAAATGCTTTTGAAAAAAAGAAAATGATCACCTAGATTCCAAGTTTTGCGCTATAGAGGGTGTAAAATGAACGCAACAAAAGTTTCGTTATTTAACCCTCCATAGCGCTGCCATTACGAGTTTTTGAAAAGTTGCCATGTGCGTGCGATATGGTGGCGATGAGCTCCATCCTGCACAAAATCCAAGTGCTGCTTTGACGTGCTCATGCACACTTTGCCCATAGACATCAATTAGGAGAGAGTGTTAGAAAAGAAACTAACACCTGCAATCGTGGAAAGAAAATCTCCGTAACGCAACCCCATTGATGTCTATGTGGAAAAAAAGTACGTTTAAACCTAACACCCTAACATAAACCCCAAGTCTAAACACCCCTAATCTGCTGCACCTGACATCGCCGACACCTACTTAAAGTTATTAACCCATAATCTGCTGCTCCCGACATTGCCGCCACCTAAATAAATATATTAATCTCTAATCTGCCGCTCCTGATATCCACGCCACTATAATAAAGTTATTAACCCCTATTTCCCCGCACCCCAACATCGCCCACACTATAATAAAGAATGTGACATTAATTATCTGATAGATGACTAATATTAATATCAGTTATATAGATATGTCTCTCATTTTTATTAGGAAGATATGCCATTCTTCTAAGTATACTTTAACTATTAATTATTGTATTTTGTATTAGAATTTTGTAGAAGTTGTATTATTATGATGGTGTACAGTTACTTGAGTATTTGAATGCTTTGTTCAATTTTATTGACAGTGTATTTAGATGTTCCCATGTTCCTTATGTCTTATGGTATCTTATTTTGTTTTTTCTTTCCTTTTTGATCCTGTTGTTTGCATGTCATTGTTTTTATTTTCAATTAATGTTTTTTTAAATCGTTTTTATAGAGTAATTGAGGGGTTAACATACAGCCCTATATAAGGCTGTCTCATCCTTTGCTCTATAGCAGCGGTCGCCAACCAGTGGTCCATAGACCACTGGTGGTCCACAAGAAGATGTAGGTGGTCCTTGACACCATCAAGCAGGAATTAATCTACTCTAATGGTGTCACCCTTGTCTCGCTACAACTCCATACAGTGCCTCTCCCTACGCACATTGTGTAGTACTGCGCAACTGCCTCTCTGTTCCAGCTCAAAAGTTGACACTCAGTCTTCATCTGTCATTTGGAAGTATTCTCTCAGTTCTGTCATTTAGTTAGTTAATTCCAAAAAATAATTCTTAAAAATGTGTAAATATATACATAATGTAAACTTAGCTATGGTTATACTAGTTATGTACAGTATATGTATATATACTGTATATATACAGGTATACCTCACTTTACAGCGCATTTGTGGAGCTGAAGTTCAACCTCCAAGGATTTTGAAACAGTGCTGAAATCATTGTGAGATTGGGAGAAAAGTGACTGTCACCATCTTGTTATGCGCAGTTCTCTTTGTTTACAGCATTACAGTGCAATCTGTGTCTCAGTATTATAGTCTGGCAAATTTTACTACAGTAATTGTCACTATTTTACAGGTACAGTATGTATTGAATACTGTGCTGAGCTAGTGTTAAACTAAACATAGCACTATTGCACCCCTAATATTTGTTAGTTTAAACATGTTTTCAAGTTTTTAAGCACACTGGCAAGTGAAAAGAAAGCTAAAACTGCCTTGTTTCACTTTAATGTGTTTTTCACTTTACAGCGGTGCTCCGGTCCCTAACCCGCTGTATGAGCGGAGTATACCTGTATACACATTATAGAGGTTTGCACCTTTTTAAAAAAATCATGTTAGTGGACCACGGGATTCAAAATTGTGAGTTTAGTGGTCCCTGAGGTCCTAAAGGTTGGTGACCTCTGCTCTATAGCATATGATTAAGCGCCACTAGAGGGCACGAAATGCGTCAGGCTGTTTGTATCATTGCCCCCCTGTCTTGTGTCTTGCCTATGACTGTGTGTATTTTTTAAACTTTTTTCATTAAAGTTTTTATTTTTATTACTCCTTTGGAAGTAGTGCCTGCTCCGTTCTTGTGTGCTCTGATAATAAAGATATTAACCCCTATTCCGCCGCTCCCTGACATCGCAGTCACTAAATAAACCTATTAACCCCTAAACCGCCAGCACCCCACATCGCAAAAAACTAAATTAAACTATTAACCACTAAACCTAACAACTCCCTTACTTTATACTAAAATCCCAATTTATACAAGATCCCTATCTTAAAATAAATAAAAACTTACCTGGGAAATTAAAAAAAACCTAAGTTTAAACTATTTATTAAACTAACATTACTATTATACTAAAATTAAAATAACTCAATTAAATAAATTAAATTACACATTAAAAAAACCACACTACTAAAAAAAATTAAATCTACAATTCTAAAAAATAAAAAATACTAAATTACAAAAAATAACAAACACTAAGTTACAAAAAACAAAAGTATCCAAAATAAAAACAATTACACTTAATCTTATATCCCTATGAAATAAAAAAGCCCCCCCAAAATAAAAAAAAAACCTAGCCTACAATAAACTACCAATAGCCCTTAAAAGGGCCTTTTGTAGGGCATTGCCCTAAAGAAATCCTGAAAAAATTCAAAGACCCCCCCCCAACAGTAAAACCCACCACTCAACCAACCCCCCAAAATAAAAACCTAACTCCAACAAAAACCTAAGCTATCCATTGCCCTGAAAAGGGCATTTGTATGGGCATTGCCCTTAAAAAGACATTAAGCCCTTTTTCTTGCCCTGAAAAGGGCATTTAGCTAGTTTAAGAAAAGCCCAAACCCTAATCTAAAAAAAAAAACACCCAAAAAAGTTTAAAAAAACTTAACCCCCTGACAATGTACTTACAGTTTCTGAAGTCCGGACATCCAGGTGGCGAAGTCTTCAGCCAGGTGGCGAGGTCTTCATCCATCTAGGCGGCGTCTTCTATCTTTATCCAGACGGCATCTTATATCTTCATCCTGGCGGCACGGAGTGGGTTCAACCTGAAGACATCCGGCACGGAGCATCCTCTTCATACGGTCGCTGCCATATACTTAATCTTCAATGCAAGGGAGCCTTTTCAAAATGGCGTCCCTTGCATTCCTATTGGCTGATTTGATTTTTGAAATTCAAATCAGCCAATAGGATGAGAGCTACTGAAATCCTATTGGCTGTTCAAATCAGCCAATCAGGGGCGCGATCCGATATAGATCGTAGTTTGCGGCGCAAGCGAGGGAACCCCCGCCGTCCGTAGTTTCAGCTTGCAACTCGAGCTATCCAATATACGGCGCCATCAGATGCTAAAGTGCCGTAAGTCTGATAAACCAGCGATGTCTAGAAATCTGCGTAAGTACAAATTTCTGGAGTCGCCAGTGACTTACGGCACTTTAGAAACTGCCGGCGCCTACAAAACCTGACTAAGTTATTAAATCTCCCGTACTGTCTAACACGCCTCCCAAACATAGCCCGACACGTATACCCCTCTATCCGCTATCCCCCCTCTCACTCCTAATAATAAAAAATGTATTAACCCCTAAACCGCCGCTCCCGGACCCCGCCGCACCTAATAAAGTTATTAACCCCTAAACCGCCGCTCCCGGACCCCGCCGCCACCTACATTAACTACCCCCTAATGTGAGCCCCTTACACCGCCGCCACCTGCATTAACTACCCCCTAATGTGAGCCCCTTACACCGCCGCCATCTACATTATCTACCCCCTAATGTGAGCCCCTTACACCGCCGCCATCTACATTATCTACCCCCTAATGTGAGCCCCTTACACCGCCGCCATCTACATTATCTACCCCCTAATGTGAGCCCCTTACACCGCCGCCATCTACATTATCTACCCCCTAATGTGAGTCCCTTACATCGCCGCCACCTACATTAACTACCCCCTAATGTGAGCTCCTACCCCGCCGCCAGCTATATTAAAATTATTAACCCTTAATTTAATCCCCCTACGCCGCCACCAGCTATATTAAATTAATTAACCCCTAATCTAATCCCCCTATACCGCCGCCACCTATATTAAATTATTAACCCCTAATCTAATCCCCCTACACCGCCGCCACCTATATTAAATTAATTAACCCCTAAAATACTAAACTATCCCTACCACTAAACCTAAGTCTAACCCTACAAATAGCCCTGAAAAGGGCTTTTTGCATGGCATTACCCCAAAGTAAACAGCTCTATTGCCAGCCCTTAAAAGGGCTTTTTGCGGGGCTTTGCCCCAAAGAAATCAGGGCTTTTGGCGGGGCATTGTCACAAAGAAATCAGCTCTTTTGCCTATAATCTAAATCCCCCTACACCGCCGACACCTATAATAAATGTATTACCCCCTAATCTAATCCCCCTACACCGCCGCCACCTATATTAAATAGATTAACCCCTAATCTGACCCCCCTACACTGCCTCCACCTATATTAACTATATTAACCCTAATTATATTAGGGTTAATATAGTTAATATAGTTATTATATTATATATATTAACTATATTAACCCTAATTATATTAGGGTTGATATAGTTAATATCATTATTATATTATATATATATTAACTATATTAACCCTAATTATATTATTATATTTACCTGTAAAATAAATCCTAACCTAACGCCTAGATTTAGAGTTCTGCGTTAGCCGTCAAAACCAGCGTTAGAGGCTCCTTACGCTGGTTTTTACCGCCCGCTGGTACTTAGATTCAGTCATTAAAGGGTCTAACGCTCACTTTCCAGCCACGACTTTTCAATACCGCAGATCCCCCTACGCCATTTGCGTATCCTATCTTTTCAATGGGATCTCTCTAACGCCGGTATTTAGAGTCTTGGCTGAAGTGAGCGTTAGAAATCTAACTACAAAACTCCAGCCGCAGAAAAAAGCCAGGAGTTAAGAGCTTTCTGGGCTAACGCCGGTTCATAAAGCTCTTAACTCCTGTGCTCTACAGTACACTAACACCCATAAACTACCTATGTACCCCTAAACCGAGGCCCCCCCCACATCGCTGCCACTCTATTAAAAATGTTTAACCCCTAATCTGCCGACCGCACACCGCCGCCACCTACGTTATACTTATGTACCCCTAATCTGCTGCCCCTAACACCGCTGACCCCTATATTATATTTATTAACCCCTAATCTGCCCCCCCAATGTCGCTGCTACCTTACCTACAATTATTAACCCCTAATCTGCCGACCGGACCTCACCGCTACTATAAAAAAGTTATTAACCCCTAATCCGCCTCACTGCCGCCTCAATAACCCTATAATAAATATTATTAACCCCTAATCTGCCCTCCCTAACATCACCGACACCTAACTTCAAGTATTAACCCCTAATCTGCCGACCGGACCTCGCCGCTACTATAATAAATGCATTAACCCCTAAAGCTAAGTCTAACCCTAACACTAACACCCCCCTAAGTTAAATATAATTTTTATCTAACGAAATAAATTAACTCTTATTAAATAAATTAATCCTATTTAAAGCTAAATACTTACCTGTAAAATAAACCCTAATATAGCTACAATATAAATAATAATTATATTGTAGCTATTTTAGGATTAATATTTATTTTACAGGCAACTTTGTATTTATTTTAACCAGGTACAATAGCTATTAAATAGTTAAGAACTATTTAATAGTTACCTAGTTAAAATAATTACAAAATTACCTGTAAAATAAATCCTAACCTAAGTTACAATTAAACCTAACTACACTACACTATCAATAAATTAATTAAATACAATACCTACAAATAAATACAATTAAATAAACTAACTAAAGTACAAAAAATAAAAAAGGACTAAGTTACAAAAAATAAAAAAATATTTACAAACATTAGAAAAATATTACAACAATTTTAAACTAATTACACCTACTCTAAGCCCCCTAATAAAATAACAAAGCCCCCCAAAATAAAAAAAATGCCCTACCCTATTCTAAAATTAAAATAGAAAAGCTCTTCTACCTTACCAGCCCTTAAAAGGGCCTTTTGCGGGGCATGCCCCAAAGAATTCAGCTCTTTTGCCTGGAAAAAAAACATACAATACCCCCCCCAACATTACAACCCACCACCAACATACCCCTAATCTAACCCAAACCCCCCTTAAATAAACCTAACACTAAGCCCCTGAAGATCTTCCTACCTTATCTTTACCACGCCGGGTATCACCGATCGATCCAGGCTCCGATGTCTTGATCCAAGCCCAAGCGGGGGCTGAAGACGTCCATCCTCCTGCTGAAGTCTTGATCCAAGCCCAAGCGGAAGCAGAAGACATCCATCCTCCGGCTGAAGTCTTGATCCAAGTGGCGAATGAAGAAGTCCATCTTCGGGCAGAAGTCTTCATCCTATCCGGGCAGAAGAGGACATCTGGACCGACAAACATCTTTATCCAAGCGGCATCTTCTATGTTCTTCCATCCGATGACGAGCGGCTCCATCTTCAAGACCTCCGGCGCGGATCCATCCTCTTCTTCCGACGACTAGATGACGAATGAAGGTTCCTTTAAGGGACGTCATCCAAGATGGCGTCCCTCGAATTCCGATTGGCTGATAGGATTCTATCAGCCAATCGGAATTAAGGTACCAAAAATGGATGGAATCAGCCAATCAGATTCAAGTTCAATCCGATTGACTGATCCAATGGTTGATTTGGGCATTTTGATAAAACATATCATATGTCATTTTATTCTGTCCTGCGATTATGTTAATACTTATTATATGTAAATTAAATAAAATATTTTAAAGATAAAGATTTTTCTATAAATTTTATTATATCTATTTTAAGAAATTTAATCATATCTAAATTTTAAGAAATTATATAAACTCCATTCTTGGGGATTTAAGCCTCAATTGAGGCGCTGGTGTGTTTCTACCCTAACTCCTTACTAGTGATCTCTTCTAGGGGATTTGAGGAAAACCCCTCTGAAACTTACCAGTTTATACCCTTCCCTTGCGCCAACTATAAAAATCTATCTACCCACTTGGATTAGGGGTTAATAACTTTATTATAGTAGCGGTGATGTCCGGTCGGCAGATTAGGGGTTAATTATTGTAGGTAGCTGGCGTTGTGGGGGGCAGATTAGGGGTTAGTAAATATAATATAGGGGTCGGCGGTGTTAGGGGCAGCAGATTAGGGGTACATAGGTATAATGTAGGTTGCGGCGGTGTACGAAGCAGCAGATTAGGGGTTAATAATAATATGCAGGGGTCAGCGATAGCGGGGGCGGCAGATTAGGGGTTAATAAGTGTAAGGTTAGGGGTGTTTAGACTCGGGGTACATGTTAGGGTGTTAGGTGCAGACTTAGAAACTGTTTCCCCATAGGAAACAATGGGGCCGCGTTAGGAGCTGAACGCTGCTTTTTTTGCAGGTGTTCAGCTCAAACTGCCCCATTGTTTCCTATGGAGGAATCGTGCACGAGCACGTTTTTGAAGCTGGCCATGTCCGTAAGCACCGCTGGTATTTAGAGTTGCAGTGGCGGTAAATTATGCTCTACGCTCCCTTTTTGGAGCCTAACGCAACCATACTGTGAACTCTAAATACCAGCGGTATTTAAAAGGTGCTGGGAGAAAAAAGCATGCGTAGCTAATGCACCCCTTCTAACGCAAAACTCCAAATCTAGGCGTAAGTTACAAATACACCTACACTATCAATAAATTAAATAAACTACAAATATCTAAACTAAAATACAGTTAAATAAACTAAACTAAATTACAAAAAAACCCCCACTAAATTACAAAAAATAAAAAAAGATTACAAGAAATTTAAGCTAATTACACCTATTCTAAGCCCCCTAATAAAATAACAAAGCCCCCCAAAATAAAAAAATGTCCCTACCCTAATCTAAATTAAAAAAGTTAACAGCTCTATTACCTTACCAGCCCTTAAAAGGGCTTTTTGCGGGGCATGCCCCAAAGAAATCAGCTCTTTTGCCTGTAAAAAAAAACACAATACCACCCCCCCAACATTACAACCCACCACCCACATACCCCTACTCTAAACCCACCCAAACCCCCCTTAAAAAAACCTAACGCTAAGCCTCAGAAGATCTCCCTACCTTGAGTCGTCTTCACCCAGCCGGGCCGCACTCTTCATCCAATCCGGGCAATGTCTTCATCCAAGAGGCAAAGAAGAAGTCTTCCATCCGGCGATGTCTTCATCCAAGCAACAAAGAAGAAGTCTTCCATCCGGCGATGTCTTCATCCAAGCGGCAAAGAAGAGGTCCTCCATCAGGGCGAAGTTTTCTTCCAAGCAGCATCTTCAATCTTCTTTCTTCAGCCCTCCGACACGGAACATCCATCTGGCCCAACGACTGAACGACAAATGAAGTTTCCTTTAAATGACGTCATCCAAGATGGCGTCCGTCGAATTCCGATTGGCTGATAGGATTCTTTCAGCCATTCAGAATTAAGGTAAGAAAATCTGATTGGCTGATTCAATCAGCCAATCAGATTCAAGTTCAATCCGATTGGCTGATCCAATCAGCCAATCAGATTGAGCTCGCATTCTATTGGCTGTTCCGAATTCGACGGACACCATCTTGGATGACGTCATTTAAAGAAAACTTCATTCGTCGTTCAGTCGTCAGGCCAGATGGATGTTCCGCGTCGGAGGGCTGAAGAAAGAAGATTGAAGATGCCGCTTGGAAGAAAACTTCGCCCCGATGGAGGACCTCTTCTTTGCCGCTTGGATGAAGACATCGCCGGATGGAAGACTTCTTCTTTGCCGCTTGGATGAAGACATCGCCGGATGGAAGACTTCTTCTTTGTCACTTGGATAAAGACATCGCCCGGATTGGATGCAGAGTTCGGCCCGGCTGGGTGAAGACGACTCAAGGTAGGGAGATCTTCTGGGGCTTATTGTTAGGTTTTTTTAAGGGGGTTTTGGGTGTATTTAGAGTAGGGGTATGTGGGTGGTGGGTTGTAATGTTGGGGGGGTGGTACTGTGTTTTTTTCTACAGGCAAAAGAGCTGATTTCTTTGGGGCATGCCCTGCAAAAAGCCCTTTTAAGGGCTGGTAAGGTAATAGAGCTGTTAATTTTTTTAATTTAGATTAGGGTAGGGAAATTTTTTTATTTTGGGGGGCTTTGTTATTTTATTAGGGGCTTAGAATAAGTGTAATTAGCTTAAAATTCTTGTAATCTTTTTTTATTTTTTGTAATTTAGTGTTTGTTTGTTTTTTGTAATTTAGTTTAGTTTATTTAATTGTATTTTAGTTTAGATATTTGTAGTTTATTTAATTTATTGATAGTGTAGGTGTATTTGTAACTTAGGTTAGGATTTATTTTACAGGTAAATTGGTAATTATTTTAACAAGGTAGCTATTAAATAGTTATTAACTATTTAATAGCTATTGTGCCTAGTTAAAATAAATACCAAGTTACCTGTAAAATAAATATAAACCCTAAAATAGCTACAATGTAATTATTAATTACATTGTAGCTATCTTAGGGTTTATTTTATAGGTAAGTATTTAGATTTAAATAGGAATATTTTAATTAATAATATTAATATTAATTAGATTTATTTTAATAAGAATTTAGTTAGGGGTGTTAGAGTTAGATAGGGTTATTATACTTAATATATGTATAATATAATAACGATATTAACTATATTAACCCTAATATAATTAGGGTTAATATAGTTACTATATATATAATATAATAACTATATTAACTATATCAACCCTAATATAATTAGGGTTAATATAGTTAATATATATAATATAATAACGATATTAACTATATTAACCCTAATATAATTAGGGTTTATATAGTTAATATAGGTGGCGGCGTTGTAGGGGGGTCAGATTAGGGGTTAATCTATTTAATATAGCTGGCGGCGGTGTAGGGGGATTAGATTAGGGGTTAATAATTTTAATATAGCTGGCGGCGGTGTAGGGGGATTAGATTAAGGGTTAATAATTTTAATATAGCTGGCGGCGGGGTAGGAGCTCACATTAGGGGGTATGTAATGTAGATGGCGGCGGTGTAAGGGGCTCATATTATGGGGTAGGTAATGTAGATGGCGGCGGTGTAAGGGGCTCACATTAGGGGGTATGTAATGTAGGTGGCGACGGTGTAGGGGGATCACATTAGGGGGTAGTTAATGTAGCTGGCGGCGGGGTCCGGGAGCGGCAGTTTAGGGGTTAACTTTATTAGGGATTGCGGTGGAGGATCGCGTTTGACAGGTAGATAGACATTGTGCATGCGTTAGGTGTTAGGTTTTATTTAGCAGTTCGCGGTTGACAGGTAGATAGACATTGAACATGCGTTAGGTGTTAGGTTTTATTTTGTAGCTAGTTTAGGGAGTTACGGGGCTCCAATAGACAGCGTAAGGCTTACTACGCATGCATTTTGTGGCGAGGTGAAAATGGAGTAAGATTTCTCCATTTTTGCCACGTAAGTCCTTATGCTGTATATTGGATACCAAACTGCGCGGGTTTGGTATACCTGTCTATGGCCCAAAAAACTACGGGCGAAGGCAGAAATATACGAGCGTATATAGGATACCAAACCCACGCACAATTCGGCGTCGCCGGCTTTTGCCGGCGACGATGCATATCGGATCGGGCCCAGGATGAGAGCTACTGAAATTATATTGGCTGTTCAAATAAGCCAATAGGATGAGAGCTACTGAAATTATATTGGCTGTTCAAATCAGCCAATAGAATTTTAGTAGCTCTCATCCTATTGGCTGCTTTGAATTAAAAAAAATAAAATCAGCCATTAGGAATGGAAGGGACGCCATTTTGAAAAAAACTTCCTTGCATTGAAGATTCAGTATACGGCAGCGACCGTATGAAGAGGATGCTCCATGCCAGATGTTTTCAGAATGGACCCGCTCCCCCCACTTGGATAAAGATAGAAGACGCCACCTGGATGAAGATAGAAGACGCCGCCTGGATGAAGATAGAAGATGCCGTCTGGATGGATGAAGACCTCGCTGCCTGGATGAAGACTTCGCCGCCTGGATGTCTGGACTCCAGAAACTGTAAGTGGATCATCGGGGGTTAGTGTTAGCTTTTTTTAAAACCTTTTTTTGGGTGTTTTTTTTTTTATTAGGGTTTGGGCTTTTCTTAAAAGAGCTAAATGCCCTTTTCAGGGCAAGAAAAAAAGCTGAATGACCTTTTAATAGCAATGCCCATACAAATGCCCTTTTCAGGGCAATGGGTAGCTTAGGTTTTTGTTAGAGTTAGGTTTTTTTTATTTTTGAGGGGTTAATTGGGTGGTGGGTTTTACTGTTGTATTTGTTTTAGGTAAAAGAGCTGATTTCTTTAGGGCAATTCTCCACAAAAGGCTCTTTTAAGGGCTATTGGTAGTTTATTGTAGGCTAGTTTTTTTTTAATGAAATCATTTTTATTTATTCAAATATAAGTAAACAAATACAAAAAGAAAAGAAAACTTTGCACAATTGTACACAATATGGACTAACTCACTTGTTCTACAAGTCATCAAGTTCAGAAGCTGAGTTACCAACGTCACCTATCATGCTTTTGGTCAGAGCTTCACCCCAGTAAGCAATAAAAATACAATTCTGGTTTATGATTCAGCTATTCCCTTCTTGTTTCCTCATAAAACATTATGTAGGGTTCCCATTCCACCAAAAAGTGGCTTTGTCTATCCAGTATCTTTGCTGTCAGTTCAGTTCTAAGATAATGGTATTCCAGTTTATGTAACACATATGTATAGGACGGAGGAGCTGACTTCCAGAATTTAGCTATGCTTAATCTTGTTACCGTGAATATTATTTCTTCTAGTTTGTGGTAGTGTTTGAGAATATCCTTATTTGGAAAGTGTAACAGAGCTTGTTCTGGTGTAAGGGTTATTTCTTTAGAGAACAACTTCTCCAAAAATTTAGATGTTTCTTCCCATATACCTCTGATTTTGGGGCAATCGCACCACATATGTAAGTATGTGCTTCATCCCCCACATCCTCTATAACATAATTGGCTTCTCGATTCTGATGTGGTGTGGAATCTTGCTGGGTATATGTACCACCTATAAGCAACCTTCATGAGGTTTTCCTTTAAGAAGGCATTTACTGAGTAGGCCATACTACCAAATAAGTTTGCTTCCCATTGGTCAAGTGACCAAGTATTATTCAGCTCCTCCTCCCATTTTATCATGAAGGTTGGCTTAATAGATCTACTAGAAGTATTGAATATTGAATACAGCTTAGCAAGTGAGCTTCTGATAACATCTTTAGTCAAATGTAGCCCCTCAAACCTAGTACGGGGCTGCTTGGTTCCCCACCCAGTGCCTTGCTAATTCTAGATTTTAATTGTAAGTAATGAAACCACTTAAAGCCTTTTGCACCATCAAGCTTTGTATACTGGTCATATGATATAAGTTTATTATTTGTTAGGGCATCTGCTATTCGGTATAGGCCTTTGTAGGTCCATTTGGCTCCCAGTGTCTGTTCTATTGGGGAGTCTAGTTCCAACAGGGGTGTGAGAATGGAGTTTCGGTTTAGCAAGGGAAATTTTTGGGTTAGTTTATCCCACAGCTGTAGTGTGTGTTCAACAGCTATATAGACATCTTTTCTCCGCGGTCTTTTGTTTTTGGGTATCCAGAGAATTCTATCTATTCTCTCCAAATCCAAGAACCTGGCCTCCAGTTCCACCCACTGCTTATCCCCCTATGTTTGGCCCAAATGTAATGTTTGTGCCATGCGTGCTGCTTGATAGTAAGCAATGATATTAGGAACCCCTATTCCACCCTCCATTCGGCTCCTGACCATCAGCTGCTTGTTTATGTGTGCTCTTTTACCTTGCTATATAAAGTGTAGTATATCTTTCTGGATTGTGCATAACTCAAGCATTGGTACAGTAAGTGGCAAAGACCGAAACAAATAAAGGATTTTAGGCAGAACTGTCATCTTGGCCATAACAATTCTGCCATAAAGGGATATTTTAGATTTAGTCCATTAGTTCATTAATTGATTAATTAATTTCCAAAAGTTTTTTTGTCTGCTGCGGTAGCCAAATTCCTATGGCCTCACATTTTTCATCATTTATTTTGTAGCTTGACAGGTGCCCAAATTTGTGAATAGTGGAGTAAAGAGGTGGGAGTGACAGGAGCGACTTGATGAATGTGAGCATGATGCCATCAGCAAACAACGATACCTTACAGCTTTGGGGCCCAATTTGGATTCCAGCAATGCCAGGGATATCTCTAATCTTCATTGCTAATGGCTCAATACAGAGAGCAAATAGGAGGGGGGACAATGGACACCCCTGTCTCGTTCCATTTCGGATTTTTACATTTTCAGATTGATATCCCGCTAACCATATGAATGCCTCAGGATTAGAGTGTAGGGTTGAGATTGCCTTGTGGAATGGACCTGTTATCCCACATTTGTCTAACGTGGCATGCAAATATTCCCAATTGATTCTGTCTAATGCCTTCTCTGCATCCAGAGCAAGGAACACAGAAGGCATCTTTTTATTTTGGGTATAATTCAAGAGGTCTATAATCTTACGGGTATGTCCGGGGCTTCCCTTTGTTTGATAAAACCCACTTGATCCGAATGAATTGGTTTCATTATGATAGGATTTAGTCTATTTGTAAGTATTTTGGTGAACAATTTAATGACTTGGTTGATTAGTGATATGGGTCTATAATTTTGTCTATATTGGGAGCTCTTGTCGGGCTTAGGGATTACCGCAATGCAAGCTATCAACATGTCGGAAGGGATCTCATAACCTTGCATGATGAAATTGAATAATTTAACCAACTGTAGGACTAAGATCAATTGAAGATCTTTATAGAAAGAACCCGTGAAACCATCTGGGCTCGGGGTTTTGTTTCTCTTAATTTCTTTAATTACTGTATGGACTTCCTTAGCTGTTATTGGTGCATTTAAGTTCTTCTTATCTGTGATAGTTATCTTTGGAAGCTGGGACTCTTCCAAGAATTTATTTAGTTCTATTGTTTTATTTAGGCTGTCATTCCCTGTGTTAAGGTTCTAAAGATTGGAATAGAAGTCTGCAAATGAGTTAGCTATCTTTAGAGGGTCATTAGTGGTTGTACCATCTGCTTGCTGTATTTGTAGTATTGAAGAGTGTCTAGTTATGTCTCTTAATTTATTTGCCAGCATTTTATCTGGCTTATTGCCGTATATATAATATTGTGTGTCTACAAGTCTGATAGCTTGAATAGCCTCCTTATCTAGTAATTGATTCAACTCTTCATTTTTTTCCCTAAGTGTCTTAATTGTGTCTTTCCTCGGGTTATGTACTGATTCCCTTCGCAGCGCTGAGGTCTCTGCCTTGAGTTCCACAATTCTAGCTTTATCTTGCTTTTTTTTCTTATTAGACTCTGTAATTAAAATTCCTCTTGCAAACAATTTAAGAGCTCCCCAGGAATAAATAGGGTTTAAAGTAGAGCCTTCATTAAGCAATATAAACTCTATAATGTCTTGTTGTAATTTCTGGAGAAAGATGGTATCTTTCAGTAAACTAGGGTTGAGGGACCAGGCTCTACTCCTGCCACGGTTGATTAAACCTTTAAGGGTCATTTCGACCATTGAATGGTCTGACCATGAACAGTTAATAATGTTAGCTGAGACTAACAGTGGTATCATGACTTGGCTAATTAGGACATAGTCAATCTTTGAGTGTGTCTTGTGAACCGATGAAAAGTAAGTGTAATCTCTGATGTTTTTGTTGAGAGATCTCCAGCTATCTATCAAGTTCTGATCTTAAAGAAAATCATTGAGAATGTTTTGATCTGGTCTACTGTGGTTCTGTCCATCTTATTATTTAGTGCCAAATTGATATCTCCACCTATTATAGTTTTATATTTTTGCCATTGCGTAAGTTGTTTATTAAGCTTTGAAAGGAAGGCAGCCTGATTAGTATTGGGAGCAAAAACACTAACTAAAATTATTGGGACATTTTGGATTTGTCCTCTTACAATAAGAAACTTACCTTCTTTGTCTCTAATCACCTCTTCTTCCTTAAAATTTAGTGTGTATCAACAGAGAGACCCCATTTTGTTTATTTTTAGTGTTTGCATGATACTGAATAAGAAATAATTTATCCCAACATTTGGGTGTGGCCTGGGTAATAAAGTGTGTTTCCTGTAGCATAACGATTTGGACGTTTAAGGCTTTATATTCAAGTATAGCTTTTTTCCTTTTGATGTTTGTGTTTTAACCTCTAACATTGTGTGAGACTACCTTAATCCCCATGTTGGTTGGCTAGGACAGTTGCTTGGCCATGTTGACTAAATTGTAGTGGCATTGGTGGGTGTATCCTAACTACTATCCCTCTGATGGGAGGCAACTTCTTATGTGTCAGCGTTATCTGGGTCCATTGATCACAAGCAACAAATTTCGGTAAGATAATATTAACATCATAACAATAAACAAATTAACAAAGGTTACAGAAATCATCTGTAACTTCATGTGGCATAGGGACCAGGTTATACTGGTCTTTCAATGAGACCTGCAAAGGTGTAAAGGATCAGGAAAGGGGTAAAGGTTTGGATGCTTATATTTTATAGGAGGGGATTGGGAGGGGCAAGGGGGAGGATAGGGTTAAGAAGGGGAGTGTGGAAAGTAGGATGTGACCTCTACGAGATACATTCTAATAATATTCAACCAAACTGTTATCTTTTAAAGGATATCAAAGACTGTCAATACCAGCACATCAGGAGCCAGCCAACAGTTTATCTCCATAGTCCATTTCCCCATGGGACTAGGGAGGATAAGGGAGTTACTGAGATCTTCTCCAAGTGACTTCATGGCGGGTTTGGAGCGTCCCTGTTGGATGGACTACGGTCTATCTCAGCAACATGATCTGTCTTGGATCTTTTAGACTTGCCATTTTTGCCCACCTGTGACCAGTCCTTCTGTGGGGCTTTTCTTTGTGGTTTCATAGAGCTGTTATGGTCTACCGAATCAGAGAGTAGGTTTAGCTGTCTCAGCAGCATAGATCCCTCTTCCATTGTGGAGCAGGAATGAGTGCAACTCTGATATGTAAATGTGAGCTTGAAAGGGAAGTTCCACCTGTATTTGATGTTCTCTTTAATGAGAATTTGTACCACAGGCTTCAGTTCTCTCCTTCTCCTCAACGTTGTCGGTGATAGGTCTGTATATATCTGAATCTCATTGCCTTCAAAAGTTAGCTTATGGGCGGTCCTGGCTGCCCTTAGTATCTCTTCTTTGATGTGATAGTAATGCATCCTCACAATGATATCTCTCATAGCTGACTGAGTAGGCTTGGTTAGAGTTCGATGTACCCTATCCATAAGAAGCATAGGTAATTCTATCTCAGGAGCCAACCAATGAAATAGGTTAGTGACATCTTCCGGTAAATTCTTGAAGCTTTCTGCTAGGTTTCTTATACGTAGGTTGGAACGACATGATCTATTTTCTAGATCTTCTACTTGGTCCTCAAGCTTTTTAGTTTCAAAAGAGCTTTATTTTGATACTTTATACATACACATCATGTGCACATCATACATCAAAGCTGTTACAGTAGAATGCTTTGTCACAATAAACCATTATAAAATGTGTAAAAAGGTGTGAGACATGCTTATGAACATTCACTTCATCACTTGAGGACACCTTCTAAATTCAGTGTATGTTTTAATTGTTCCCCTATATCTAGTTATGTGGACCACTCTTGGGTCCGAAACAGATACTTATATGAACAGTATTGGGTATATATAGAGGCGTGGGGAGAAGCTGAGGGGTATGGGAAACCAACAATTATAGTATAACAAATATAGTATAATGAGTAACATAGGACTTATGTGTTTTAAGTCTGTATCAGGCTTATGCATTTTAAAACTAATTCCCATATTTGCAGGAGCTTATTATGGAGTGAGACTAGGTTATAGGGAATAAGTGAGTTATTACCAAATAGTCATGGGAATATGATATAAGAACTGAGGTCAGGGGGCTAAGATGATATATCATGTTCATAAGTTAGTTTTTATTGAGCAGTATTCTATTATGAAATAAAGACTCTCTTTTGCTGGCAGAACTATGCTTAGATGAGTGCATGTGAAGTTAGGGAGCATTAGTAAACTAAATACAAAAGTAGCTTTGGGTGTACAGCACACGGGCCCCAACATAGCGACACAATATAATTGGGATATGATATCTATATATGTAAGTCATTAATTTTTTGCCCACCATTCAACTCATATTTTAAAGCTCATACAACCAAACAAACACAACTTGATAAATACTTGCGCAAAAATAATCTCAATACATTTCAGAAACTATCATCATAAAATTGAACGCCTCCATCTTGGTTTTATTAACGACCATTTAGTGTGACTTTAGATAGAGACGTTCACCATCATTCCCCATAACTTTTTATTTTTTTTTTATTTTCTTTATTTAGAAAAACAAGATAACAAACAGAAAACAAAACAGATCAAAACAAAATTTGCCATACAGGGAATATAAAGAAAAAATATCACTGTTCAAAAGGATGTGTAGTATCTACCTCAATAGAAGTAGTAAGACATTTGGGTCAAGACAAGTATATTATGCGATAAATAAATGAATACATTATGCTTTACTTAACACAACACTAGTATCAAACAGAGCTTAGCGTATATCAATAGTAGCGTGTCCCTCAATGAGTATAGACTTACTGCCTATTACATAACTACTAGATAAAGTGACAGAGCACATTCCCCATAACTTTGCCGGCTTACTCTATTCATTTAATAGACAGACAAGCTTCTTAATGATAATACTCATGCTAATGCATCCCCAAACAAGAGAAGGGGAAAATGAGGTTAAATAAAGAGTGTATCTTTAACTTAGGTATAAACCTCAAACAATTCAACAACTAACATAATAAAAATAGTCATAACTGTTATGAGGTTGCCAGAACCCATTTTGTGTGGCTTTAGCTAAAGGCATCTGTTGCAACGAAGGGCAAAACCGGCCACATGCTGTCTGAGAGGGGCATCTGCAGACTACCCCTCTCCTTTCTTCGGGGTATGACCGCCCCTAATTGAGCTCAAGATGTTTTGCCAGGCACTGACATGGGACATGACCGCGTGCCTCCTCGCCGTTTCGTCTGGCAGCTGCGTTCCCGATGTTAAGAGGTAGTGTTGTTCTGCTTTCCCTTCTGCCGTGATGTGTATCGCCTACCCGAGAACACGGGGCCTCCGCTGGAAGCATCCCCTGAGGCCGGGCAGCGTGATCATTATGCTTTCTTGTAATGCCAGCAGGAGAAGGCGATAGCTGTGTGAAAGGTTTAGCATGCAGTTCTCTGTGAGTTTTGATGCTATACTCCATGCGGGCTCTCTGTAATGGCGGGTGGCCATGCTGGGTCTTAGGTGTACCTGTTTGGGTCGGTGGTGCTGTATCAACCAGGTTCTCCTTTTCTGAAGGTTTGTGTGGGCTTGTTTGCATGCGCTGTATCAGGTAGTCATATGGCGCCCTGTCTATTAATTTTTGCATGAGTAGCTCAAGTTTCCTTAGGTGGTTATCAGGTTGCTGTATATGACTCACTTCTGCCATGTCCATTATTATTCCATTATGTCTTCCGTGCGTAACAGGAGAGAGAAGATAAAAAACAAAACGGTGCTGATACTGCTATCCCCCTGTACAACTTACTTTCCCGTTTTTGGTATGCAGTGAAGAAATTTCAGCAAGCCGGGTTATACCGACAGCGCTTATACCCCGTTTCTTCTCAGGGGGAGGTGTATGCCTGACAGTGGGCCGCCGCCCTAGGCCTCCTTTTTCTGATCTGAATCTCCGAGGTCATAAAAGCAGACAAGAAGTCAAATGCCGAGCCACAGTTAGTGACAATGTGATGCCTTAATGTAGTGTGGAATTAATCTTGCTGCTGTTAATAATAATCGGCGGATTATTAGTTTTTCTGCCGGAGCATTCAGAAGATGCGTCCTAACCAGAACGCTGCACGGACACGCCCCCGGTCCTCAAGCTTTTTAATGTATATAGAGTGATCCAGTAGAGTGGTTTGGAGTTGTGGGATTTCCCCAGAGAGGTCATCCAACTTTTCTTCTATGTCTGACGTCGGATGTCCAATTTCATGTATATCTTTTTTCAGCTCTGACAGGGCCAACTTGAATTCCTCTTGGAAGATTGCTTTTACTTGTGTGAGTAATTCTTTATTAGATGTATCTACGGAACCAGTTTCTTCTAATTCAAGAATTTCAAGGTGTTCCTGCTCAGTAGTTTCTTTAGCCAGTGGTGTATTTTTCTCAATTAGCCATTGTTTGAGTTGGGTCTTGGTTAGATAGTCTTTGACTGAGTGACTTCTACTTTTCATGGTGATGGAGTTTTTCTTAGTCTCTCTATGGGAGGTTAGAGATATTCAGTAACAGGGCAATTGAGAAATGATATCCTCAGGGGAACTTTGTTGTGCTCCACCAGTGAAGATGCTTATTGATTTGATACTGATATGTAGAGTTCGGGTAGGGACAAGGTTTTCAGGTCATTGATGTAGTTTGTCACTATGCCATCACCGTGTTGGCTTTACATGTCTCGGGGGAACATTGCTTTTAGATACCAGATCTTTGACTTAAATATCACTTTATTTTCTCTTGGGGTTGGTCAGAACGTATGTAGCAAACTGCTGCCAGGTCTCAGATATGAACTCCACACTTATCCCAGCCAACCCTAAGCCTAACCCTAACGAAACCCTAATCTTAACACCCCCTAACTTTAACATAATTAAAATATAGCTAAATTAAACTTACAATTATTAACTAAATAATACCTATTTAAAACGAAATACTTACCTGTGAAATAAAACTTAAGTTAGCTACAATATAACTAATATTTATATTGTAGCTATCTTAGGTTTTATTTTTATTTCACAGGTAAGTTTGTATTTATTTTAACTAGGTAGACTAATTAGTAAAAATTAGTTATTAACTATTTACTAACTACCTAATTAAAATAAATACAAACTTACCTGTGAAATAAAACCTAAGCTACCTTACACTAAAATCGGAAATTACAAAAAATACAAAAACACTAAAATCACACAAAAAACTACCATTAAAAAAAAAAAAAAACCAAATTATCCAAAAAAATAAAACTTATTCCTATTCTAATACCCTTTAAAAAAAACAAAAAAACACCCCAGAATAAAAAAGCCTAATCTAGAATAAACTACCAAGGGCCCTTAAAAGGGCCTTTTGTAGGGCATTGCACTAAGTTGAACAGCTCTTTTACCTGTAAAAAAAAATACAAACACCCACTAACATTACAAACCCCCACCCAAACCCACAAAATAAAAATAAAACTATCTAAAAAAACTAAGCTACCCATTGCCCTGAAAAGGGCATTTGTATGGGCATTTAGCTGCCAAAACCCTAAACTAAAAAAAAAACCACCCAAAAAACCTTTAAAAAAATCTATCACTAACCCCCGAAGATCCAGTTACAGTTTTTGAAGTCCCACTTGAACAATCTTCATCCATCCGGCAGTGAAGTCCTCATCCAAGCGACAAGAAATCTTCATCCAGGCGGCCTTTTCAATCTTCATCCAGGAGGCATCTTCTATCTTGATCCCGGGGGTGCTGAGCGGGTCCATCCTGCAGACATCCGGCGCGGAGCATCCTCCTCATACAGTCGCCGTATTACACTGAATCTTCAATACAAGGTACGCGATTCAAGATGGCATCCCTTGCATTCCTATTGGCTGAAAAATTTGAATCAGCCAATCAGAATTAGAGCTGCTAAAATCCTGGATGAAGACTTCTCGCCGCTTGGATGAGGACTTCGCCCCGGGATTAAGATTGAAGAGGCTGCCTGGATGAAGACTTATCACTGCCTGGATGAAGATCGCTCAAGCGGGTCTTCAAAAACTGTAAGTGGATCTTCGGGGGTTAGTGATAGATTTTTTTAAGGGTTTTTTGGGTGGGCATTTTAGGGTTTGGGCAGCAAAGAGCTAACCTTTTAAGGGCAATGCCCATCCAAATGCCCTTTTCAGGGCAATGGGTAGCTTAGTTTTTTTTTTAGAGATAGGTTTTTTATTTTGGGGGGTTGGTTGGGTGGTGGGTTTTACTGTTGGGGGGTCTTTGAATTTTTTTTACAGGTAAAAGAGCAAATTTCTTTGGGGCAATGACCTACAAAAGGCCCCTTTAAGGGCTATTGGTAGTTTATTGTAAACTAGGGGTTTTTTTTAATTTTGGGTGGGCTTTTTTTTTTTGATAGGGCTATTAGATTAGGTGTAATTCTTTTTTATTTTGGATAATTTTGTTTGTTATTTTTTGTAATTTAATCTTTTTTATTTTTTGTAATTATATACTTTGTCATTTTTAGAGTAGTGTTAGGATTTTTTTAATGTTTAGTTTAATTTTATTTAATTGGTAGTTAGTTTAATTTTAGTTTTATAGTTATATTAGTTTAATTGTTAGTTTTTTTAATTTGACAGGTAAGTTTTAATTTAATTTAAAGGGACAGTCAAGCCAAAAAAAAACTTTCATGTTTCAAAGAGGGCATGTAATTTTAAACAACTTTCCAATTTACTTTTATCACCAATTTTGCTTTGTTCACTTGGTATTCTTAGTTGAAAGATAAACCTAGGAAGGCTCATATGATCATTTCTAAGCCCTTGAAGGCCGCCTCTTATCACATGCTTTTTTATTTGCTTATCAAAACAGGGGAGAGCTAGATCATGTAAACCATATAGATAACAGTCACCTAGATTACGAGTTTTTAGGGCTTTAGGGAAAGTAAAGAACGCCACAAAAGTTGCGTTATTTAACCCCCTATGGCGCTGCCATTACAAGTTTTGAAAAACACTGCTTGCGCGTGCGATATGGAGATTTTAAGCTCCATACCGCACACAAAACAAGCACTGTGTTTGGCGTGCTTGTGCACGATTTCCCCATAGACATCAACGTGGAGAGCCGGCAAAAAAAAAACTAACACCTGCGATTGCGGAAACAAAAGCTCCGTTATGCAGCCCCATTGATGTCTATGGGTAAAAAGAAAAGACAGTTTAAACCTAACACCCTAAAATAAACCCTGAGTCTAAACACCCCTAATCTGCTGCCCCTGACATAGCCGACGCCTGCCTACAGTTATTAACCCCTAATCTGCCGCTCCCGATATCGCCACCACCTAAATAAAATTATTAAGCCCTAATGTGCCGCTCCCGATATTGCTCGCCACTATACTAAAGTTATTAACCCCTTATCCGCCGCACCCCAACATCGCTGCAACTATATTAAAGTTATTAACCCCTATTCCGCCACTCCCAATATCGCTGCCACCTAAATAAAGCTATTAACCCCTAAACCTCTGGCCTCCCACATCACTAACACTAAATAAACCTATTAACCCCTAAACCGCCAGCCACCCACATCGCAACAACCTAAATTAAACTATTAACCCCTAACCCTAACGTAACCCTAACCCTAAAACCCCCTAACTTTAACATAATTAAAATAGATCTAAATTAAACTTAAAATTATTAACTAAATAAACCTATTAACCCCTACACCACCAGCCCCCCACATTGCAACAACCTAAATTAAACTATATTAACCCCTAAACCTAAACCTAACATAACCCTAAACCTAACCTTAAAGGGACACTGAACCCAAATCTTTTCTTTTGTGATTAAGATAGAGCTTGACATTTTAAGCAACTTTCTAATTTACTCCTATTATCAAATTTTCTTCATTCTCTTGGTATCTTTATTTGAAATGCAAGAATGTAAGTTTAGATGCCAGCCCATTTTTGGTGAACAACCTGGGTTGTCTTTGCTGATTGGTAAATAAATTTATCCAACAATAAAAAAGTGCTGTCCAGAGTCCTGAACCAAAAAAAGCTTAGATGCCTTCTTTTTCAAATAAATATAGCAAGAGAACGAAGAAAAAATTATAATAGGAGGAAATTAGAACTTTGCTTAAAATTGCATGCTCTCTCTGAATTACGAAAGAAAAAAATTGGGTTCAGTGTCCCTTTAACCCTAACACCCACTAACTTTAACATAATGAAATTAGATCTAAATTAAAGTTACTATTATTAACTAAATAATACCTATTTAAAACTGAATACTTACCTGTGAAATAAAACCTAAGCTAGCCACAATATAACTAATAGTTATATAGTAGCTAGCTTAGGTTTTATTTTTGTATTTATTCTAACTAGGTAGACAAGTTAGTAAATAGTTATTAACTATTTACTAACTACCTAGTTAAAATAAATACAAACGTACCTGTGAAATAAAACCTAACCTGTCTTACACTAAAACCTAACATTACAAAAAATAAAAAAACACTAATAATACAAAAAATAAAAAAAACTACCATTACAAAAAATAAAAAAACTACCATTACAAAAATTTTTTTTTTATCCAAAACAATAAAGATTATTCCTATTCTAATACCCTTTAAAAACATCCCACCCCAAAATAAAAAAAGTCTAATCTATAATAAACTACCAAGGGCCCTTAAAAGGGCCTTTTGGGGGGGGCTCTTAAAAGGGCCTTTTGTAGGGCATTGCCCTAAGTTAAACAGTTCTTTTGCTAAAGCAAAAAAAAAAACTAAAAATATACATTACACAAAAAACAAACAAATTATCAAAAATAAAAAAATATTCCTATTCTAATACCCATAAAAAACCGCCCCAAAATAAAAAACTTAATCTAGAATAAAATACCAATGATCTTTAAAAGAACCTTTTGTAGGGCATTGCCCTAAAGATATCAGCTCTTTTAGTGAAAAAAAATTGACTAAGACCCACTAACATTACAAACCCCCACCCCCCAAACCACAAAATAAATAAAAAAAATATCTAAAAAACCTAAGCTACCCATTGCCTTGAAAAGGGCATTTGTATGGGCATTTTCCTTAAAAGGGCGAAGTCTTCATCCAGACGGCCTCTTCAATTTGAATTAGCCAATAGAATAAGAGCTGCTTAAATCCTATTGGTTGATTTGAATAGTCAATAGGATTTTAGCAGCCCTAATTCCTATTGGCTGATTCAAATTTCTCAGCCAATAGGAATGCAAGGGACGCCATCTTGAATCGCGTCCCTTGCATTGAAGATCCAGTGTACAGCGGCGACCATATGAAGAGGATGCTCCACGCCGGATGTCTTCAGGATGGACCCGCTCCGTGCCTCCGGGATCAAGAAAGAAGATGTTGCCTGAATGAAGATTGAAGAGGCCACCTGGATGAAGACTTCTCGCTGCTTGGATCAGGATGTCGCTGCCGGCATGAAGATTGAAGAGGCCGCCTGGATGAAGATCGTTCAAGCGGGACTTCAAAAATTGTAAGTGGATCGTCAAGGGGTTAGTGTTAGGCTTTTTAAGGGTTTATTGGGTGAGTTTTATTTTTTAGTTTAGGGTCTGGGTAGTAAAAGAGCTTAATGCCCTTTTAAAAGCAATGCCCATACAAATGCCCTTTTCAGGGCAATGGGTAGCTAAGGTTTTTTTAGAATTAGGTTTTTTATTTTGGGGGGTTGGTTGGGTGGTGGGTGGTGGGTTTTACTGTTGGGGGGGTCTTTGTGTTTTTTTACAGGTAAAAGAGCTGATATCTTTGGGGCAATGCCCCACAAAAGGCCCTTTTAAAGGCCATTGGTAGTTTATTGTAGGCTAGGGTTTGTTTTTTTATTTTGGGTGGGCTTTTTTATTTTGATAGGGCTATTAGATTAGATGTAATTCTTTTTTATTTTTGATGATTTCGTTATTTATTTTTTGTAATTTAGTGTTTGTTATTTTTGTAACAGTATTTTTTTTTGTAATTAGATAGAGTAGTGTTAGGATTTTTTAAATGTGTATTTTAGTTTAATTTAATTGGTAGTTAGCTTCATATTAGTTTAATAATTATATTAGTTTAATTGCTAGTTTAAACTTATTTTTTTTAAATTTGACAGGTAAATTGTAATTTAATTTAAGATAGGGAAATTGTAATTTTAATATAAAGTTAGGGTGGCGATAGGTTTAGGGGTTTCTAGTTTAAATTTGTTTATTGCGATGTGGGGGGGGGGCTTGTGGTTTAGGGCTTGAAAACTTTAGTAGAGTGGGAGCGATGTGGGCGGACAGTAGATTAGGGTTTAATAATATTTAAATAGTGTTTGCAAATCAGGAGGGCGGCGGTTTAGGGGTTAATAACTTTAGTATAGTGGTGATGATGTCGCGGAGCGGCGAAATAGGGGTTAATAAAAAATGTTTAGTTGCGGTGATGTCGGGAGCGGCAGATTAGGGGGTAATAAATTTAAATAGTGTTTGCGATGCGGGAGGGCCTTGATTTAGGGTTTAATAGGTAGTTTGTGGGTGTTAGTGTACATTAGTTATGAGTTTTATATTGCAGCTTTATAGTGTAAAACTCATAACTACTGACTTTAGATGACGGTACAAATCTTGTAATTTTAGGCTGTAACGCTTGCTTTTTAGCCTCACTGCAAAACTCCTAATACCCGCGCTATGGGAATCTCATTAGGAGTGCCGTACTGACGTTGCGGTACAGGCTAAAAGGATTGCAGTACAGCTATACCAACAAGACTTGTAATGGCTGCGTTAGGGAAAAAGATGCGTTATGGGCCACAACGCTGCTATTTTACTCATAACGCAAAACCCGTAATCTAGGTGACTGTGAGCACGCCCGTGGCTTGTGGCAGACACTGCACTAATTGGCTAAAATGAAAGTCAATAGATAATAAATAAAATGTCATGTGATCAGGGGGCTGTCAGAAGATGCTTAGATACAAGTTAATCACAGAAGTAAAAAGTGTATTAATATAACAGTGTTGTTTATGCAAAACTGGGGAATGGGTAATAAAGGGATTATCTATCTTTTTAAACAACAGTTCTGGTGTCGACTGTCCCTTTAAGATAGGGAAATTGTAATTTTAATCTAAAGTTAAGGGGGCATTAAGTTTAGGGGTTACTAATTTAATTTAGTTTATTGCGATATTGGGGGCTTTCGGTTTAGGGGTTAATAGTTTACTTTAGTATATTTCATTGTGGGGGGCTTGTGGTTTAGGGGTTAATTAGGTTTATTATAGTGTAGGGCTTAATAACTTTAGTACAGTGGGGGCGATGTGGGCGGGCGGCAGATTAGGGGTTAATAATATTTAAATAGTGTTTGCGATGCGGGAGGGCGGTGTTTTAGGGGTTAATTAATTTATGATAGTGGTGACAATGTTGGGGAGCGGCAGAATAGGGGTTAATAACTTTAATATAGTATTTGCTATGCGGGAGGGCCTCGGTTTAGGGGTTAATAGGTAGTTTATGGGTGTTTAGTGCACTTTGTAGCAGTTTAGTTATGAGCTTTATGTTACAGCTTTGTAGCCTAAAACTCATAACTACTGCTTTTAGATGGCGTTATGGATCTTGTCGGTTTAGGCTGTAACACAGGTTTTTTAGCCTCACCGCAAAACTCGTAATGGCAACGCTATGGGAATCCCATGAAAAAACATAATTTTTACGAGTGCGGGACTGACGTTGCGTTACAGGCTAAAAGGTTTACGATACAGCTATACCAACAAGACTTGTAATGGCTGCGGTGCTGTTTTAATGCTGAAATTACCTTTTTTTTTTTAGCGTTAAAACACGAACACACAACTCGTAATCTAGCAGCAGATGATATTTAGGCAATATTAACTTCTAATAAAGTGTTACAGTGTGTATTTACTGTAAATATTTTACATTAAAATGTTCTTCACGTAACAGACTATGTTCTAAGTATTTATAAATATATATATATATGTATATATCTATACCTATATATAATCATGTGTATATATATATATATATATATATATATATATATATTTATATAAAGGTATAGATATATATTGTACATCAGAAATATGTATAAATATGTATTTATGAATAAATAGAATATATACTTCTATGGGAAGAACATCGGAATGTGAAATATTCTTTTTTCTTGTTGGGATAGCACACTTGAGAAAATGCAATCAGGTTTGTGCACGAGTAGGGTTGTCAGGTTATTATTTTTTTACAATTTTTACGTTCCATTGGTGTCTATGGGGGAATATGTTAATACGATTGTGATATATTAAGTTCGACTTTTTTCGCATAATACGTCCGTTATCTTACGCATGCAAAAATCCAAAGTCAGTGAGCGATAATTATCACCCCACTTGTAATCTAGCCCTTTATAAGGATGTAATGTTGAGTGTAATGTCCCTTTAATTTCACCAATAACTCTGGAGTGTATTTAATGCAACGCCAGAGTCTTTTTTACAACAGTAATACAGACACAGCTCAGGTATTAGAGCAGGTGAAGCAGTAATGGCACCAGGCCAGTACAAACACAATATCTCAGGGGATCTGAGTTCATAACGGTCACACCCTCGCAGAAGGTGAGATCAGAAGGAAGAAAGTCTTGGATCTGGCACGTTACCTACTGCTAAGCATTGCAGCATTGTAATAAAATGTATAATGATTATTTCTAAAATTATTCTGTGTAGACGGGAAAAGCCTGATATTTATTTACTTGCTCAGCCATTTATTGACATCTTTATAACTAAACTTATAATAACTAAACAGTAAGTCCCTGCAGGGTTTCAAAGTATAAAAGTTTTCTTCAAATATTTTGTTTGCAATAGCATCACATACCCCCATGAATCAAATCTTTTGTTTAGAATTAATAAAATATTAAATATTAAAGTTTAATATTGAGCAAAGTATTAAGAATTCTTAACATTCTTTCAAACACTGTTGCCATATACAGAGTACGTTGCTGGTCATTAGGGGTTAAGTAGCTGCTGCTATTTAACCTCAAGGGCAAGATCTGGTCATGATGATTTACAAAAAACAAACAAAAAACAAGATAATAAAATGAAACATTAGCATGTTGATTCTCATATCGATGTACATTAAATTATATATGAACGACTGACTTGACTGTTGATTGTTATACATAATAATATGTGTAAGAGTCAAAAAATATTTCCACTAATTAAAGAGCCATTATAGAAAAATAAATTCAGTTTTAAAACTAGCGACCCTGTGACGGCACTAGTACTGCTGATTAGGTCTGCGGCAGTTTTAGATTGGGACCAACATGCGGCTCTTAAAGAGATATTTACTATAGTGTTGATCACAATCTATTGGAGATTTGCTGCCAAAATGGCTTTTTAGTTTCCGGTCAAAAGCATCTCATAACCCATTGTTTGGTTTAAAGAACGCTGGTGTTTAGTATTTAAAATAATTAGGATCCATAAGGAATGCAGTGAGGGGGCAATGAAAAAACTTGAGTTTAGTCCACATTACACAAAGTTAAAATTATTTAGATTGAATGGAAGAATCCAGCTTAGAAATCAGGATAGACCTACCAGTCATGGATGTCTACGGGGGAGCAAGATGAGGCAGCTGTTCTTCCTATATGATACATGCCTAGGCCTCTAGTTATCAAGCCGTCGACTTTCTTGCATTCAACGGCACCAATACGCTCACCTAAGATCGCCTAACATCGCTGCCGCGGACCTGAATACGTTCTCCAAAATTATCAAGAAAGCTGTCAAAAAGCTGCGCACAAAGTACGGAGCGATGAGCAGCGGAGTGTTGCTAACTACCAGTCATCGATCTCGCTGCTCTTCAGCTTATTCGCAGCTTTCTTTGTAACCTGTCACTAAGCACCCACACTATACTATACTGTTTTACCCCCTATACCGCCGCTCCTGGACCCCGCCGCACCTAAATAAAGTTATTAACCCCTAAACCCCCATTCCCGGAGCCCACCGCCACCTACATTATATGTATTAACCCCTAAACTGCCGCTCCCGGACCCCACTGCGACTAAATAAAATGTTTAACCCCTAAACCGCAGCTCACGGACCACACCGCCACCTACATTATATTTATTAACCCCTAATCTAACCCCCTACACCGCCGCCACCTACATTAAATTTATTAACCCCTAATCTGACCCCCCTACACCGCCGCCACCTACATTAAATGTATTAACCCCTAAACCTAATTCTAACCCTAACCCTAACACCCCCTAACTTAAATATAATTTAAATGAATCTAAATAAATATTCCTATCATTAAATAAATTATTCCTATTTAAAAATAAATAATTACCTATAAAACTAGGTAGAATAGTTATTAAATAGTTATTAACTATTTAATAACTTCCTAGCTAAAATAAATACAAATATATCTGTAAAATAAAACCTAACCTAAGTTACAATTACACCTAACACTACACTATCATGAAATTAATTACCTAAACTAAATACAATTAAATACAATTAAATAAAATTAAATAAAATTATCTAAAGTACAGAAAAAACACTAAATTACAGAAAATAATAAAATATTTACAAGAATTTTAAACTAATTACACCTAATCTAATCCCCCTAATAAAATAAAAAAAGCCCCCCAAAATAATTAAAATCCCTACCCTACACTAAATTACAAATAGCCCTTAAAAGGGCCTTTTGCGGGGCATTGCCCCCCTTAATAAAACCTAACACTAACCCCTTGAAGATCACCCTACCTTGAGACGTCTTCACCCAACCGGGCAGAAGTGGTCCTCCAGACGGCCAGAAGTCTTCATCCTATCCAGGCAGAAGAGGACCTCCAGACGGGCAGAAGTCTTCATCCAGGCGGCATCTTCTATCTTCATCCATCCGGAGCGGGTCCATCTTCAAGTCATCCGACGCGGAGCATCCTTCCAGGCCGACGACTACCCGATGAATGAATATTCCTTTAAATGACGTCATCCAAGATGGCATCCCTTGAATTCTGATTGGCTGATAGAATTCTATCAGCCAATCGGAATTAAGGTAGGAAAAATCCTATTGGCTAATGCAATCAGCCAATAGGATTGAGCTCGCATTCTATTGGCTGTTCCAATCAGTCAATTGAATGCAAGCTCAATCCTATTGGCTAATTGAAGCCAATCGGAATTCAAGGGACGCCATCTTGGATGATGTCATTTAAAGGAATATTAATTCGTCGGGTAGTCGTCAGCCTGGAAGGATGCTCCGCGTCGGATGTCTTGAAGATGGACCTGCTCTGCTCCGGATGGATGAAGATAGAAGATGCTGCCTGGACGAAGACTTCTGCCCATCTGGAGGTCCTCTTCTGCCCGGATAGGATCAAGACTTCTGGCCATCTGGAGGACCACTTCTGCCCGGTTGGGTGAAGATGTCTCAAGGTAGGTTAATCTTCAAGGGGTTAGTGTTAGGTTTTATTAAGGGGGGATTGGGTGGGTTTTAGAGTAGGGTTGGGTGTGTTGGTGGTGGGTTGTAATGCTGGGGGGGCATTGCATTTTTTTTTTTACAGGTAAAAGAGCTGATTTCTTTGGGGCAATGCCCCGCAAAAGACCCTTTTAAGGGCTATTTGTAATTTAGTGTAGGGTAGGGATTTTTTATTATTTTGGGGGGCTTTTTTATTTTATTATTTATTTTATTTTATTAGGGGGATTAGTTTAAAATTTTTGTAATTATTTTATTATTTTCTGTAATTTAGTGGGGTTTTTTGTACTTTAGATAATTTTATTTATTTTTATTTAATTGTATTTAATTGTATTTAGTTTAGGTAATTAATTTAATGATAGTGTAGTGTTAGGTATAATTGTAACTTAGGTTAGGTTTTATTTTACAGGTATATTTGTATTTATTTTAGCTAGGAAGTTATTAAATAGTTAATAACTATTTAATAACTATTCTACCTAGTTAAAATAAATACAAACTTGCCTGTAAAATAAAAATAAATTCTAAAATAGCTACAATGTAACTATTAGTTATATTGTAGCTATTTTAAGGTTTATTTTATAGGTAAGTTTTTAGTTTTAAATAGGAATAATTTAGTTATTAATAGTTATTTTATTTAGATTTATTTAAATTATATTTAAGTTAGGGGGTGTTAGGGTTAGACTTAGGTTTAGGGGTTAATAAATTTAATGTAGGTGGCGGCGGTGTAGGGGGGTCAGATTAGGGGTTAATAAATTTAATGTAGGTGGCGGCGGTGTAGGGGGGTCAGATTAGGGTTTAATAAATATAATGTAGGTGGCGGTGGGGTCCGGGAGCGGCGGTTTAGGGGTTAAACACTTTATTTAGTTGCGGCGGGCTTCAGGAGCAGCGGTTTAGGGGTTAATAAGTATAATGTAGGTGGCGGCGGTATAGGGGGGGCAGATTAGGGGTTAATAAGTATAATGTAGGTGGCGGCGGTGTAGGGGGGGCAGATTAGGGGTGTTTAGACTCAGGGTACATGTTAGGGTGTTAGGTGTAGACGTTCCCATAGGAATCAATGGGATATCGGGCAGAAGCAAACATAACCTTTCGCTGCTGTCAGACTCCCATTGATTCCTATGGCATCCGCCCGCCTCAAGGGATTGAAAAACAGGTACATTTGGCTGGAATAGTGGCAAGCGTACCTGGTAGTTTTTTGATAACTAGCAAAAGTAGTCAGATTGTGCCGAACTTGCCTTTGGAACATCTGTAGTGACGTAACCATCGATCTGTGTTGGACTGAGTCCGGCTGATCCTATGTTACGTCACTATATTCTACTTTTGCCGGTCTGTAGGGTTTGATAACTACAGCGAATCAGCCTTGCCACAAATACGCTGCGGAATTCCAGCGTATTTGCGGTTGACAGCTTGATAAATAGAGGCCCTAGAGTCTTATTCTGGGTATAGGCGTAACTCAGTCTAACTTTGGTGCTCTAACCTGTTAATCTTCATTAAGATCCAAAGGAACAGCAGACACAGTTTTAAGTCATAAAGTTAGAAATAGCTCAATTTATTTGAAAGTTCCAAACAAGAAATGCTAGACAGTCAGACAACACCTGATGCGTTTTGCGCATGTGCACATGCGCTTCATGAGAGGCTAACGATTCTATTGGTAGTAGAGCTTAAGTATGCAGCTCCAACCAATCCCTGCAGTAGACAGCCACAGCCAATGGCAGTATGCTTCATCATACTTAGCTGTGTGAGATGGGCGGAGATGCAACCTATCAATTTTAATATCTACAAAATCAAAAATATAGTGTTCACAAAGTAATAACCTGTAAGCATAACTATGCAAAGTTATTGTTCTGAAAAATTATCAATCATGTAATACTTATTTATAAAGTAACAATTTTCACAAGAACAGCTATAAGAACGGTTACATTCGGCTAGATTTAGAGTTTGGCGTTAGCCGTCAAAACCAGCGTTAGAGGCTCCTAACGCTGGTTTTGGGCTACTGCTGGTATTTAGAGTCAGTCAGGAAAGGGTCTAATGCTCACTTTCCAGCCGCGACTTTTCCATACCGCAGATCCCCCTACGCCATTTGCGTATCCTATCTTTTCAATGGGATCTTTCTAACGCTGGTATTTAGAGTCTTGGCTGAAGTGAGCGTTAGAACTTTAACGACAAAACTCCAGCCGCAGAAAAAAGCCAGGAGTTAAGAGCTTTCTGGGCTAACGCCGGTTTATAAAGCTCTTAACTCCTGTGCTCTAAATTCTGATTGGCTGATGGAATCATCCAATCAGATTCAAGTTCAATCCGATTGGTTGATTGGATCAGCCAATCAGATTGAGCTCACATTCTATTGGCTGTTCCGATCAGCCAATAGAATGCGAGCTCAATCTGATTGGCTGATCCAATCAGCCAATCGGATTGAACTTGAATCTGATTGGCTGATTCCATCAGCCAATCAGAATTTTTCTACCTTAATTCCGATTGGCTGATAGAATCCTATCAGCCAATCGGAATTCGAGGGACGCCATCTTGGGTGACGTCCCTTAAAGGAACCTTCATTCTGTTTTAGGACGTCGGAAGAAGAGGATGGATCCGCGCTGGAGGTCTTGAAGATGGAGCCGCTCGTCATCGGATGGAAGAACATAGAAGATGCGGCTTGGATGAAGATGTTTGCCGGTCCGGATCTACTCTTCTGCCCGGATAGGAAGAAGACTTCTGCCCGAAGATGGAATTCTTCAGCCGCCGCTTGGATCCAGACTTCAGCCGGAGGATGGACGTCACTTTTCAGCCCCTGCTTGGGCTTGGATGAAGACTTCGGAGGCTCTTCTGGACCGATCGGTGAACCCGGTGTGGTGAAGACAAGGTAGGGAGATCTTCAGGGGCTTAGTGTTAGGTTTATTTAAGGGGGGTTTGGGTTAGATTAGGGGTATGTGGGTGGTGGGTTGTAATGTTGGGGGGGTATCGTATGGGTTTTTTTTACAGGCAAAAGAGCTGAATTCTTTGGGGCATGCCCCGCAAAGGGCCCTTTTAAGGGCTGGTAAGGTAAAAGAGCTTTTCTATTTTAATTTTAGAATAGGGTAGGGCATTTTTTTATTTTGGGGGTCTTTGTTATTTTATTAGGGGGCTTAGAGTAGGTGTAATTAGCTTAAAATTGTTGTAATATTTTTCTAATGTTTGTAAATATTTTTTTATTTTTTTTTTACTTAGTTCTTTTTTATTTTTTGTACTTTAGTTAGTTTATTTAATTGTAGTTATTTGTAGGTATTTGTATTTAATTAATTTATTGATAGTGTAGTGTTAGATTTAATTGTAGATAATTGTAGGTATTTTATTTAATTAATTTATTGATAGTGTAGTGTTAGGTTTAATTGTAACTTAGGTTAGGATTTATTTTACAGGTAATTTTGTAATTATTATTTTTTTTTTTTTGAAAAAGCTTTATTGAAAGATAGCATAATACAATTCACAATGAAAATATTGCCATGTCACAGTGTCCAATATCACAGAATGAGATATACAAGTATTGCAGGAGTCTGTTAAGTAAGACATTCAACATAACATCAATGTGTGATCATGATAAGAATAGGTTAAGTGAAGACATCAATCAACATTATTAATTTGGATTATGACGTGCATCAGAAACTCAGAAACTACGATGCTCGTCTTAGTGAGAAGATATGAAGAAGGGAGAGGAAGAGGAGAAGGTAGAGGGAAGAATAAGAGAGAGAGATATATGTGGTTGGGGAAAGGAGGGGGTTTCATCATGGGACGAGTAGGGAGGGGGAGAGGGAAAAGAAAAAAAAAAAAAAACTCAGGGGTTTTTTTTTTTAAAAGACTAATCTATGTATTGGTGCGGAGGAGAATAGGATATCCTGGACTTATCTAGTCGATGGTCTCCAGAGTTCTTTCATGTATTCATGAATTTCAACCCTGTCCTCCCTCAGGTATCTAAATCTTTCCAATGACAAATGTCTATCCACTTGTGCCTCCCAGTCAGCGGTCTGAGGGATTCTGTTTGATTTCCAGTTTTTAGGGATGAGAGTTTTCGCACTATTTAGCATGATATATAGTAAGTGTTTTTTAGGTTTCTCTGTAAGTTTGGGCAGTCTATGGAACAACAGTAGGCCAGGATCTCTGTGCAATGTAATATTTAGTTTAGAGTCTATTATGTCCAACACTGCCGTCCAAAATGTAGCTAGCAGTCCGCATGTCCACCAGATGTGGAGGATAGAACCAGCCTCCCCGCAGCCTCTCCAGCATTTACCATCCGATTTCTTATATATTTTTTTGATCCTGACTGGTGTAAGGTACCAGCGGGATAAGAATTTATAGTTGGATTCTAATGTTCTGGCCGAGACTGAGGCCTTGGTGTGATTGTGGAATATTTTTTGCCAGTAAGGGCATGGTCCAGGTCCCTGTTCCATTGCCTAACGAAGGTAGGTGTGTGAGAGTCCTTATGAGATATCAGTAATCTGTACATAATAGATATCAAATGTTTAGGAGTGTGTGTTAGTAAGCATAATGACTCCAATAGGGTCAATTGTCTTAACATACCGTCGGCTCTTTTATGTGTGAGCAGATAGTGTTGTAGCTGTCTATGGAAGAACCATGGTATGCCCAGGCCCGACTCCAACAGATCCCCCAATTCTTTAAGTTTTTTATTTGAAATTAACCTGTGGAACATTGTCTGATCTAGTTGTGTTTTATTTAGAGCTGTCTGGGGGATATTGGAAAAAGGGATATCTGGATTTTGGACAAAGGGAGTGAGAGGCGAAGGGTTGGAAGAGATGTGTGGGTATTCTACTAGGGATTTGTCCCATACTGAGAAAAATTCCCTCAGAAGTGGATATTGCATGGCCACTTTGGGCCTGTTTTTATTGGAAATCCATCCTAATGAGCCCACATTTTGTGCTCCCAGGATGTGCCGTCCTAATTGGACCCACACTTTATCTTTAGAATTGGCGCACCATTCCACCTGTTGTTGGAGATTAATAGCCTTTTTGTATACAATTTTGTAATTATTTTAACTAGGTAGCTATTAAATAGTTCTTAACTATTTAATAGCTATTGTACCTGGTTAAAATAATTACAAAGTTGCCTGTAAAATAAATATTAATCCTAAAATAGCTACAATATTATTATAATTTATATTGTAGCTATATTAGGGTTTATTTTACAGGTAAGTATTTAGCTTTAAATAGGAATAATTTATTTAATAAGAGTTAATTTATTTCGTTAGATTTAAATTATATTTAACTTAGGGGGGTGTTAGGGTTAAGGTTAGACTTAGCTTTAGGGGTTAATAAATTTATTAGAGTAGCGGTGAGGTCCGGTCGGCAGATTAGGGGTTAATACTTGAAGTTAGGTGTTGGTGATGTTAGGGAGGGCAGAATAGGGGTTAATACTATTTATTATAGGGTTATTGAGGCGGGAGTGAGGCGGATTAGGGGTTAATAACTTTATTATAGTAGCGGTGAGGTCCGGTCGGCAGATTAGGGGTTAATTATTGTAGGTAGCTGGCGGCGACGTTGTGGGGGGCAGATTAGGGGTTAATAAATATAATATAGGGGTCGGCAGTGTTATGGGCAGCAGATTAGGGGTACATAGGGATAACGTAGGTTGCGGCGGTGTACGGAGCGGCAGATTAGGGGTTAAAAAGTATATGCAGGGGTCAGCGATAGCGGGGGCAGCAGATTAGGGGTTAATAAGTGTAAGGTTAGGGGTGTTTTTCCCCATAGAAAACAATGGGGCTGCGTTAGGAGCTGAACGCTGCTTTTTTGCAGGTGTTAGGTTTATTTTCAGCTCAAACAGCCCCATTGTTTCCTATGGGGAATCGTGCATGAGCACGTTTTTGAAGCTGGCCGCGTCCGTAAGCACCGCTGGTATTGAGAGTTGCAGTGGCGGTAAATTATGCTCTTCGCTCCCTTTTTGGAGCCTAACGCAGCCCTTCTGTGAACTCTAAATACCAGCGGTATTTAAAAGGTGCGGGGGGAAAAAAGCCAGCGTTAGCTACATGGGTCGTTACCGACAAAACTCTAAATCTAGCCGATTGTTTCCCAAAGTACAAAAATAATAATATAAAAAGGAAACAGTTAATTCAATCATAACTTCAAAAAAGAACAATTTGAACAATTCAATACATAAATATTTTTAAAAAAGAGAAAATCAATATATTATCCAAGGAAAACATAAGAAAAAACAAGTTTTTAGTAAAAAAAAACTGAAATAAAATAAATGCAGATAAAATAAAATACTTCTAAATATAGTTTTTTTGGCCAAAGCTCTATGTCATTGGTAATGGAGTGTATAGGGAAAGTATAAGGAAAGGTTAGTCCTATATTAATTAAATCTGTTTCAAGGACTATTTTGTGTAGCCTAACCTACGACCAATCCACTGTGTTTGTTGTTAGGTTTTACTCTATATATTAGTCTACTAAGTATGTATATAACAACTAATGTGAGTAGATACAGTTTAAAACTGTCCTTACCATTCCTAATGCACAATTAATGCTAAGAAATAGGATTTACAAAAATTTGAAAAGAGGAGGAAATCCAATATGTATTATGGTGGACAGAGGTTGGGTTAGGAGGGAATAAAGGGAAAAGTAAGGAAGGACATGATACTGTTATGTTGTAGTGCAGGATTCTCTAGTTTGGGGACCTTCATTCATTCAACAAAAAAAATCAACATCTAGCCTTTTATTCATACCTTCAGGATGTCTAGTTTGTAATTTTACGATCCAAAAAACTTCTAAGAAGTTTATGAAGTTTATGTATCTCCCCCTCTAGGATGTTTCTTAATTGAATCTATTACAATAAATGAGAAGAAATTTGGACCATGACCATGTAGTCTAAAATGTTTTGTCACAGAGGTCCTTGGTTCCTTCTCATCCAGATACAATAAATGTTTTCGAATTTGATCTTTAAGGAGACGTGTAGTAACCCTACATACTGCTGGCCACAAAATTTGCGAGTTATTAAATAAATTGCAAATTGAGATGTACTATCAATTCCAATTCTATTTCTTATTTGGAATGTTTGTCCTGTGGTATGTGATTTAAATGTGTTAGTCCTAGTGGTGTAGTGGCAGTTTTTGCACGGTTCATGTCCACATCTAAAAGAGCCCGTTTTGGAATTTAGCCAATTTAAGTTTGGTGGGATATTCCCAGCGAAATTCTTCCTTGTGATGTCATCTATTGTTGGTGCTTTCTTTGCTATACATTTTATACCATTGGTCATGATTCTAGATAGAGTATCTTTATTATTTTGCAGACACTATGATACTGTCTGCTAAATTATGTAATAAATAGAGTATGGTCACCAATTTCGTCTCTGTTTTTAGAACTTTGGTTGTTTAACAATAGTTCTTGTCTATCCATTAGGGCAACTTCGGTTTCAAATTTTGTGAGAGTTTCCAGATGATATCCTCTGTCTTATAGTCTTAGGGTTAAATCATGAGCCTGTTCCTGATATTTGGATAAATCAGTACAGTTTCTACATATTCATAGATATTGGGCTTTAGGAATTCCCTTTTTCAGATGTGGTATGTGACATGAGTCAGTTCTTAGAATAGAGTTCCTGGCAAGGGGTTTACGGTATACAGATGTCATAATTTTGTTATTATCATTCTCCAGTTTAAGATCCAGGAAATATATGCTTTTATCATCCCATCGAGCTGTCAAAGTAAGATTGAACTCATTGTCATTCAAAAACTCAATTAATTAATTCACTGAGTTCAAATCACTGTGTTCCCAATTAATGACTATGTAGTCGATACAAAATAATATTCTCTCTATAGGGGAAATTTTCAGAAAAGATGCGGTTATATTCTAGCCAGCCCATGTAAATGTTAGCATAGAATGGGGCAAATGTTGCCCCCATTGCTGTACCGTATCTTTGTAAGAAATACTCGCCTTGGTACATGAAGAAATTGTGATTTAATAGGAATTCTGTAATTTGAACAATAAATAGAATATACTAATTGCTATAATTATAGTGCCTATGTAACATATAGTTAATAGCTTCCAAGTCCTTAGTATGGGGTATATTTGAGTATATGGCTGTCATATCAACTGTGACCCATTTATAGTTGTCCTTACAATCAATCCCCTTAAGTTTAATGTTTATCTCAACTTGAACAATGTTTGTTATATATGGAAAAACAGTCACTATAAATATACATAAATATGATTATTCACAATAACATATATTTGCATATATTTCCTATTCAGATTATAATCACATAGATGGCTTTACAGATGAATACATATCATATTTGTATATATGGCGGAATGATAAAATATATACTCTATTGATTCTACATTTCATTCATTTTTACAATAAATCTCAGATAACAAATTTTAAGAAATCCAAGATTTCAAATAGTTAATTTCTAGTTTAATAGTGTAGTAACTAACAGATATACACAGATAGGTGAACACTTGTATATGTCACCATTAAATCAACAAATTGTCCATTATATTGTGGCCAATTATATAGGGTAGATCTAGGGACTCCTGCCAGCTAGGAGTCCCCGATAATCCTTCTTAAACAATATTGTGCATTATTTGTTTGGAAAACTGGACAAATCAAATAAAATTGGACAAAAAAAAAACAATGTGGGAAAAACAAGCAGTGAAGATATGTAAATAAATAAATAAATAAAATAAAAAATGGTTTTAAAAAATAGTGAATGAATGAATAATTTGAAAATATATTTATAATGAAATGAAATTAAAAAAAATATATATATATTGAAATAAAAAAGATATAAATGAAATGAAAAAATAAATGAATATATATATATATATATATATATATATATATATATATATATATATATATATATATATATATGAGAAAAAAAGAAATGCGAGATAGGCGCAATATGGGGCCCCGAAAGACAGAGCAAATATAGTAGTGCCACCTAAATCTACCTATCAAAGCTGGTGGGTCCCCACAACTTCCAGCCCCGATAAGAACTAAAAAATATAAAAACAAGAGGAAATGGTAGACAAAAAAAGGCGCACCAATATGATTCTATAATTTATTCGGGAGTAGGGTTTAGCCCTCCCAATTATACAGGTGTTTCTACCTCAGTGTAGACAATATAAATGATTACGCTAAAAAGGGACTAAAAAGGTCCCAAAAAGGTTCTAAATTATAGAATAGTATAGCGGGCTACCAGGAATGAAAAAACAAACTAGTAATAAAAACTATTTAGTAAAAGGGGGTATCTTATTTAGAAACGTTATTAGCGTTATTAACTATCTAGCCCACAGATTTCACTGTTGATAGTCACTAATATGCAGATATAGAGCAATAAAAAACTTTAAACTTCAATATCTATGTAGGTGGTTGCTAAAATAAAGGACAGAACATCAACATCTGAATAAGTAGTTAGCCGTAAGACACAATGTGACCTAATTAGCATAAAAGTACATATACAGATATAATAGAATCTCAAATGTACAAAAATACAATATAGAGTAGATGATATCAATTATCCAATATGCAGAAATACAATGTAAAAAAAGGTCTCTTTATGTATCAAACGTATTGAACATCAAGCACAAGTGAACAGTTAATAATAGTTCTTATTAGCAGGGTGATGTAAAGACCCAAACGAAATCCAAAAGAAGATGAGTGGATAAGGACAGAAATCCCCAGTGCCCGGAATATAAAAGTTCCCCTTTGGGGATTTACTTACACTCCTTAGCCCCAATCAGTATGAGGTAAGTGTTGCGTAGTGTAGGTAGAAACTTTCTCTGGCTTCCAGGGGTATAGATGTCAGCTGTTGGATCTTGTCGATATCTTTATCTTATGTAGCCGTATGCATAGGGAACAAAAGTAGAGAATAATAGTGCAACCCTGTATTATAGTAAACAACAAACTCTATTTATTTCGAGTTATATTACTCACATAGAAATCCTCAATAAATTGTGAGGTAATTAAAAGCATTGCATATGGTCAAAAGACCTACAGTAAAATCAAAACCAATAGATCGATAAAGTGAGATAAAAAGTCCACAGCTCAAAAGTTTGTAGTTAAATATACTGGTACAGCAGACTGGTTATCCTGACGCGTTTCAAAGGTCTTAACTTTCACAACCATCTTCATCAGAGGATCTTACCGTCTGCTCGATAATACTCTCCATATCAAGCGGAGTGGCGACACGCCCCTATTGTACAGAGTGCCTGATTGGTGTAGTGGCGGTCACGTGACCTCCAGTTATGTGGAGTACTGTGATGCCGAATAGTCCATTTCATCTACTGGCAATCTTAGAAATTCAATTTACTCTATTAGTTAGTATTTACAATAGTAAGCTAACATAATGTGCTCCTAAATCGCAAGTTAAAAACAATGATTAGTCATCTATAATTTTGCGGCACTTATACAAATTTCAAGACTCGATCTAGTGTGTATAAGTCTTTTTCAAAAATATATACCCTAGCCTTATAGGACCACTGTAACAATAAATAAACATTTCTAACAGACTGGCCGAAGACCATAAAAAACTGGACCTTAGCAAATACACATACACAATTAAAGTAGTATGACAGCTTGAGAAAAAAATATATTAGTTATCATTATTATTATATAGGGGCAGTATAATAACCCTTACAATCTACAGGCAATTGAGCGAGTTCGCTCCTGTCAAAATATAGTGTTAGAATAGGGATAAACATATATAATATTTTTTAAAAAGAGGGGGGATAATTCTATAAAACACTCAATTACAACACCCTATTAATTAAAATCTATCCATCATAAAAAGTAAACTAAATAAAATGATCCATAGAAATGCTTTTTAGTCTAAAATAGCATAAAAACTATCCCATATTCTTCCTTAAATAATTTTTTATGGGGGTTACATAATTTAATTTAATTAATTTTGTTTGTTCATTTTAAATATTACTAAAATTTAAATAATGGAAAGAATAAAATATGGGAGTAGAAAAAATCATTAGGTATTGGAAATATAATAGTAGATATTATCAATGACGATAAAAATAATCATAAACAGTTAAGACTATTATTAGAGAACAGAATGCCAAGAGTATCCACAGAAGCAACAGAAGGTCTATTTTCTGGGACTGAAGTAGTAGGGTTCAGAAGTATCAATCAATACATTAGACATGTTTAGACCAAAAAGGCCGCCAGATCAATATCTTTGTAACCCAATTCAACTGCCATTGGGACAAAATCCGTACTATCCTGGATGAAAAATGGCAGTTCCTTAGAGCTGATGAATCAATTAGAAAAATTGTTGGGGAAAAACCCTCTCTGGTACCCAGGAGGGCTCCAAATCTCAAGGATAAATTAGTTAGGAGTCATTTTATTAAAAGTCCTAGTGAGAAAAATTGGCTAGAAGAACAAAGAAAAATAAAAGGATGTTTCAAATGTGGACATTGTGTGTTCTGTAAATTTATTGTGCGCACAAAAACATTCGCTACTGATTCCACTATCTATCCTATAAAACAATTTATAAATTGCAAGACAGAAAATGTAATTTATTTACTTTCCTGTTGCTGCCCGACTTTCTATGTGGGAAAAACAAGACGAATGCTGAAAGATAGGGTCTCTGAGCACAGAGACGACATTAAAGCAGCAGAAGATGGTGAAATCAGAAGTGGAGTGGCTCTCCACTTCATGAAACACCATAAATGCAATCCCCAGGACCTAAGAGTAACAGGCATTGAACACTGTTCCCTTCTTGGTAGAGGAGGAGACATTGATACTATACTACTTAGAAGGGAAACAGAATGGATCTATAAGCTACAGACCCTTATGCCCAAAGGGTTAAATGAAAAATTTGAATTTGCTGCATTCCTCAAATAAAATGACCACATTGACTTTAAAATCCCTATAAATTTAGTATGCAATATATACAAATTAGGGTTTCTCTTCAATCTGACTCTTCACCTTAGAATGACTTACAATATCTGCTATTTAAAGGAATGCAGGTTTGTTCAATATGATTACTCTTTGTTATATTGAACATAATTTAATATATTTTCACCTTGTATTTAGGAATCAACAAACATATTTATCTTTACTTTTATATTATGTAGAAATTCCTTAAACACATGAATCGAGGGATCAACAGTATGCATGTAAAGCCTTTAATTTGATGTAGCTTAAAAACATGGACGAAAAAGGCTTTATTTTAGCATATACTGCAATAATCCTCTTAAGAACCATGGAAAAGTAGGTCTTTCTTTTCTATTCTTATATTTATTCTTATTTTTCCTTTCCGCATACATCTATACATAATCCTTTTTTCCTTAAATGTTGGTTCTTTGGAGTTGCTTTACATAACTTATTATTTTTCACTGTGTATATATATTCACCGTATCCGCTTTTATCTATATGGCAGTGACGTAAGAAGTGGAGACGGACATGCACGAAGGACAGATCGCTGTGGCGTCTACGCTGTGCTAGAATGTAGCATGTTTGAATTGAAATCTATCTACACACGGAAACCATTTGGAAGTTCTTTTACAGAAAGCAAAGACACGGTTGTATAATTAACTGAGCGTTTACCATCTGATTTTTCAGCTCATTTATCTGGACATCCGAAGGTGTTCTAAATGCACCATCTGTATACACAGTTCCTAGTTATGGGACATGCCTAAGCCCTGAAAAGGGTGACCACTACCTGTGTACACGTTTGTTTATGCTATTCAGATACTGTCATGTACTAAATGAGTTGTAATGCGCTGTAATTCATTTCCATTTTCTATACAACTGTAACAGACCGAAAAAGAGTTATTTTGGGATAGTTTTAACATAGATCCAGAATCAATATTATTCATGACACCGGATACCTTTATATTTGGTGGTGCCCGCTGAATACTGGAGTTGCTATATACTATCCCCATAACCTCTATTGGTCTTTGGAAATACTGTTCAACTAGTACATGTATATTGTATACTGCTTAATGCTATTAAGTTTTCAACAGTTAGTCTGTATACACTGGGGTTAAGAAACATAGATCCTGATGTGTGATAACATGACACCTGATACCTCTCATTCAGTTGGTGGTGCCCGCTGTTACAGGTGTTGTTTTTTCTAGCCCCCTACAGACTATACTGTCCTCTATCAGAAATAATTTTGAGGATGTTTCCTGCACAATTTGGCCAAATTTAGGTATAGTGCACATGACTTAAGCATTACATTTTTTATCTTAAAATATTGGTTGTATAAATTCTCTATTTGTTTATCTATATACATGTGTTGTTTTGACATAGATCCTCAATGATCACTATGGTGGCGGATTTTACGCTTACACGTAACCACCCTCTAGTGGAGGTGTTGTCAATTTAAACAGTCGATACCTGTTTGCTCTTCTGGTTTCATTCTGTGTGAACTACAATAAAACTGCACAGCCAAATCTGTGCTTGTGCATTGGTCCAATCACGCTTCTTGACTCATCGATTCATGTGTTCTTTAATTTAGTGGTAACCTTCTATTCAACTTTAACGCTGGGTAGCATATGTGAATGTGGGGAATGAGTATATATCTACACACACCGCTATTTTAGCGGAGCTTTAGAATTTTACAAAGCTAATTAAAAATTATATTAAAAAATATGTGCTGTAATCCCTGTCTATGCATTATAACAATCTAATTGCGGTTGTTGTAGTATCTCCCTTTTTGATAATGATTATCTAAATATTTAAAGGGTCTGCACATTGGTTATTATTTTTTCCTTCATATAAGGTTTTGTTTGCACCTGGGCGTTGCCATACAGTCCTAGGTAAAGAATTATTAATCTGGCTCTACTAGCCTCCCTTTCCCTACCCTTTATCTTTATTTAAACCTTGGGGAACCAGCGTTCCCAGTGTATAAATCCAATAGGTCTCTCTTTTGCGGAGACTCAGCTCCCTATTGCCTCCTCTCTTGGTATTTTGTACATACTCAAGAATCGTTCCTCTGAGGCATTTAGGATTTTGGTCGTGTTTTTCTCTGTAGTGGGCTGAGAGATTGTGTGTTTTTTCTCCAGATTCTATGTTATTAATATGTTCAAGTAATCTCTTTTTGTAGGGCCCTAGTAGTCCGCCCAACATACTGGAGACCACACCCACATTGCAGAAGATAAACAACATATTCCATCCGACAGTTGCATAAACTTTTGATCTTATACTGTTTGTTAGTAACTGTTGAGGTTTTATCTTTCGTTGGTTTGTTGTTAAAAAAATGGTGTGTACAAGCTATGCAATTTCTTCTATTGCATTTAAATAATCCTATTGTGGCTTTATTTAGCCAATTGGTCTCCCCTCCACCTATGGATTTCAATTGGCTTGGTGCCAGTATGTTTTTAAAGTTTTAATTTTTTTCTAAATACTAGCCTTGGTTCTTTATTTGTAATTTGGTTTAGGAGACTATCTTTTTTCAAAATATGCCAGTGCTTTTTTATAATCTTCCTAATTTCTGGCGCTCCCTTTTTATATGTGGTAATAAAATTTACCACCCCTGAATTATCAATTATTTTATTAGGGTTTTGTCCTTTCCCTGTATCAAGAAGATGTGTTCTATCCAATCTCTTTACTTTATCCATAGCTTCACATAATTTATATGGATTGTACCCCCTGGCCTTAAATCTGTTGCTTAGATTTTTTGCCTCCATCTCAAAATCTTCTGGTTTTGAGCAATTCCTCTTCAGCCTTTGAAATTGCCCCATTGGAATGTTATTAATCCAATTTTTATCATGACAGCTTTTGGCATGCAAGTACCCATTGTTGTCTGTTGTCTTTTTGAATAGTTTTGTGTGGATCTTATTATTTTCTTGGAAAAATACAACATCCAGAAAATCAATTTCTAGAGAGCTTTTTTTGCTTGTGAATGAAAGGTTAAAATCATTGGTGTTCAATTCTTTGACAAAATCGCCCAATAGGTTCTCACTTCCATCCCAGACAAAAATGATGTCATCTATATATCTCCCCCATGCTTTAATGTTTGGGAGATATACATTGTTATGCCATATTACTTCCTCTTCCCATAGACCGAGATAGAGATTGGCATAGCTAGGGGCAAATTTAGTCCCCATAGCTGTGCCAGTGATTTGAAGAAAATATTTATTATCAAAGATAAAAAAGTTCTTCTCTAGTGTAAATCTAATTGCCTCTAGAATGAAATTCTGTTGATTTTGATGGAGTTTATTATCTTTCTTTAACCAATATTGGATAGCTTGTATCCCTTTTTCATGTGGAATATTGGTGTAAAGAGCACTCACGTCTATTGTAGCCCATAGCAGTCCCTCCTTCCAATTTAGATTGCTAAACTTTTTTAGGGTATCAGGGATAGCTCTCAAAAATGATTTAAGCTCTGGGACTAGGAGTTGGAGGAAAAAATCAATATACTCCGAGAGTTTAGATGTAAGTGAACCAATCCCCAAAACTATTGGGCTACCAGGGGGATTTAACATGTTTTTATGGACTTTTGGCAGATGGTAGAATATTGCCGTCACTGGTATATCGTTTTCAAGATACCTCCATTCATTTTCGTTGCATCATCCTGTAAATGTTTGTATTCCTGGACGAAACTATTGACAGGGCTAGATTTCAATTTCCTGTAGGTGTTGGTATCATATAGCATTCTTTTTGCCTCTTTCAGATAGTCCACTCTATCTTGAAGCACAATTCCACCACCTTTATCTGCTTCCCGAATTATAATATTATGATCTTTCTCAAGTTGTTTAATAAAATCTTTCTCTTTTTTGGACAGATTGTCTTTCTTAATTTTGTATTTTTTACAGAGATTATCAAGATCTTCTTGAACTAGTTTAGCGAATATTGGAATACAATTACCTTTGGAATTGATAGGGAAAAATGTAGAGGGTGGTTTAAGGGAGGTGTGTATATTCCTTTGACTTTCCACTATTTCTTGGATATTAGAGCTTTCCTGTTCTAAAGCTTCCAATGTCATCAAGGTTTCAATTTCAAGTTCTTGTGGGCTCTGATTTTTATCATTTTTTGTTTTTTTCAAAGAATCTTTTAAGAGTAAGATTTCTTGTATATTTATTAAAATCTACAAATAACTGAAAGGGGTTCAGACCCCTAGTTGGAGCAAAGGATAGACCCTTTTCCAAAACAGCCAGTTCATTTGGTAAAAGGACTTTCTTAGATAAATTAAATATTTTCATCTTTACATCTTCGTTTGAAGAAGATGTATTGGTCTTTTCCTTTTTGCCCCTAGTCTTTCTTCCTCCTCTGCAGGATGAAAATAAAAAAGGATAAAAAGAAGACTGAAAAAATGCATATATTGAATTCTGTTTTGTCAATGAATATAAGGTATTTTACAAGAAAGATACAAGATCAAAATTTTTATTTAGACCCTTAGGTTGTAGAGTTTGGAGTCTAAGTATCCAATATGTTTCGCGTTGGTTCAAAGTTCTCTCCCTATCTCCTCTACGTCTGTCCATAGGGATCTGTTCAAGTCCACAGAACGAAAGATCTTTTTTATTTCTTCCATGTACCTGGTTAAAATGTCGGGAGACAGAATGTTTAAGAAAGCCTATTTTAATATTGTAAAGATGTTCATATATTCTCTTTCGTAGTGGTCGTGTAGTACGATCAACATAATACAAATTACAGCTGCACCTTAGAACATAAATAACATAAACTGAATCACAGTTTATAAATTGTTTGATTTTAAATTTTATACTTTCGTAAATGAATATTAATGTTCTTTTTGGTCAATATTTACAGTACTCACACCGTCCACATCTATGCCACCCTTTTGGGGGGTCAGAAGTCAGAATATTAGCTGTTGTGTTATCCCCAACCTCACTTCTCTTTTTCTGTTTTTCCCATTTAACAAATTTTAGACTCATATCGGAGGGGGATAGAATAGATTTTAGATTTTGTCCTTTTTTACATATCATATGGTTTCTATCAGGTAAATTAGGTCCCAAAATTGGGTCTTTTTTAAGCAAATGCCAATGTTTATTTACAGTCTGTTCAATCTTATTTTTATCTTGGCAATAAGTAATCAACATTCTATTGGTGAATATACCTTTATGATCTTTCTCAACAATAAAATTACCATCTATAGTTTTAAGAAAATGTTTCTTTCTTACACTTACCTTAGTTTCCCCTTGAAGCTATTTTTTCCTATCCATTTGAAGTACCTCATTAATGTTGTTTTCCAAAAGTGATGTTTCAAAACCTTTTTCCATAATTCTTCCTTTTAACATATTGGCCTGAGAATGAAAATCAGATGTATTGGTACAATTTTTCCTAATTCGGGTAAATTGCCCTTTAGGTATATTTTGAAGTCATTATTTATAGTGACAACTATTAATATTAAGGTATTGTCAGGGTAACAGGAATCAGACTGAGACGAGAAGTGCAAAAATAATCACACCTTTATTAATAGCAAAAAATAATAAAATGTCCACAACTCAAATAACAAGCCAGGAGTCAAAACCAGAGCTGGTAGTCAGATGAGCCGAGTCAGGAGCCAAAGCGAATAGTCAGGCGAGCTGAGTCAGGAGCCAAAGCGAGTAGTCAGACGAGCTAGAATCAGGAACAAGGAGAACAGCAGAGTCAGGAACAAGCCAGGGATCAGGAACCAGAAGGGACTTCAGACAGCTAGGTAAAACACAGGAACTGGAACTCACAAACAGGTTTGAGACAACGCAAGGGCAAAGCATACTGAACAGAGGCCCTTTAAATAATAAGTGATGATATCACAATTCTGAGACTGCAACCTGTCTCACATGGATGATGTACACCAGTCTAGCCATAAAAGGGCATGCAGGAAATGAGCAGCATCACACACTATGCACCAGAGTCAGCAAGAGAGGTGAGTAAAATGGCTGCCAGCAGCACATGGCAAACAAAGGACAGAGGCAAAAATTGCAGAGAGAGGGCATCAGCCCTAACATTCTTACTACCAGGCAGATAAGAGACCACATAATTAAACCGAGACAAAAATAGCACCCATCTAGCCTGTCGGGACGACAAACGTTTTGCTTCAGATAGATAAGTTACATTTTTGTGGTCAGTAAGAATGAGCACTGGTATGCTAGTACCCTCGAGAAGATGCCTCCATTCCTTGAGTACCAAAATTATGGCCAGTAATTCCCTGTCGCCAATTTCAAAATTGCACTCTGCTGGAGACAATTTCTTAGAGAAGAAACCACATGGATGCAAGGAACCGTCAGGCGTAGGACGTTGAGACAAGAGGGCTCCAGCCTCAGATGCATCGATCTTAAGAACAAAAAACAGGACAGGGTTAGGATGAGCCAGAACTGGAGTGGCAGTAAAGGCAGTCTTAAGACTATCTAAGGCGAACCCCAAAAAACGTTGAATAGACCGAAGACCAACTGGGTGAGGCCACTGCAGAACTGCACACAACTTGTCAGGATCCTTGGAGAACCCTGCAAGATCACATAACCTAGGAAGGTTACTTGAGTCTGATGGAACTCACATTTCTGAAGTTTACAAAACAGGCCGTTCTCACGTAGTCTCTGAAGAACCTGTGTAACATCAGAACGATGAGCTTCAAGTGTGAGTGAGTGTATAAGGATGTCGTCTAAATACACCACAACACACTGTTGCAACATATCTCGTAGAACATCATTAATAAATTCCTGGAAAACAGCATGAGCATTAAATAGGCCAAAGGGCATTACAAGATACTCATAATGCCCGCTCCTGGTGTTAAATTCTGTTTTCCATTCGTGGCCCTCCTTGATCCTAACAAGATTGTACGCTCCTCTCAAATCAAGTTTAGAAAAGACTGTAGCTCCCTTGAGGCAGTCAAAGAGTTCCGTAATGAGCGGAATAGTGTAAGCATTCTTAATGGTAAGATGATAAAGACCCCTATAATCGATGCATGGTCTTAACTCACCACCCTTTTTCTTCACAAAGAAGAAGCCAGCCCCTACAGGAGAGCAGGATTTGCGGATGATCCCCCGCAACAGAGCATCAGCAACATACTCCTCCATAGCACAATTCTCCATAGCAGACAGAGGGTAAACCCGGCCCCGAGGAGGAATGGCTCCGGGTTGCAGGTCTATGGCACAATCGTAAGACCGGTGAGGAGGCAACGTACCGGCACACACCTTGTCAAAAATATCTAGGAACTCTCGGTACTCTGGCAATTGAGATACCGAAGAAGTGCACAAGACTTTAACTGGTTTCCGAAGACAAGTGGAAATACATTGCAGAGACCACGACAACATTTCGGACCTGCACCAGTCGAGACTGGGATTGTGCTTTTGGAGCCAGGGATAACCCAGAACAACTGGAAAATGCAGAGAATTTATAACCTGGAACTGGAGGGTTTCAAAATGGAGAGCCCCAACAGCCATGGATAACGGAGCGGTTTCGTGAGTAATGAGTGCGGGCTGAAGGGGCCTGCCATCAATGGCCTCAATAGCAAGCGGAATGGACTGAGGCAAAACAGGAATAGAGTGCTTTGATACAAAAGCACTGTCAATGGAATAGCCTGCAGCACCGGAGTCAACAAGAGCCTGGGTGACTATGGAGGAGTCCACCCAGGAAAGGACAACTATGACCAAAGGTTTCTGGGGACGAGGATAAACCACCCAAGGTCTGCCCCCGACAGGACCTTAGGTTTGAGCGTTTTTCCGGCCGTGTAAGACAAGACTTCAAAAGGTGGCCCTGTAACCCACAATAGAGGCAGAGCCCCTCCCTCCTCCTAAAGGCCCTCTCTGCTGCGGAGAGACGCGTGAATCCCAACTGCATCAGCTCAGCAGTACCTGGTGACTCGGGACCAGGAGGCATGGGAGGAGAGGGAGGCATGGGTGGAAACGAACACGTAGGAGACAACGGAACAGGAGGCTTCCGCAAGTGCTCCTTGAAAGAGGGCCTCTCTCTGAGTCTGATGTCACTTAGCATCAAAAAAGACACCAATGCCTCGAGATCCTCTGGTAAATATCTGGCAGCAACTTTGTCTTTAATCGCATCAGAGAGCCCATGAAAGAAGGCGACAACAAGGGCTTCATTGTTCCAACCGAACTCTGCAGCAAGCGTATGGAACTCAATGGCATACTGAGCAACAGATCTTGTACCTTGCTGAATGGACATGAGTCGTTAAGCAGCAGAGGAGAAGTGACCCGGAACATAAAATACCCTTCGAAAGGAGGCCACAAATTCAGGGTAATTTAAAATCACAGGTTTATTAGTCTCCCACAAGGGAATAGCCCAGGCAAGAGCTGTGTCAGAGAGTAACAAGATGAAAAATCTCACCTTAGCTCTGTCAGAGGGAAACGCCTGAGGTAACATCTCAAAGTAAATGCCCACCTGGTTCTAAAACCCTCTGCACTGAATGGGATCACCTCCATATCGCTGAGGTACAGGTGCAGAACCGGACATGCTCCTGGTAGGACTAGGTGCAGCAGCGGAAACAGGAGCAGCCATAACTTGCAGGACACTTGTGAAGTGCAAGTCAGCAGGGTTTGCAGGGTTAGTGCAAATTGATCCAAGCGGTGATACTGTTCCTCCATCTGGAAATGATAGTAGGTAAAGGTGGATTATTAGCACCATCAGGATTCATGGCCCTTGCATAATGTCAGGGTGCCAGGAATCAGACTGAGACGAGAAGTGCAAAAATAATCACACCTTTATTAATAGCAAACAATAATAAAATGTCCACAAGTCAAATAACAAGCCAGGAGTCAAAACCAGAGCTGGTAGTCAGACGAGCCGAGTCAGGAGCCAAAGCGAATAGTCAGACGAGCCGAGTCAGGAGCCAAAGCGAATAGTCAGATGAGTCAGGATCAGGAACAAGGAGAACAGCAGAGTCAGAAACAAGCCAGGGATCAGGAACCAGAAGGGACATCAGACAGCCAGGTAATACACAGGAACTGGAACTCACAAACAGGTCTGAGACAATGCAAGAGCAAAGCATACTGAACAGAGGCCCTTTAAATAATAAGTGATGACATCACAATTCTGAGACTGCAACCTGTCTCACATGGATGATGTACACCAGTCTGGCCATAAAAGTGCGTGCAGGAAATGAGCAGCATCACACACTATGCACCAGAGTCAGCAAGAGAGGTGAGTAAAATGGCTGCCAGCAGCACATGGCAAACAAAGCAGGGAAAAAACCCTGACAGGTATGTGTTTTGAAATATGTTTTCGTTATTATTTTGTTGCCTTCACTTGTAATTTCTAGATCTAAAAATTCACATTGTTTATTGTCTATTTTGTAGTCAAAAACTAAACCTAAATTGTTTCTATTTAAATGTTTTAAGAATACATTTAAAGAGGTGATGTCTCCTTGACAGATTAGAAACACATCGTCTATATATCTTCTATATATTTTTAAGTACTTTACACATTTTGTTTGATTCCAAATATATTCATTTTCCCAATTAGCTAAAGCAAAATTTTCATAGCTAGGGAGAAATCTAGTCCCCATAGCCATGTCTCTTATTTGTTTGTAAAATTTCCCATTGAAAGAAAAATAATTATTTTCGAGGATGAATTTAATATTTTTAAGTAGGAATTCTCTCTGTGTATATGTTGGAAAATCATATTCTGAAAATGTTTTCTTTATTCTTTCTATACCTTCTTCGTTATTAATTACTGTGTATAAAGATCTAATGTCAGCTGTTATAAAGTACCAGGAAGGATCCCAAATATTATCCTCAAGGATTGTCAAGAGTTCTGTACTATCTTTTAAATAAGATGTGGTCTTTGAGGCAAGAATCTGCAAAAAGAGATCTACATACAATGATAGATTAGGTGATATACTACCAATACCCGAAATTATGGGTCTACCCGGGGGATTTAAGATGTTCTTATGGATTTCCAGGAGATGATATAGAATTGGAATTATTTGATTAAAAAAAAGTCAAATTTATCTTTACATATTGCTTTAATTTGTAGCCCTAACTCTAATAATTTTTCAAGTTCTTTGGTTAATATTTTGGTTGGGTCCTGTCTGATGAGTTGATAACTTTGATCATCAGATAATAGGCGGAGGGCTTCATCTTTATAGGTGTCAGTATCCTGTATGACTACCCCTTCACCTTGTCTAATTACAATACTATCATTATTTTTAAAGGGACAGTCAAGTCCCAAAACAACTTTCATGATTTAAAGGGAATGTAATTTTAAACAAGTTTCCCATTTACTTTTAGCACCAATTTTGCTTTGTTCTTTTGATATTCTTAGTTGAAAGCTAATTCTAGGAGGTTCATATGCTAATTTCTTAGACCTTGAAAACTGCCTCTAATCTGAATGCATTTTGACCACTAGAGGGCATTAGTTCATGTGTTTCATATAGATAACATTGAGCTCATGCACGTGAAGTTACCCTGGAGTGAGGACTGATTAGCTAAAAAGCAAGTCTGTCAAAAGAACTGAAATAAGGGGGCAGTCTGCAGAGGCTTAGATACAAGATAATCACAGAGGTAAAAAGTGTATTTATATAACTGTGTTGGTTATGCAAAACTGGGGAATGGGTAATAAATTAATTATCTTTCTTTTTAAAAAACAAAAAATCTGGTGTTGACTGTCCCTTTAAGCTAATTAATTGCCTTCCTTTCATATATATTTCAATTATAATATTTTATGTTTTCCTCATTATATTTTAGATGGTCTGCATTTGACTTATGTTTAAGTAGGAGTGGACTAAGTGCTAATAGATATTTGGCCTTAAGCTTACTCACAGGTTAGTCTCCTAGCGGCGTAACAGAGGATGGAGTACAATGAAAGGAGAGAGTAAGCGCTAGAAGCTTAAAAAGCACAGGACTGGATGATTGCTAAATACTTTAAAATTGTTTTACAAATGTTTAATACATATAATATATATAACAATACTGCAACAATGTAAAAAAAGATTATGTGCATGGATCCATGACTGTAGCTTAAAAACATACAAACATTATATAGATATATAGGAATGTATAAAATAATGCTGTGTTCTAAAAGTAAACCAGACATTAAACCAACTTGTAATTAAACTAAAGTTATAAACTTTACTCAGGTCTACTTAAAATCTTAAAGACTAAAGATATCTGGTAATATCGGTGCTAAGGTATAAACCTAGCTATTCAATAATAAAAAAGAAAAAAGATACCTTACAACAGCACTCTTTGTCTAATAAAGAGATATTTAATTGATATAGTAAATTATCCTATACCAAACCTACTGTGCACAGCTTACAATAATCTAATAAACCAGTGGTAATAAGACAATAAACATCATCCATAATAGATGCACAATAATAAAATAAACGAAAAAACAAACACTTGAAATGAATGCACATATTATATATATACACGTGCAGAGCTTAAAAAGGCACAGTTCATACTGAAAGGGTTAAGGTACTTATCGTTCAGTGTCCTGGGTGGTGGAAGCTGATAGCCATAGAACTAAATAATCCACAGAAGGAGAGGGCTTGACTTTTCAATCTCCCAGAAACCTGTTATAGCTTGCAATTGCAGGTACTGTAATAAATAATAACCGCCACAATTCAGTAAATCTTCATGTAAGGGATTTTGGAAGACCGCTGCAGTCTCATCACACGGCTGAACGACAGGTAAGTCCAGCATACAAAAGCCGTGGAGACCGATTTTCGGTAACTTTTCCTTCTACACTAGCATCGTGTTATAATGAGCCAGATGAATGTGATTATGGAAGGAGCACTGCTGTCATACCTCACGGCCGGAAACCAGGTAATGCAGGGGAGTCCGTTTCACAAAAAGCCGTAATGATAGGATACTGATCTTTTTCGCCTTCTACCCTTACATGTGTGCCAAAGCAAGTAATCCAAAAAGTGCAGGATAAAGCTGTCCGCTTGTCAAAAACTCAAGTGAAAGTTTCTCCTCAAAATACTCAGAGATTACTGAGCAAAATGTCGACGTACGTTTCAACAATGATTTGGCTTCATCCGGGCTGTATGTTTAGAGGTGATTCCTATCCTCTATTTAAGGCCGGTCGTTGCACCACCACCTCCGGAATTTTGGCCAGTGAATATAGGTTCCTATTTGATACATTGCAACAAGTTTCTTATAGCGAATACTGTTACTTTTTTAACCGCTACAATATTAAACAAATTACACATTGTTATGAACTGAAATAGTGCATCATAGATTTAGCTATGTATTTAACCTAAAGCAATATATTTGATAGTGAGAGGGACTCGGATCACGCACAGTCAATTTACAAATTCACAAAAAATGGCCCAAATTATTCTCTTCATTGAGACCATATGGTGTGAGAGTTCCCAAATTAAAAATCCATTTGCTCTCACGTTGGAGTAATACTCGATCTATATTACCTCCCCTGATCCCCAAATTAACACTATCAATGCCAATTATTCTAAAATCTCTGGGGGAAGAGTTGTGAAATTCTGCAAAACGTCTCGCTATACTTGACGTTGTCACTTTGTTCTCAATGTTACGTATATGTTCCAATGTGCGGTCACTGAAGGCTCTAGTGGTTTTCCCCACATAGTAAAGGGGGCAGCTACATTTAGCCAGATACACTAGTCCTTCTGTTCTGCAAGTTATTTTACTCCTGATCTTGTATATTTTGCCACTTCTATCTGAAAAAAAACCTAATTCGTTCGATATGGTTGCAAGCCTTACATTGTCTGCAAGGATAGCATCCAGGTTCAAAACCAGCTCTACTGAGCCAATTAGGGTCACTTCGTGGTCTGATGAAATGACTATGTACAAGATTATCCCGTAGGTTTGGTGCCCTACGTGATGTCAAGAAAGGTTGTGACGTTAAGACCTCATTCAAAACTGTGTCTGACTGGAGGATATGCCAATAGTGTTTCATTATCTTTCGGACATCCTCCCAATTTTCATTGTATCCTGATATGTATCTTATTTTATTTTGTTGTTCTGACACTTCCAATTTATTCTTAGAGACATTAAAGATGCTATCCTGTTGATTTTTATTGTGTTGTCGTTGATATGCTTGACTTATCAATTTTTTTGGGTAGCACCTTTGAGTGAACCGTTTAGTCAGTTCCCTTGATTCATTATTGAAGTCATCCTGCCTGGTACAATTTCTTCTAGCTCGGAAGAATTGAGAAACAGGAATGCCCCTTATCTGATGTTTAGGATGAAAACTATCTGCCCTCAATATACTGTTGGTCGATGTCTGTTTACGATACACCTTAGTTGCCAAATTGCCATCATGTACCATAACTGTTACATCTAAAAAAATAATTTCATGTGAGTCAAAAGATAATGTAAATTTTAGATTAAATGACACATTATTTAGGGACTCAACAAAGTCAACAAGCTGTTCTTTAGTGCCCCTCCATAGGAGGAACACGTCATCTATGTAGCGAAGCCACATAGACACGTGATCCCTCACTATGGAGGAGCTCATTACATACATATGTTCCCAGTAACCCAGATAGAGGCACGCATATGAGGGCGCATATTTCGCCCCCATAGCCGTGCCTCGCATCTGCAAAAAATACTTATCATCGAATACAAATAAGTTATTTGTGAGTGCAAATTCCAGCAGGTCACAGATAAAATCTGTGTGCTGCTGGAAAGCTCTGCCTCTTTGTTGCAAAAAATATTTTGTGGCCTGTAATCCCCTATCGTGTGGAATGTTTGAATACAGCGATTCCACATCGATGGTAGCCAAAATCATTCCATCCTCATACATTATACCGCTTATCTTCCTTAACCCCTTAATGACCACAGCACTTTTCCATTTTCTGTCCGTTTGGGACCAAGGCTATTTTTACATTTCTGCTGTGTTTGTGTTTAGCTGTAATTTTCCTCTTACTCATTTACTGTACCCACACATATTATATACTGTTTTTCTCGCCATTAAATGGACTTTCTAAAGATACCATTATTTTCATCATATCTTATAATTTACTATAAAAAAAATTATAAAATATGAGGAAAAAATTGAAAAAAACACACTTTTTCTAACTTTGACCCCCAAAATCTGTTACACATCTAAAACCACCAAAAAACACCCATGCTAAATAGTTTCTAAATTTTGTCCTGAGTTTAGAAATACCCAATGTTTACATGTTCTTTGCTTTTTTTGTAAGTTATAGGGCCATAAATACAAGTAGCACTTTGCTATTTCCAAACCATTATTTTTCAAAATTAGCGCTAGTTACATTAGAACACTGATATCTTTCAGGAATCTCTGAATATCCATTGACATGTATATATATTTTTTTTAGTAGACATCCCAAAGTATTCATCTAGGCCCATTTTGGTATATTTCATGCCACCATTTCACCGCCAAATGCGATTAAATACAAAAAATCGTTCACTTTTTTACTAATTTTTTCACAAACTTTTGGTTTCTCACTGAAATTATTTACAAACAGCTTGTGCAATTATGGCTTAAATGGTTGTAAATTCTTCTCTGGGATCCCCTTTGTTCAGAAATAGCAGACATATATGGCTTTGGCGTTGCTTTTTAGTAATTAGAAGGCTGCTAAATGCCACTGCGCACTACACGTGTATTATGCCCAGCAGTGAAGGGGTTAATTATGGAGCATGTAGGGAGCTTTTAGGTATAATTTTAGCTTTAGTGTAGTGTAGTAGACAACCCCAAGTATTGATCTAGGCCAATTTTGGTATATTTCATGCCACCATTTCACCGCCAAATGTGATCAAACGAAAAAAAACGTTAAATTTTTCACAATTTTAGGTTTCTCACTGAAATCATTTACAAACAGCTTGTACAATTATGGCACAAATGGTTGTAAATGCTTCTCTGGGATCCCCTTTGTTCAGAAATAGCAGACATATATGGCTTTGGCGTTGCTTTTTGGTAATTAGAAGGCCGCCAAATGCTGCTGCATTTCACACGTGTATTATGGCTAGCAGTGAAGGGGTTAATTATGTAGCTTGTAGGGAGCTTGCAAGGTTAATTTTAGCTTTAGTGTAGAGCTCAGCCTCCCACCTGAAACATGAGACCCCCTGATCCCTCCCAAACAGCTCACTTCCCTCCCCCACCCCACAATTGTCCCCGCCATCTTAAGTACTGGCAGAAACTCTGCCAGTACTAAAATAAAAGCTATATTTGGGCTTTTTGTGTGTGTTTTTTTAGCATATTTACATATGCTGCTGTGTAGGATCCCCCCTTAGCCCCCAACCTCACTGATCCCCCACTAAACAGCTCTCTAACCCTCCCCCTCTGCCTTAATGGGCGCCATCTTGGGTACTGGCAGCTGTCTGCCAGAACCCAGTTTAGTAAAAAATTTGCCTTTTTTTTTTTAAAAAAATCCCTTTTCTGTAGTGTAGCTTCCCCCCCCCAAGACCAACCCCCCACCCCTTCCAGATCCCTTAGCTGTTTATTTAGAACTTTCAAAACTTTTTTTTTGTTGCTTTTTAAAGCTTTATTTTTCTGCAGTGTAGCGGTTCCCTCCCGCTCCCGCCCCATGCACGCGCCCGCCCGCCGCCCCCGTGCACGCGTGCGCTCCCGTGCACGCTCCCGACTGTCCCGCCCCCGATCCCGCCCCCCTTCCCTCTACTCGGCACATCGATGGCCGCCCACCCGCCTCCCAGGCTTGCTCCCACCCACCAACGATACCGGCCACCGATGTCCGCTGCAGAGAGGGCCACAGAGTGGCTCTCTCTGCATCGGATGGCCATGGGGGGTTATTGCAGGATGCCTCGATATCGAGGCATCACTGCAATAACCGGAAAGCAGCTGGAAGCGAGCAGGATCGCTTCCAGCTGCGTTCCAGACCAAGGACGTACGCCACACGTCCTTGGTCATTAACTGTCTTTTTTTGAGGACGTGTGGCGTACGTCCTTGGTCATTAAGGGGTTAAGAAGTCAGGTGTATCTTGTACAAAAGTAGTTAAGTATGATACAAATGGTTTCAAAAAATGGTCGATGTATTGTCCTATACTTTCCAAAGGTCCATCAATACCAGCTATTATAGGTCTGCCGGGGGGATATTTACTCCCCTCCTTGTGGACCTTTGGAATAGTATAGAAAGTTGGTATCTTAGGGTGTTTAAGAAGCAAACAGTCAAATTCATGTTTATTAATGATGTTATTCATTAGACCGGCCTCAAGTATGTCTTTTAAATTTCCCAAAATACTATCAATTGGATTACTAGATAGTTTTTTATACTGAGACTTGTCATTGAGTTGTCTGTAGCACTCGTGTCGATACTTTAGTGTGTCTTGTATCACCAGGTTACCGCCTTTATCGGATGGCTTTATCGTGATGTGTTTATTACATCCTAGCTGGTATAGTGCCGTTCTTTCACCTTCAGTAAGATTGTCAATAATGGGTCCATTATTATTAAGTTTCATAATTTCATCCTCAACTAGTTTTACAAATGTTGCTACAGCTGGAACTTTATTTAAATTGGGCATAAATGTTGATCTAGGTTTTAAACCACTATTGATAGTATTTTGAGTATCGCAACCATCAATTGTTTCAGTGTCACTTTGTAAGGACTCTAAAGTTGCAACTACATTTTCAAAATTTAATTCTGTCTCAGATACTCCTGAAAATAGCTTGTGACAAACTAACTTTCTGGCAAATAGTTTTAAATCTTTGACTGCCTCAAATTTATCTAGGATCTTAACTGGTGAGAAAGACAAACCTTTTTTAAGTAAAGATATTTGGTCATTGGACAGTTGAATAGAAGATAGATTAATTATACATCTATCATCTATTTCTTGGTCCTCAGTTTGTAATAAGTATTCCTTGTGCTGGTTGTTTTTTTCTTTTTGTTTGCTTTTGCCCCTGCTCCGTCGTTTTTTTGGGCCTCTATTTCTTGATGTCCTAAAGGGACACCCTTAGTCTTGTTACTGTCTTTTTTAGAGACATCCTGGCTACACTCTGGATCACTATAATTGTTCTTATTCCTATTATACGTGTATACTTGTTTTAGTTTGTAGTCCTTATCATCCCTCACATATTTTTTCTTTTTCTTTATTTTCATTTCGGATTGTGTCCGTAAGATTTAATTTTTCATTTTATCATTAAGTTCCTTAAACTCACTATTATCTTCCCATTTATTTAAGATACTTGTTGTCTCAACTAATTGTTGATTAAACCAACTTGTGGTTGGTATTGGTGATAAATGCGAATGATGGATAAAATCCAGTAGAATCACAATAAAAATCTAAAAATTTTCACAACAAAGATAAAACCTGTGATGTGGTTTAAAAGAACATGATCAAAAAGGTATGTGAGGTCCAAAATTTTTTGGGATAGTGCAAAAAATGAATATAAAATGAAAAATGTGGTACATTTAAGAGTTTCTGATACAAAGTCAAATTGTGATGAATCCTCCAATGATGTCGTGAAGAAGTGCTAGGTGTAAAAGGTAAATCCAAAAAACCAATGTCAATTATCAGGTGACCGAATGGAACAGTAATTGGCCAATTGTATCAAATGTAAAAATTAAAAAATGAGTGTAATAAATGTGATCACATAAAAAAGTTGAAAAAATGGGAGACAAAAAGAGAGGAAAAAAAGGGTGCAATGGTTATACAATATTTATCCAGATGAGTGTCCATGTGTTAGGTATCCATGATGGTAGACAAAACAAAAATGTGATAATAAATGGAAGTGTAATAAATAGTAAAAATAAAATATAAAAAATATATAAAAGATGTATTAAAAAATAGAAAATAAAAAATGTTAAAAATGCAAAAAACCTGTGGAAAAAAGAAAGAAACAATAGTGCAAAACTGTTTGTACACAGTAAAAGACAATTAAAAATAAGCTCACCAGTATATCAACGTGTTTCAGCCTGGATTAGGCCTTTCTCAAGACTATGACAAAAAACATTTGACTTATGTTTTTCAATAGAATCCATATTTCTCAAGTCTTGGGTAGTTAAAATATTAAAGGATTCTAAAAAAACCACCCCTATTGTTTATAGGGTTTAATTTTGATGGGGTCTTAAACTGGTATATGTGAAGACTTCTTTTTCAGAATCTTCACTTTCTTTATGTAATTGCTCTAATGTATAGAGATCCAAAATATCTATTTTTGTTTGATTTTTAGTTTGGTGATTTACATCCCACATTTTGATGAGGGCATTTGCCATTTTCCTTTTTTGAATTTCAAAATGTCTATCGACAACTTCCTGACAAATTACTTTGTTTAGTATCTTTAAATTCAAGTGACTGAGGCTCTTCCCTGTCTATAATTTTAGAGTTCTCCTCTACTTTATTTGGCAAATCAGAATTCTCCCATTTCTTTTTTTGGGACATATGTTCACATATATTATTCCTCCCTAGATCTATCATCTTTCATATATTTTTGCTACAAATGTACACTTTGTTGTTTTTATGAATAAAATATTCTATTTTTAACTTACACATTTGTCACATTGATTTTCATTTAGCGCTGTTAAGTGTTTGTATAATTTTTGTTATTTTTGTTTAGAACAGCTGCTAACCTTAAATCCCAAACTATAAATATCAGCACATATATATTGGTGTTTTCTAAAGAGTGGCACTCTCATATATTCACATAAGTCTATTAAGTGATGTCTTGAGTGAACAGGATAAAAGTGAGATTTTTCTTTGTAAGGAAAAGAGGTGCATTTGTTGACTAGTGAATCTGTATGTCTGACTGTTTCTGATTCCAAGGTAATTAGGTCAGTAAGATCCGTCAAGTCTGTGTATTTTAAGACAGCTTAATAATAATAATAATAATAATTTGCGATTTATATAGCGCTTTTCTCCCTGTGAGACTCAAAGCACTTTACAAATATACCAACATAAGACATAAAAGTTAGGAGTTTCTGAAGGTCAGATAAGCGGACTGAATGCCTGATGGAAGAGGTGGGTCTTTAGCTTTTTTTTAAAAGTCTGTAAGGACAGTGCCTCTCTGATTGCCCACGGTAAAGAGTTCCAGAAAGTAGGGGCAGCGTGGCAGAATGCTCTGGAGCCTGAGTTTGTCCTTATTCTTGGCACTGAGAGGAGGGATGTGTTGGCTGACCTAAGTGAACGGGATGGGATGTAGGGTGTCAGGAGCTCTTTCAGGTACTGTGGGCCTTGGTTGTTTAAGGCTTTGAAGGTCAGCAGGCCAATTTTAAAATATGTTCGCCATTTAATTGGAAGCCAATGCAGGGAGTGGAGAACAGGTGTTATGTGGCAGGAGCGAGTTTGATTGGTCAATAGTCTTGCTTCTGCGTTTTGTACTGTCTGAAGGCGATGGAGTTCTTTTTTTGGGAGGCTCAAGTAAAGTGCATTGCAGTAATCTAGTCTAGAGGATACAAATGCATGGATTAATGTTGGCATATCATCCGGTGGAATTAAGTGTTGTATCCTGGCTATGTTTTTCAGATGAAAGTAGGCAGATTTTATTACAGAGGAAATCTGCTGTTTAAAAGATAGTCCAGCGTCAATCAGCACTCCGAGGTTTCGTACCTTTGCTGAACTAACGAGTTCAGAACCTCCAAGCTCCAGGCCAGTTAGGTGATCGTGGGATATTTTTGATGCCCGGGGTCCCCTGACCATGTGAGAGCTATAATTGAATTTAGGTATTGTGGATCTCAACTGCGGACAATGTAGTGTAAAGGAAAGGAATAGGTGTTGTTTTACTCCTGTTAACTGGTTACAGGAGAGAGAATTGCATAAAAGTTCTAGCTGACTGCTAGTTGACAATCAGCGTATACACTAGAGGTACCTGTTCCTTACTAGTTAAAGTCCCAAGATTTGGTAGGAGATAGGTAATTTATACTGCAGTGTGAGCATTTGAGGAGCGCTGGGATTGTATACTGCTGAGATGGGAGCGGAGTCAGCGTGAGAGATGGGAGAGGTGCTACCGCTGCAGATAACTGACAGGCACAGCGGGGGGGTGTCGCGTCTGACCAATGGGCAGCAGGAACACGCTGACAGGCAACAGTTCAGTGAAGAGTTCAGCACGGCGTCTGAGCCGGGTCTCTGGTTGCGGTAGAGAGATTGCAGGATCTCCGGTTGTTTTAGGGTGCGTCTGTGAGCACCGGATGGTGAAAGCTTAAAGGCGGCTGTAGCAGAGAGGTGGAAATAACGGAGCTTCACAGGTGGCGTCCCTGATTGTAGTTCCACAAGTAAGCTTTAGTAATCAGAGTCAGAAGGCACTTCATAAAAGATAAGTCTTTTAGGTCTGTAATCCGATGAGGATAAATAACTGGAAGTACTACATATAAGTAGTTTAGTTGTAATCCAAGTTTTAGGTGATGAATCTTTGGTTTAGCCAGGAGGTTAGAACAAACAGCTACTCACAAGTTTGCACGCTGTACACTAACACTAATTGGCACCTGGAAGGGGGAGGTGTAGGTTTAAGTAAGCACTGCTTAAAGGTATACACATGCAGGTAAGAACATGACAGATCCCCCCCTCAAGGAAGCTGCACCGCAGCTGAGGGTCCGGGCTTGTCTGGATTATTACGGTGGAAACGAGCAACCAGACGAGAAGCATTGAGGTTGGTGGCTGGTTCCCAAGAATCCTCGTCAGAGGAGTAGCCTTTCCACTTGACCAGATACTGCAATTGCCCACGATGAAGTCTGGAGTTGAGAATCGAAGATATTTCATAGATGTCCTCCACCAGAACAACGGGAGGTTGAGGCTGATCCGAAGATTGAAGTCTTGTCGGAACATAAGGCTTTATCAACGTTACATGAAATGTGGGGTGAACCGGGATCTCCGGAGGGAGAGCCAATGTCACAGCGTTTTCGTTGATCACGTTAGTTATCTTGTAAGGACCAATGTACATCTGTGAGAATTTCCGTGAAGGTGTTTTCAGTTTCAGATGTTTGGTCGAGAGCCAAACCATATCTCCAGAACGGTAGAGTGGTGGCTTGCTTCTTTTGGAGTCATAGTATCTTTTTTGGTTTTGCTGGGCCAAATGTATATTGGCTTTAAGAAATTTGAAGATGTCAGATAAGGAATTTGCTGTATCGTCATAAGTCTGGAGAAAAATGCTACTGGATGTATAGGCTCTGATGGAGTTTTGCGCTGTGAGAGAATTGCACAGAGAGCGTACTCAGATGCATCAACTTCTAGGATGTACTGGAGATTTGCATCTGGGAATCGGAGGATGGGAGCAGTGGTAAAGCATTGTTTGAGGAAGTTAAAGGCTTTTTCGGTTTCAGGTGTCCAAAGGAAACGAGTTTGAGTACCTGTGAGTCTACATAGAGGTTTTGCAATCTTTGAAAATCCTTTAATGAACTTGCGATAAAAATTCGCAAAGCCTAGGAAACACTGAACCTGTTTCCTGTTGGTAGGGGTAGGCCATTTAAGAATGGTGTCGATTTTGCCATCTTCCATTTTAACTCCAGAAGAGGTGATTTTGTAGCCCAGGAAGGTGATTTCTTCAGTGTGGAAGGAGCACTTCTCTAGTTTAGCATACAAGTTGTGTGTTCTTAAACGACTTAACACCCAACGGACATGTTTTTTATGGTCTTCCATGTTATTAGAGTATATCAAGATGTCGTCTAAGTATATTACCAAGCAAACGTCCAGTAGATCTCTAAATATGTCGTTAATAAAATACTGGAAGGTAGCCGGGGTGTTGCATAGCCCAAACGGCATAACTAGGTATTCATAGAGCCCGTAGCGTGTCCGAAAAGCGGTGAGCCACTCGTCCCCCTCCCTGATCCTAATGAGGTTGTATGCGCCTCTTAAATCCAACTTGGTGTAAACAGTTGCTTTACTAAGGCGTTCCACTAATTCTGGGATCAGTGGAAGAGGGTACCTGTTCTTTTTGGTTCTTCTGTTTAACTCACGATAGTCTATTATGGGCCTTAATGAGTTGTCCTTATTCTTGACGAAAAAGATCCCGGCACCTGCTGGGGAGGTAGATGGTCTGATGAACCCTTTCTTTAGGTTCTCATCTAAGTATGCCTTGAGATGAATTAATTCAGGTTAAGAGAGTGGATATATATGTCCGTAAGGTATGCTGGAACCCGGCAACAATTCAATAGGGCAGTCATATATGCGATGGGGAGGAAGAGTCTCTGCTTGTTTTTTGTCGAATACGTCAGAGAAATCCTGATATTCTTGTGGTATTATTGCCTGGGAGAGTTGTAGTACCTGTTGATGGGGATAGCAAGAAGTCTTGCAGTATGTGGAATCCAGTTCCACTTGTAAAGACTGCCATGAGATTGTAGGTTGATGTTGTTGCAGCCAGGATAAGCCCAATACTATGGGGTAAAGAGGAGAAGGAAGGACATCGAAAGACAAGTACTCAATATGCCCATTACCTGTAGTAACTTTGAGTGGGATGGTGTGGTGTGTAATAGGCCCAGAACTAACATAGGTTCCATCAATGACACGAATGGAGACAGGTATTGCTTTGACACACAAGGGTATTTTATTTTTATTTACAAGGGAGAGATCGATGAAATTGGAGAATGCTCCGGAGTCAATGATTGCTTCCGCTCTGAACATCTGGAGGTCCCACTGTAGGGATAGAGATAAGGTACAGTAAGCGACATCAACCACTTTATTTGTCAAACAATGAGTTATATGTTTTGACTTACTTCTTTTTTGACGTAGCAGAAGAGGACATTCCTTAACAGGATGATTCGGAGAGGCACAGTACATACAGAGATTCTTCTGTTGACGGCGATGTCTTTCATCCAATGTTAAGGGCCCCTTGGTGAACCCAAGCTCCATGGGTACAGATGAATCCTTTGTGTTAGACAACCCAGGCGTATACCTTTGGGGTGCATCGGATTGTTGTCTTTCTGACCTCCGTTCTCTGATTCTTCGGTCAATCTGAACAGATAAGGTCATAAGACCCTCCAGGGTCCTAGGAAGATCAGTACGGGCAAGTTCGTCCTTTAGAGCATCGGACAACCCCAGCCGGTACTGGTTGCGCAAGGCTACCTCACTCCATTCCGAATCCTTGATATAGAGTTTGAATTCAGATAGATATTCCTCTACTGGGCGGCGGCCCTGTCGTAATGAGCGCATTTTGACCTCAGCTGTTAGTTGTTTCTGTGTGTCTTCATATAATAAACTAATTTGTGTGAAGAAATCAGATAATGAAGTGAGGATAGGGTCATTATTCTCGAAGAGGTTGTCAGCCCATACCCTGGGTTCGCCAGACAGGAAGGAGATGACAGTCATCACCTTAAGTCTCTCCGTATGGTATGTCTTAGGCCTCATTTGAAATAAGAGGTAGCAGGCGTTTCTGAATTGTCTGAACAATTTCCTATCGCCAGAGAATCTCTCAGGCAAACACACCTGTGGTTCAGGGGTGTTGTCTCTAACAGCTGCCCTAAGGCTGTCATTCTGCAATTGCAGCTCTCTGAGTGCTTGTGACAATTGGTCAACCCTTTGGGAGAGATTGTATACCACATTTGGGAGGTCTGCTGGATCCATGCTTATTCTTTCTGGCCAATTAATATGTGAGAGCTATAATTGAATTTAGGTATTGTGGATCTCAACTGCGGACAATGTAGTGTAAAGGAAAGGAATAGGTGTTGTTTTACTCCTGTTAACTGGTTACAGGAGAGAGATGGGAGAGGTGCTACCGCTGCAGATAACTGACAGGCACAGCGGGGGGGTGTCGCGTCTGACCAATGGGCAGCAGGAACACGCTGACAGGCAACAGTTCAGTGAAGAGTTCAGCACGGCGTCTGAGCCGGGTCTCTGGTTGCGGTAGAGAGATTGCAGGATCTCCGGTTGTTTTAGGGTGCGTCTGTGAACACCGGATGGTGAAAGCTTAAAGGCGGCTGTAGCAGAGAGGTGGAAATAACGGAGCTTCACAGGTGGCATCCCTGATTGTAGTTCCACAAGTAAGCTTTAGTAATCAGAGTCAGAAGGCACTTCATAAAAGATAAGTCTTTTAGGTCTGTAATCCGATGAGGATAAATAACTGGAAGTACTACATATAAGTAGTTTAGTTGTAATCCAAGTTTTAGGTGATGAATCTTTGGTTTAGCCAGGAGGTTAGAACAAACAGCTACTCACAGGTTTGCACGCTGTACACTAACACTAATTGGCACCTGGAAGGGGGATGTGTAGGTTTAAGTAAGCACTGCTTAAAGGTATACACATGCAGGTAAGAACATGACAGACCAAGAGTAACTCTGTTTTGTCCTGGTTCACTTTGAGACAGCTAGCATTCATCCATTCTATGAGGCCTGTTAAGCAACTGTTTATGCGGCATGCTGGGTCTGTAGTATCTGGAGCAAAGGAGAAGTAGAGTGGTGTGTCATCAGCGTAACAATGTCGGTTAATGATGTCCCTCAGCGGTAGTAAGCAAATTGCGAATAGCATGGGAGACAGGATAGATCCTTGTGGAACTCCGCAGGCCAGTTCTGTTGGTGCTGATGAGCTTGATCCTGATATTACTCTCTGTGATCTACCAGCGAGGAAGGATTTAAACCAGTTAAGGACTGTGCCTCCTAGACCACAGATGTACTGCAAGCGCTCTATTAGAATCCTATGGTCAATGGTGTCAAATGCAGCTGAGAGATCCAGGAGGATTAGAATGGAGTAATCACCTTTGTCTCTTGCCATGAGGAGATCATTTAGCACTCGGACTAGCGCTGTTTCAGTGCTGTGGCGATATCTGAAGCCTGACTGGAAAGGATTGAATATGTTTAGGCGTGATAGATGGGCTTCCAGTTGAGTTGCCACTACTTTTTCAATTATTTTCCCCAGAAATGGGAGGTTGGATACCGGTCTGTAATTAGTCATGCAGTCTGGGTCTAAAAAAGGTTTCTTTAGGAGTGGTTTTACCACAGCTTCTTTTAGAGGATCTGGAAAGTCTCCTGTTTTTAGTGAACACTGCACTATTTTTGTGAGGACTGGGGCTAGTGTTTCAATGCATCCAGATATGAGCTGAGTTGGAGCAGGGTCTAAGTCACACGTAGTAGGGTGCAACTTTTGTATGGTGTTTTTAACTTCTTTTATATCCACATTTGTAAAAGTGGACCATTATTTCCGACCTTATTGAAACATGCGAATTAGCATGCATCACAGAATCATGGTTAGATGAAAATGCAGGGCCTATTCTAGAGGCAGCTATTCCAGACAATTACACAGTGTTCCACCGCCCGAGACAAGATCGGAAAGGAGGCGGAGTTATGATCTGTGCAAAATCATCCTTAAATCCCAGACCAATATCAGTCCACAAAACCCAATCTTTTTAATGTGTAGCTGCCAGCCTCTCAATAGAGAGAGGATTCCGAATACTGCTAATATACAGACCCCAAGGAGATGGGAAGAGATTTCTTCAGGAACTCCCAGACCTTTTGGCTGGCTTAATCCTTGAACACCCCAGATGGCTTATATTAGGAGACTTCAACACTTGGATTGACAACACCCTATCCCTGCTTGGGCAGGATCTCCTCAGCTTGATGAGTACACTCGGCTTTACACAAATCGTTACCACTCCCACCCACAGAAAAGGCCATACACTTGATCTAGTGTTTCAGTCTGGACTAGAAGTGTCACCAGTAACTGTAAACCCCGTTACCTGGTCAGACCACTACTCCATTCACTTCTCCATTGTATCACAATCAACCAGACACCAGCCTCTGAACCTGGTCAAACACCGCTCATTAAAAGGGGTGACACCACTGGATGTAGCATCACATATGGATCTAAGTGAACTAATGGGCACTTGCGAAGACCGCAGCTCCTTAGTCCGACTCTACAACAAAACCATGAGAGACAACCTAGAAAGCATTGCACCATCTCGCATACGCACTGTCCAAACCCACAACAATGCACCGTGGTTTGATAGCTCCATCAGAGAAATGAAAAGAACAGGACGTAAGCTCGAGAGAAAGTGGCGCAGAACACATGATCCAGAGGATAAAGCCGCTCTTACCAAACATCTAAATAAATATCAATCCAAGATAACTCAGAAAAAATCTTAATTTTTATCACGCGAAATTGCACTCTCCAACAATAGACCCAGGCAACTGTTTCACACAGTAGAAAGGCTCTGCAAACCAGCATGCATGCTTAGCCCCACCAACTTTTCTCAGGATAAATGTGAAGCATTTGCAAACTTCTTCAGAGACAAGATATCCTCAATCCGAACCGCTATCACAGCAGGCCAAACAGTTGCACACCAGAACCACTACAATGGAATGCCAGACTGCCCCAGTTTTAAGTATGCTTAACCAAGCATACTACATGTTATTGTACCAATACGGCATTTTGGGCACCAATCTTGGGGGGCTGAGACAAGCACTCCACCTTTACTAATTGGGACATAGACCTAATTACTAGAGACTTGCTGCTTTATATACTACAGGCATTGTCCTAGACAACATGGGCTTATTTATTTTTTGCAGCTTTTGTTGTTAAAGAGTAGTTACGACTTATATACCATTACTGCTCACCCAATACTTCTTTGATTGGGGTCTACTCAGATATTATCCATTGCATGATATTTGTGAATACTAACCTGTTAATCCCCAGACATAGAGGGCTCAATTATCAAAAACCCAATGGTATGTGGATAAATTACACAATTATATTGCAATGTATGTGTTTCTTCTTCACAAGCAGAACACAGCTTAGCTAGATAATCAGCTCTAAAACTATTTGAGGGACCACACAGTACTGCTGAGACCTCTTAGATAATCTTGCCAGACCAGTGAGCTCTAGAGAATCAGGCTCAGAATAATAAACATATTTTACCCTGAAACTTTGTCTCATCTATCAAAAATAATTTCATGCAGAGAAGAGACTAATAATGACATGTTTCAAATGAGGGGACACTTGCTACTTTAGTATCACATGATTAGCATACACAGTGCAATATCTATATTCATCAGGTTTACAGTAATAAAAGGGTGATTGTAATTAAATTCTCAGCAGGAATATAGATCTGTACACACATGAAGCCTATAATATGAAAGATAAAAAGATTACTCTTTCAAATCACGGAGATATGACCCTCTATATATCATATGAGGGAGGGTGAATATTTAAAGCACTAGACTCATAGAAATATAATGAACTGGTCAAGTAGACTGCAGCGCTCTCTGCAAAAAAATAAATCAACAGACAGTTGTGATTTCACTTTATAAGAAGCAGATGATGGGTCACATGACCCTATAGCTATCATATGATTGGTGTACTTGTGACAAGTTCCGAGATGTTTTGACAGAATAATCAGTGGAAGACTGAAAAGAGAAGTACAAATATAGCACTCATAACGTTGGATAATGTTTACTATAATTTCGGTCAAACACAATAGAAAAATAAAACTTAACTTTTATTAGATAGTTATATAAAAAAGGGTAAGTAAGGTTTTAAAATTACAAATTGCTAGTTTGTACCTTAAGGTGAATTACCAACAACCAATAAAACATAATAACCAAATGGTTAAACGGTTGTCATAATCTCAATGAGTGGAGGTATACCCAAATATGTTATGAATAAAGGATCTTCGATACAAGTGTGTATATGTGTATCGAAATACTACCTGGGATATAATAAAAATATATGCATGTAGGGTGGGTGTATTTATTTATACTCCTATTACTACTGTATAGGAGAGACCATCAGTTACTCTCATAAGTATCACTTAGGTATCAGCAGAGATGCATGCATCATGGTATGTCAGTAATAGAATGTATCTGTTAATACCTTGTAAATAAAAATACCTATTGATACAATGACCATCTCTGGATACATATGTAGGACGAGTATGTACCTATTAATACCAGTTGGTACCAATGGATGTATACTTTTTAATACCAGAGGTAACGATATTTTAACTCTACATGGAATAAATATATCCAGTATCACCATATGGGAGAGATTACCTATTAATACCGTAAGTATTGTTTCCTTAACAACGGGGGGTACGTGGGTTATGGTCCCTTAATAGTTATAAATATATCTATAAGTGTCTGATGTTAAGAGGTCACCTATTGATACCAAGGGTAGGGTGGATATTGACTGGATAATTGTGAAGGGAGAATATATACCCTTAATACCAGTGTTCCAGTTTACTTCTCAATACCAGGGGTGATATCTTGGGTACCATATGAAAGAGAGTACCTATTTAATATCATAAGTATCGTTTCCTTATCAAAACAGGGTACATGGGTTATAGTCCCCCAGTAGAGATAAATGTATCTATAAGTACCTGATATCAGAAGGTTACCTATTAATGCCAAGAGCTAGGTCGACCTTAACTGGGTAATTCAGAAGGGAGAATATATACCTGTATTTATGCAGGTTAGACCCCAGATGGGGGGTTGAAAGAATGTTGTACATTAGATGGAGGGAACACGCCCTTTGACATGATACAATAGAATACCTTGCTCAAGCTGATAACAACTTAAACACAAGACACACACTTGGCTTTTCTTATCACTAGGCGTCTGCTCTCTGGAGGTGATTAAACAATGGAATGTTTATCACTAAACGTAATTATAGCACACAATAGCTGAGGCTAGTAACCTTGTCGTTAGAAATTAGCTTCTTAAAGCTGAACACAGTTAACTCCTTCAGTCCTGACAGAAGGGTCTGTCACATGGCTCCCCCCTGGTGGAACACTCCGGCAGACCCGGCTTGACTCTTTGGCGGGTCAACTTGGGGATGACCGGACTAGGAGGTGGTAGGCATGTCAGTTTGCCGGGATAATCCATCTGCATTCCCGTTTAGCTTACCGGGCCAGTAGCTGATGGTGAAGTTATAGGGTTGGAGGGCTAAACTCCACCGCAGCAATCTGCCATTGTCTCCTGAGACCCGGTTAAGCCAGACTAAGGGATTGTGGTCCGTTATGAGAGAAAATTCATGTCCATATAGATAAGGGTTCAACTTCTTCAGTGCCCAGACCAGGGCAAAACATTCCTTCTCTACTGCCGCATAACTTACTTCCCGAGGTAACAACTTTCTGCTCAGGTATGCAACAGGGTGCTCTCCTCCATCCTCCCCGACTTGGCTCAGCACAGCCCCCAGTCCATACATGGAAGCATCTGAATGAATGAGAAAACGTTTGTTAGGGACTGGGGCAGCCAAAACAGGGGCATTCACAAGGGCCTGCTTCAGTGCCTGAAACGCGGCTTCACAAGCTGGAGACCACAGGACCTGTTTGGGGAGGTTCTTTTTAGTCAGGTCAGTCAGGGGCTTGGCGATAGTACTGTAGTCCGGGACAAAACTTCGGTAATACCCGGCCGTCCCCAGGAAGGCTAGCACTTGGGTCTTAGTGATAGGTGTGGGCCAGTTAGCCACAGCCTCTACCTTGGCTGGCTCCGGTCTCTGGCTCCCACACCCCACTCGGTGACCCAAGTACTGTACCTCAGCCATACCTAGATGGCACTTGTCCGGTTTCAAGGTCAGGCCAGCGGCCCGAATCTTGTCCAGAACCACCCCTACATGGATTAGGTGTTCTTCCCAGGACTCACTGTAAACCGCAATGTCGTCCAGGTATACACAAGCAAATTCCTGGAAGCCATCGAGGAGTCTATCCACCATACGCTGGAAGGTAGCCGGGGCATTCTTCATCCCAAAGGGCATGACCTTAAACTGGTACAGGCCGAATGGGGTGACGAATGCCGACTTGGGGATAGCATCCTCGGCCAGGGGAATCTGCCAATAGCCTTTACACAGGTCTATGGTGGTCAGATAGCGTCCCCTAGCAATACGGTCTAGTAATTCGTCTACCCGGGGCATCGGGTAAGCGTCAGTGGTGGTCCTTTCGTTGAGCCGCCTGTAGTCCACACAGAACCGGGTGGTCCCATCTTTCTTAGGTACCAGGACTACAGGTGAAGCCCAAGGACTATCGGAATGCTCGATGACTCCCATCCGAGCCATCTCCTGTATCTCCTTCCACATTCCTTCTCGGACTGCTTCGGGGATACGGTAGGGGGGCTGTCGCAGGGGATTCTGTCCAGGGGTCTCTACCTTATGTACAGCTAGAGTAGTGTAGCCGGGCTCTTGGGAGAACGTCGCCTGCTTCTCCCACAGGAGCTGCCTTGCCTATACCCTCTCGGTAGGGCTTAACCGGTCCCCTAGCTGCACAAGACTAGTGATGTCAGTCTGGGGGTCCCCTGCCAGGTACCCGCAGAGGACTGGGGTAAATAGCACACAATAGCTGAGGCTAGTAACCTTGTCGTTAGAAATTAGCTTCTTAAAGCTGAACACAGTTAACTCCTTCAGTCCTGACAGAAGGGTCTGTCACAGTAACCTTCTGATATCAGGTACTTATAGATACATTTATCTCTACTGGGGGACTATAACCCATGTACCCTGTTTTGATAAGGAAACGATACTTATGATATTAAATAGGTACTCTCTTTCATATGGTACCCAAGATATCACCCCTGGTATTGAGAAGTAAACTGGAACACTGGTATTAAGGGTATATATTCTCCCTTCACAATTATCCAGTCAATATCCACCCTACCCTTGGTATCAATAGGTAACCTCTTAACATCAGACACTTATAGATATATTTATCCCTATTAAGGGACCATAACCCACGTACCCCCCCGTTTTTAAGGAAACGATACTTACGGTATTAATAGGTAATCTCTCCCATATGGTGATACTGGATATATTTATTCAATGTAGAGTTAAAATATCGTTACCTCTGGTATTAAAAAGTATACATCCATTGGTACCAACTGGTATTAATAGGTACATACTCGTCCTACATATGTATCCAGTGATGGTCATTGTATCAATAGGTATTTTTATTTACAAGGTATTAACAGATACATTCTATTACTGACATACCATGATGCATGCATCTCTGCTGATACCTAAGTGATACTTATGAGAGTAACTGATGGTCTCTCCTATACAGTAGTAATAGGAGTATAAATAAATACACCCACCCTACATGCATATATTTTTATTATATCCCAGGTAGTATTAGTACCAACTTGCCTAGGATAACCTGCAGTGTGCATATTTCGATACACATATACACACTTATATCGAAGATCCTTTATTCATAACATATTTGGGTATACCTCCACTCATTGAGATTATGACAACCGTTTAACCATTTGGTTATTATGTTTTATTGGTTGTTGGTAATTCACCTTAAGGTACAAACTAGCAATTTGTCATTTTAAAACCTTACTTACCCTTTTTTTATATAACTATCTAATAAAAGTTAAGTTTTATTTTTCTATTGTGTTTGACCGAAATTATAGTAAACATTATCCAACGTTATGAGTGCTATATTTGTACTTCTCTTTTCAGTCTTCCACTGATTATTCTGTCAAAGTTTCAATAGTACAAGCACCAACCCCTAGAAATATTCGCTAATCTAGCGTAAACATAACAGGGAACAAAGGCCTTCGAAAAAGCCGATATACCCGGCGAAACATGTCAGGAGCAGGGGATATTGGGACCCCTCAGTTTTAATCTAGAAAGTGCTAGTCAAGTTATTTAAATTTGATATCTGAGCTGATGTTCAACATATACTCAGATTAGCTAGTCAGTTCTTATTACGGAGGAACAGCTGCAGAGTACTGCATTTGAGAATTATTTCTCTTGCAAACAGCGATTCAGCAAACTGTTCCTCTCTGAATAATTATTTACCGCATTTAATTGTGTTTGCTACAGCTAATTTATTTCACTATTGCACTATGTAAGTGCTACACTATAGAGCTTTAATGTGAACGATTTCTATGATCCTGTTAAGACACTATATAGGAGAAATTAGAGCTTGTATCAAACCATTTTTTGTTATTTCCTGAGATATATAAATGTAACATGATGGTTACATATATTTAAAGATAATTGTTATACAGCAAATTACACTACAAAGGGGAATAATAGGGTTTGAACTTAACCCAGTATCATAACAATATAGTGAGTAGTATTCAATTTTTGTCTCCTTATAAGATACACTGCAGTGACTAGCTTGTAACACTGCCTTAGTATTTGAATATTTCATATGAGAATTATTTGTTTCTTATATTAACAGACATATCTCTACCCTACGGTTGTATATTCAGGACATAATGGTTTACTATAATGTAAAAGGAACTAATGTTTACAACCTACTAACCTAGGAGCGCATGTATTATAACACAAGAATCGTTTGTTTCTTTATATTAATTAACAGATATATATCTGCCCCATGGTTATATATTCAGGACATAATGGTTTACTATAATACTATATGAACTAATGTTCACAACCTGACAACCTAGGAGGGAATACACACCAAAACATTATATAACACTCTAATTTGAATAGCTCTTCAACACAAAGCCATTAAATAGATACAACAGGCAACACTATTACTGTATCAAGAGAGTGATATTGATAACGACGCATGATATTTATTGATAACTTCTAAACAAGATTGTATCAATAGAATGCTACTGATACATAATTAATCAAGCTCTGTAGCACAAGCTAAGACAAATTAAGAACAAACTATTTAATTCTCTATAATGCTCACACATAAGGGCTTTCAAATTTAGTTGCTTCTTTATTGCAATTGAAACATTGTAATATCACGATTGGTAACAACAGCTAATGAGATTGCACCTGAATAAGATATTAGCAATTTCTTCTACATTGATGTGCTATTTCAAACTGACACATTACAAGATCAGTTATAATTTATTATTGATTTATTCCATCTTAAAGTGCACAAGCTGATCACAGCTGACCTATCCCAAGCTCATTATTAGAATAAGTTAACTTCATGGAGCATATAGAATCTAGTAGCAACTTTGGAATTAAACCTAAGTTTTGCAACACAATTAGTGAACAATAAATTTCTTTCCCCAAGAACTGACCACTGGTCTGGCGTGTGGAAATAGATGTATATTGTGTCAAATTACACACAAAATAATGATACTTGAGTGAATCAGAACACAACCATCTAACCACACTGCAAATATATACAGAACTTCATCAGAGTCTGGTATACTCCAGACGTAATCATTCATACTGAGTACTAGCCTTCTAGGGTTTTTAAGTGAGCCCAATTTTTAATCATCTTATTAAAGTTTATGTTTTAATGTGTTTTTTTCTTGTGTACAAACTAACCACGGCAACATATATAATCTAACTATGCAAGGTATGAGTGCTAATGTGTGTACACTTTTTTGCAACTTTCTACAGGGAGTGCAGAATTATTAGGCAAGTTGTATTTTTGAGGATTAATTTTATTATTGAACAACAACCATGTTCTCAATGAACCCAAAAAACTCATTAATATCAAAGCTGAATATTTTTGGAAGTAGTTTTTAGTTTGTTTTTAGTTTTAGCTATTTTAGGGGGATATCTGTGTGTGCAGGTGACTATTACTGGGCACAATTATTAGGCAACTTAACAAAAAACAAATATATACCCATTTCAATTATTTATTTTTACCAGTGAAACCAATATAACATCTCAACATTCACAAATATACATTTCTGACATTCAAAAACAAAACAAAAACAAATCAGTGACCAATATAGCCACCTTTCTTTGCAAGGACACTCAAAAGCCTGCCATCCATGGATTCTGTCAGTGTTTTGATCTGTTCACCATCAACATTGCGTGCAGCAGCAACCACAGCCTCCCAGACACTGTTCAGAGAGGTGTACTGTTTTCCCTCCTTGTAAATCTCACATTTGATGATGGACCACAGGTTCTCAATGGGGTTCAGATCAGGTGAACAAGGAGGCCATGTCATTAGATTTTCTTCTTTTATACCCTTTCTTGCCAGCCATGCTGTGGAGTACTTGGACGCGTGTGATGGAGCATTATCCTGCATGAAAATCATGTTTTTCTTGAAGGATGCAGACTTCTTCCTGTACCACTGCTTGAAGAAGGTGTCTTCCAGAAACTGGCAGTAGGACTGGGAGTTGAGCTTGACTCCATCCTCAACCCGAAAAGGCCCCACAAGCTCATCTTTGATGATACCAGCCCAAACCAGTACTCTACCTCCACCTTGCTGGCGTCTGAGTCGGACTGGAGCTCTCTGCCCTTTACCAATCCAGCCACGGGCCCATCCATCTGGCCCATCAAGACTCACTCTCATTTCATCAGTCCATAAAACCTTAGAAAAATCAGTCTTGAGATATTTCTTGGCCCAGTCTTGACGTTTCAGCTTGTGTGTCTTGTTCAGTGGTGGTCGTCTTTCAGCCTTTCTTACCTTGGCCATGTTATAAAAAACTTAAGAGGAAGGTTACAAAGCTAATACGGGGAATGTAGAATTTAAGCTATGAGGAGCATTTAGGTCTGTTTTCTTTAGAAAAAAAGGGCTTGAAAGGTGATATAATTACTTTATATAAATATATTCAAGGCCCACATATAGAGTTGGCAGAAGCTCTGTTTATTCCACAGAGGTCACAATTTAAGGCTGAAGAAAAAGAGATTTAATCTCCAGCAATGTCAATTATTTTTTACTGTGAGAGCAATCAATTTGGGGAATTTATTGACTAATGAGGTAGAAAATGTTAATACCTAAGATACATTTAAAAATGGTTTAGATACATTTCTGGCTAGAAACAGAATTCAGGGATATGATTGCTTGTGTTAAATGGGTCACCTTTTTAAGGGGATTAAGTTAAGCTCAGTTGGAGCATTTATTGGGAATCAAGTAGGATCTGTACAGTATAAGTTGAACTTGCTGGACTTCTGTCTTCTTTCAACCTCAACTTCTATTTTACTGTTACTATATCCCTGCAAATTGTGAGATGCCTCATTAGTAATTAATAATGTTTGCTGGAAAGGGAAACTGCTGGGGAAGGGAAGTTAGCAGGGACAAGCGGCACATCTAATAATTTAATACTACAATTAATACAAAGCAGGTTACCCTGATTCCGTGTATATTATCTTACAGTCGCCTCTATTTCACATGCATGGTTTTTCTATTACTCTAAAAAGTGCTTTGCGATTTTGACACATTCTTGCCATCTTTCACTTTGCGAGGTAAAACAGCAAGATCTGCAGGGGAAATGTTTACAGAACAAGCCAAACCTGGCAAACCTTTTAGCTGCACCCATGGTACACCACTGCAGAGCACTGATGTGCAGTGAGGTCAGAGGCTAATGAGGCACTGGCTATGATATGCCCAAGAAACAAACGTGTGTGTGTGTGTGTATATATATATATATATATATATATATATATAACCAAGGTGTATAGTATATGCACTCCCACCAACAAACTCCAAATATATATATATATATATATATATATATATATATATATACACACACATATCACTAAATTACTGTCGCCAACAAGTATTTAGCACCTGAAAAGAGTTATAGTTATGACAGTCTCTAACACATAACACCAGTACTGGACTGAGACAGATATACATACCCACAGACAGGCAGACCCACACATACAGGAAGACAGACCCACATAAGACCCCCCACACACACACAGACCCACACAAAAAACATTTCCAGCAGTCACAGACTGACTACAAGTACAACAAATACAAAAAAGTTTCCCATCATGCCACAATTTCCAACACACTATAAACTAATCTTACCTTTCTTGGCACTAAGGTAGAGCAGTTGCACAGTGGCAATGCACAAAGCAACACTGGTTGTGTGCTAGAGTCAGTCCCTATTCCCATCATCTAGACCCAGACTCTAAAATGAATATCTGACAAACACTAAAATCCTGCTTAGCAATTACAGCAGCTATAAGAAATTTAACTACTGTAATAATGGTCATAATAATGGGTAAATTACTAATAGTCTAAAAAGGCCATGGCAAAACTGAGTTTTGGAATCTCTCAGAGCAGTGTTTCCTCTCTAATATAACAAGCAGTGACAGTATAATTATCTACAAGCAGCTGTCTTGATTCTCAGGAGAGAAAGAAAAAACAACAGGCTGTGCATGGCATTACATCTAGACACTAACAAAATAATAAGCAGCTCAAGGTGCGTTATTGGTGTGTCACTAGCAGTTACACAGTGTGCAGTAAAAGTTTTTTTAGTGTAAAGCTAAAGTTTCTTCAGTTGAAAACTTACTGCATGTTAAAATTGCAATAACTACCTTTAGATGTTAACTAACTAAATCATTCTAAACAAAAACAGGGTGTAAATCCTCATAAAAGACACAGTAAAGTGTGAATCTGTAATATCCACAGGGCAGGGTGTGCATAAGTATTTTACATACAGTTAAATGCCCTCTGTATTACAGAAACATTTGTGTCAGCAGCATGAACCAGGAAATGAATCTGTAAAACACACAGACCAGTATGTTTGTCAGAATCATAATCAATGTAATGTATCTATATTACACACAGCTCATATAACATTGTATATCTGTGCAGTGTTTATCAGCATTATATACAAATACATTTTTCATATTATGCACAAGTCATTGTGTGTGACTATTGAATACTGAAAAGTATGTGGTTACACACAGAACCGAGTTTGTACACACAAGACTAGGGCAACCTTACATGTAGTGTACAACAGTTAAAGAGACAACCAGTCCCTGGTCTGCCATACCGGCGTATCAGTGATGTGCAACCAGAGTACCCCACTCACTGTCAGTGCCATTACCTCATAACCCTTCACTTCTTCAGCTGCTGCCTTTATTCCTGACTCCAGTAACAATTTTGCTGCCTAACAGTTGTTGCATCTTCATACCGTGCCCAGAACATATCATTTGAATTTGATGCTGTATTTCCCACCGCACTTTTCAGGAGAGCTCTACACAAATTTGCATCTTACTACCATTTATCTACAACATTAATAACAGTTATTTATAGGTAAATGGTAGTAAGATGCAAATTTGTGTAGAGCTCTCCTGAAAAGTGCGGCTGGAAATACAGCATCAAATTCAAATGATATGTTTTGGGGACAGTAGCACTAGCCTAGCAGCATGTTTGCCAGTTTTTGTAGCACTTGCACACCTACTGCTTGAGCCTTGATTGACCCTGGGCCAGTGGAGGCTCCTCTACAGGAGCACTTGAGCACGTGAACCCCCTGACCCCTGATGCCCCCTGGCCCCTGAGGAACCAAAAAAAAGAAAGAAAAAAAAAGAGTGAGAAATAAAAAAAACGAATTCAATTTTTAAACCTTTTTTGCTGATTCCATTGCAGTTTTGACTAAAACATTTGACTAAAAACATTAAAATTGCCTTATTTAGGCTGAAAGTGGAATGGGCTTTTGCCTAATACTTCTATCTATCGCACATGCTGTGCAGTGCGATAGATAGAAGTATAGGCAAAAGCACTTTCCACTTAAAAACTGCATTGACTGCAGTGCCACCTACAGGCCAGCCCATAGGTCTCCTAACCGCACAGCTCTCACTGAGCGACAGCCAGCTGTCACGTGACACTCGCACACTAAGAGCTGTGTATGTGTGGGGAGTGGAGGAGGAGCATCGTGGGCTTCAATCACTTGAAGAGCCCGGCCCACCACCACTGCAGGCAGCACTAACAAGTTAGTAACAAAGGATTTTTTATTTATTTTTGGCTGAAATTTTTCTGGTGGGGGAGGGGGCAGGTGCGCGCACTCAAGCCTCAAGCAACTCTCCAGGAAGTTCCGGGACCGGGAGTCTAGTGTGGCTATCTGACACCCGCAAATTTCCGGAATAGGGGAAGGCCGCGCTCCACATTCTTCAGTGACAGTGCAGCATTAGTGATTGACTGAGTTCTTGGCAGCGTGACTGCAGCCCCTTAACAAAACAATACAAGGCAGCAAAACCAGGAAGCAGCAGACGCAGCACAACAATAGCTAAGTACCTGGGGCTCGGGAATTCATGGGGCTAGGCTGAGCTTTGTATCTCACTAAGAGGTGTTCCATTAATTTCGGTGTACCAACATGAGACACTTACATGACATTAAGGTGCTCAGTAAAAATGACAGTTTACAAAGAATATTAAAGGTAAAAAAATTGACTTTAAAAATCGTATTGATAGTACACATTACAACTCATTTTAAAAGTTCACAAAAAAACGTTCATTTAAATTTTGCAATAAAGTTATTTAAAATATTCAGGAAAAAACATTGATTGTACAAAATAAAATATTTCATTAGTTATGGAGTTTAATCTAGTTGAAAGTGGATCCTGACTCACCTATTTTAGAACTAATTTCAAATGAAAAACTTGCGACATTGGGGCATAATGACTGATGGGACAGTTATTAGTTAAAAAAAATATGGTTATTATGACATAAATCATGGAAAAATTGAAAAAAAATACTTCCTGGTATTCTGGTGGGATTATTAGTGAAATTTCTCCTGGGGTCAGTTTTAGTCAGATCTGGCTATTGAATGGTGTGATAAATTAGCCCATTGGGGAATATGGCCCTTACATTTAAAGTATTAGGGTGGTGTATCCTTCATCATGTGGTTTGGGTATACCAGTATTACTTTTCCCCTTATGTTTAGGAACTTGGCTCTCAGGTTGCCTTTGCTAGTGTGTTATTTATACATATATGCTCCTAGTACTATTTACTAAATGTGTTTTTGTAAATATGTGTGTGCCTATGAATGTATGTGTTACAAACTGCTATTTGTAACTGGCCCTTTAAATGGAAAATTGCCCTGCTTCCCTGGATTGTGGAGAAGCCTATTTGCCAGCCTCCTTCCTCATGACTATGGCCCCTGGAAGATTGTGCCCCTTAAAGCGTATTAACTTTTATTGGGTGTGTATGGCCCTTTAAGAACCGTCTGGGGACATATTGTGACTTTGGTGAACAATGCCCCTTTAAGACTATGTCCCCAGACCTGTAAAATAACTTGTCCCTGGCTTTCTCCCACTTGGTTCAGTAAATAGGGCTTACTGAACCAAGTACAACACAGACAAACCGACCTCAGCCCCGCATAACCAGCGGTCTGGACAGCCTTAGTCTGCCCCGATAAGGGGTCAGACCGTGTATGCCAGAGTGTTCCACAGAAAGGGAGCACTGTTACAAAAGCATTAGTTTTCATTGTGTACCATTAAGTGCTATGTGACAGACCCTTCGGTCAGAACTGAAAGAGTTAACTTTGTTCAGCTTCAAGAAGCTATTTTCTAAATACAAGTTTGCTGGCATCAGCTCTAATTAAGTTTAGTGATAAACATTCCCATTGTCTAATCACCTCCGGAGTCAGACTGCTAGTTGATAAGATGGACTGCATTGTTTTCTTGTGTGTAACTTGTGATCTGCTGAATTAATGTAATTCTATTGTGGCCTGTCAAAGGGCGTTGTCTCTCTATCTAAATGTACCAAATGTGTGATGGGGGATTTTATGCTCCCCCCCCCCTGGGAGTGTCCTGTGTGCATGTAACCTCAATAAAAACCAGGCTGGGTGTTCCAGCACCTCAGACCTCTTCTGACCCTCTAACTTGCAGCCTTGACTCATGTTTGTAGGGGACAGCTATAATCACTACAGGGATTGCTATGCTCTTCATACTCCCTTAGCTACTGAGCTCTTGTAAGAGCTCTTGTTCCTGATCCTGCTTCGCTCTACAGAAGGAAGAGGTTCACCTACTGGAGCCTGGTCGTAGGTCCAGGGCGCAGAGCAGACGGCGAGATACCAGCCCAGCAGCGGTGGTTCATAGGGTCTGCATTACTTATGGTGGCTACGTAGTAGTTATGGTGTCTACGGTGCTGATGATCCTTTGGTGAGCGCTAGGAGCATCCTTTTCTACGGTCCAACTTCCAGCCAGCCTGGAGGCAACTGTAACATTTGGCGGCAGCGGTGGGATGGCGTCCTAGCGCAAGGAGCAGCACCCCAACATCACTGGTATCGTATGAGAGTTATTGAGGGCAACGCTAGCCACTGCACAGCGTCCCTACCTACAGCAGCATGGAGCTGACAAGACACTGGTCAGAACCCTGTGAAGAGCACCTCAACCTGATCCGTCGCTATGAGGGTGCTGATTTCGTTCCAGAGGTAAAGAGGCGGCTAGTCCGATATGGTCCAGATCCTGCGCAGGAGGTAGTCAGTCGAATCATCCGGGAATTGGATACTGAGAACGAAGCGGCATGAGCCTTTGAGCGCCAACTGTGGAGTTTGGGGGTATGGACACCTGGTCTCCAGCGAGAAAGTGAGTTACAGGGAGCGGAGAGCAACGACCTCCCTCCCCAGTGGCAGCCTGAGATACAGGGAGAGGAGAGCAGCGACCTCCCTCCCCAGCGGCAGTATACCGTGCAGAGGGAAGAGACAACCGGTCTCCTTCCCCAACCCCAACCAGAGATACTCGAGGCAGCAGGCCTCATAGACTGGTCCTGGGAGGACCCCCAGCAGGCAGGTGGAGATGGGACCGCAGTCTCTCTACCGGCCCTACAGGGATGCTGGGCAGGCGGCCCAGATCCCCAGCAACAGACCCAGCTACAGGGAGGGGAGAGCATCGACCTCCCTCCCCAGCCGGAGTGTGCCTTCCAGGGAGAGGAGACAACTGGTCTCTCTCCCCAGCTGCAGCATGTTCCACAGGGAGTGGAGAGCATCGACCTCCCTTCCCAACGGCCGCCGGAGTATCAGGAGGAGGAGGTAAGCCAATCTCCCCCTCCCCAGCTAACTCCTAACTTGGGCCCAGGGTTAACAGTGGAGATGTTAACCCCCACTGACCCCCACGTTCCCTTTGCCACCGTGCAGGACTATGCCCCAATTCCCCCAGCAGAAGAGCTGGCATCAGGACAGAGCGCTGCTGGCCTCTGCCCTACAGACCCCCTTGTTACAGGACTGGCCTGCAAACCCCTCACCCCAGCAGAAGCGCTGGCACCAGGGCAGAGTGCCGCTGGCCTCTGCCCCCCAAGTACCACCAGCTATTTGCCCAGCTGCGCCAGGAAGGCCGAGGATGCTACACTTTCATCCTACAACCTGGAACCTACAGGCCAGTACTACTTTTTGTGGGGGGGCTACTTTGCTGCTAATGTTTATTTGTGGGTGGGTTGCGAGACTAACTTAGGCACTGACCGACAGAAGGTCAGGTGCCTGGTTAGTCTCCCTCCAAAAGGGGAGATATGTTACAAACTGCTATTTGTAACTGGCCCTTTAAATGGAAAATTGCCCTGCTTCCCTGGATTGTGGAGAAGCCTATTTGCCAGCCTCCTTCCTCATGACTATGGCCCCTGGAAGATTGTGCCCCTGAAAGCATATTAACTTTTATTGGGTGTGTATGGCCCTTTAAGAACCGTCTGGGGACATATTGTGACTTTGGTGAACAATGCCCCTTTAAGACTATGTCCCCAGACCTGTAAAATAACTTGTCCCTGGCTTTCTCCCACTTGGTTCAGTAAATAGGGCTTACTGAACCAAGTACAACACATACAAACCGACCTCAGCCCCGCATAACCAGCGGTCTGGACAGCCTTAGTCTGCCCCGAAAAGGGGTCAGACCGTGTCTGCCAGAGTGTTCCACAGAAAGGGAGCACTGTTACAAAAGCATTAGTTTTCATTGTGTACCATTAAGTGCTATGTGACAGACCCTTCAGTCAGAACTGAAAGAGTTAACTTTGTTCAGCTTCAAGAAGCTATTTTCTAAATACAAGTTTGCTGGCATCAGCTCTAATTAAGTTTAGTGATAAACATTCCCATTGTCTAATCACCTCCGGAGTCAGACTGCTAGTTGATAAGATGGACTGCATTGTTTTCTTGTGTGTACCTTGTTATCTGCTGAAGTAATGTAATTCTATTGTGGCCTGTCAAAGGGCGTTGTCTCTCTATCTAAATGTACCAAATGTGTGATGGGGGATTTTATGCTTCCCCCCCCTGGGAGTGTCCTGTGTGCATGTAACCTCAATAAAAACCAGGCTGGGTGTTCCAGCACCTCAGACCTCTTCTGACCCTCTAACTTGCAGCCTTGACTCATGTTTGTAGGGGACAGCTATAATCACTACAGGGATTGCTATGCTCTTCATACTCCCTTAGCTACTGAGCTCTTGTAAGAGCTCTTGTTCCTGATCCTGCTTCGCTCTACAGAAGGAAGAGGTTCACCTACTGGGGCCTGGTCGTAGGTCCAGGGCGCAGAGCAAACGGCGAGATACCAGCCCAGCAGCGGTGGTTCGTAGAGTCTGCATTACTTATGGTGGCTACGCAGTAGTTATGGTGTCTACGGTGCTGATGATCCTTTGGTGAGAGCTAGGAGCATCCTTTTCTACGGTCCAACTTCCAGCCAGCCTGGAGGCAACCGTAACAGTATGTGTATGTGTAAATATGAGTGTGTGTGTGTGTGTGTGTGAGTGTATATGTGTATGTGTAAATATGAGTGTGTGTGTGAGAGTGTTTGTGTGTATATGTGTATATGTGTATGTGTAAATATGAGTGTGTGTGTGTGTGAGAGTGTATATGTATATGTGTAAATATGAGTGTGTGTATGTATAAGGGCTGGTTGATTGTGTTGTGATAGTACTTCTTCCCATAGTAGTCTCCTTGTTAATGTTGGTCTGTGTGTAGACCAGTCTCCTGTCAGTATGTATGTCTAAACTGATTTGTAAGTGTGCCAGCGTTATACCTAACTTGGGCATTTCTTAGATATGTTGTTAAATATATACACACACATACACAATAAAATGGGCGGAGCCATATGAGGGCGGGGCTAGTGCTCCCCCATCTTCAAAAGTCACCAGCCGCCACTGCCCTGGGCCCTCACTCAGTCAGCAGTCATCAACTCAGCACATATTTTATAACAGCTACTGTAGTATGTTGATAGCAAAAGATGAGGCAGCAGTCGGTTCCTTGTATGCGTAAAAGACAATTCTTTATTCTTCTGTTTAAAACATCACATCACAGCAAACAGGTAAAAGGAATGCAGGTGGTTGACTAGTTTCGGCAGTGCCGTAATCATAAACCTGCAATCACTTAAGAAGTGAACATATTTAAAGGGATTGCTTAACACAGTGATTGGTCAATGTTAATGGGAGGTTACAACCCCTCCCTTACATATTAACCTCTTACTTGTAAATAAATTGTTGCATCTAAATGCAGCATTTAACATGAAATATTCCAACTGTGGCTATAGAACATCAATTAAATGGCTTGTTTAATACAAAATACAAATTTATAAGATACAATGTTCTAGTTATCTTGAAAGCTGACCTGCAGGTTAGAGCCCTATACAATGAATGGAAAACCCTTACTAATAAGTGCAGAACCTTTAATTTAGAACTATGATGTATCAAAATTATAGCAATAGTTAATTATTCAACACTCAGTAGGCTGTTAATGAATATATTTCCAAATAAAATACAAAAATATATATAAGGATACTAAGCTAGTGAGGGCCATCTTAATTATACACCTAGTTTAGAAAACATAGATGCCATCAATAATAATAGGACTATTCTCATGATAACCAAATATTGCTGTAAACCTTAATATATCTTGACAGATGTATGGTGATTGATAACACCAACAAATTCATTTACTATAAGAGCAATTATTTAGGAAAAACATGAGAAAACTATTTGATAATGATAGCCATGAAATATTTTCTAACACATGTATGTTACAATTGAATATGTTTAAACACATTCAAAGTGCCCATAACAATGTATATTATATATATAGCCAGTCTGTGAGTTTATGGTCTATAGAACAAAAACCAGCTTGTCAATTATAATATTGCAACAATATGTGTATGTTATCAAAGAAACTGGTACCAGATCGATCACGATGGAAGATTGGCGGTATTACAAATATTACAATTATTATTATTATAATTATTACAAATATGGTCTCGTGGGCACCAGTCCAGATCAATGGGAAAATACGTAAAGGGTAACAGTGTAGGTAATAATGGAAATCTCAGCAGACCTCTGAAAAGACCCTCTATATATAAACTCAAAAATCAAAAATATATATATATATATATCAGATAAGGTCAGAGTGGAAAATATTCATTAATGCCAATGATTGATGAGATCAAACTCAGAATTGAAGCCCTCCGGCACCTGTGTACGGAGTTTGAAAATCCAGAAGGCTTCCTGTCTGGCTAGGATCTCATCTTTGTTACCCCCTCTTGAGGGTTGCTTAATCTGTTCAATTGCCCTCCAATTGAATGTACTGACATCTCCGTCGTGTACCTCAATGAAATGCCTCGCCAAAGCCGAACAAGTTTTTTCGTTTTTGATATATCCTAGGTGTTCTCGTATCCTCGTACGGACATCTCTCGTAGTCATACCTACATATTGCCGGCGATGTTGAGTGCATTCAATGAGGTACACGACGAATTGGGTTGAGCACCTGATGCATCCTTTTGTATCAAATGCATCATTAGTTACATAAGAGTAGAATCTCTTTCCCTCTGTTATAAAGTCACACGCCTTACATCTGCCACTGCTGCATTTATATGTACCATTCACAGCTAGCCATGTGGCTGATGTCTCCTTTTGGGGTAAAAGGGATGGAGATAAAATATTACCTAGAGTAAGACCCCTAGAGTAAACACAATTAAAACCCTTTTCCACTGTCTTTTTTAAAGCCTTATCCCCATATAACAATGGGAAATATTTTCTTATGATATTACAAATGTCATTATATTCAGAAGAGTATTGAGTAACAAAAAGGGTTTTATTGTCACCTTTTTTATTTGGTCTACTCCTGAGGGTATCGCGTCTATCCACTTTCCTCACTTCCTTAGCCACATTTTCCACCATATTGGGCTGGTACCCTCTCTCTATCAATCGATTTACCATATGTGCACTCTCTTCCTCAAAGTCTGTTTCAGTATTACAGATACGTCTTGTCCGCAATAGCTGACCTTTGGCTATCCCTCGGAAAACATGCTTCGGGGGAGCACTTCTGCTATGCAGGAGTGTGTTACCCGAAACAGGCTTCCTATAGAGGCGGGTGATGACCTTTCCTGTGTCAGCAACCCCTCTAAGGGTGACATCCAGATAGTTAATGGTTGATTTATTCCACTCAAAAGTGAAGTTCACACCATTTTCACTTTCATTGAGGTAGCGCACAAAGTCACCTGCCTCTGCCTCACTCGATTTCCATATCAAAAGCAAATCGTCAATAAAGCGCCTATACAGGCTAATATGTTTCCTATAGGGATTACTATCTGCATAGACAAAGCACCTTTCCAGCCAACCCATGAAGATGTTGGCATAAGAGGGGGCAAATTTTGCCCCCATTGCCGTGCCCTGTCTCTGCAGATAGTAAGTGCCCTCAAAAAGGAAGTAGTTGTGCTGCAACAAAAAGGTAGTAACCCTAAGTATATATTCCATTAGGTATTCCTCCATGTTGTAGTGCAGCTCCAAAAAATATTTGATGGCTTTTACTCCCAATCTTGTGGAATACTGGAGTATAATGATATCACATCCACCGCCAACCAACTATGGTCTGTGGTCCATATGAAATCATCTAGGAGCTGCAATACATGTGTCGTGTCCCTGATATAACTATGTAAGTTAAGAACAATTGGTTGGAGGATGGCGTCCAACCATTCAGACAGTGGCTCCAAAAGGGAGCCAATGCCTGAAACGATTGGGCGCCCCTTTACATCGAAGAGACATTTATGAACTTTGGGCAGGTGGTGAAACACTGGAGTGATAGGATTAACCACATATAGATATTTCAGTGTTTCACCATCCAAAATGCCATACTGCATGCCATCATCCAATAGACTGTAAAGTTCCTTTTGAAACCTATTGGTTGGGTTACTAGTTAAAGTGACATATGTAGTAGTATCTTCTAGCTGTCTTTTAGCTTCTGAAATATATGCTGTTTTGTCCATAACAACCACACTTCCTCCCTTATCGGCGTTTTTTATGACGATAGATTCATTACTTTTGAGGTTGTTTAATGCCAATTTTTCATTTACCGTCAAATTATGACTTCTGACTTTGTTTGACTGGTGTAGACTAGTGAGATCATCAACCACACATTTATGGAACAACTCAAGTGCTTTCCCTCGACTATGTATGGGATAAAAGGTTGTCTGTTTTTTAAATCTGGGAAAATTAATCAGATTTGAATTTTCACCATTATCAGTATCTTATAAAAGACTTTCCAAAGTGATAATGTCACATGTCTCTGAAAAATCCCTGTTCTCTCTATTGCTACTTGTTACATTATATACTTCATCTATTTGTTCTGTCATGATTTCATTTGTGTCTGCACTTGTAGAGAAATGTTTGTCCAGGGTCAATTTTCTAATAAATTTGTTTAGGTCAATAATGGTGTTAAACAAGTTGAAATTATTATTGGGACAAAATCCCAATCCATAATTCAAAACACTGTGTTCTGCTTTTGTAAGCTCATGTGTTGATAGATTAACCACACTACCTATTTTATTTTGTTGCCGTTCTTGTTCTCCCTGAGGGTATACCTGTGCTGTATCTGGGTGGGGCCCTTCCCTCCTCCTCTCGGTTGTTTTAATGCCGACCGAAAAACCTGAGTATTATCTTTTGGGGTTGCCCCCATATTTACATTACTCTTAGTTCTAGCAGCATCAGTCAGTGCTGCATGTGTATGTGATATGTGCACCATTTGGCTATTGGTCTTGGATTTGGCCCCCTTGGCTCCTATTCCTGTGGGGTTTTCATTTACATTCATCATACTGACCTGTGCTAGAACCTCAGGAGTGGGCAACCCTAAGACTCCTTCACTGTCTGACCCTGAATTGTCTTCACCTGAAGTGGAAGCTGCAAAGGAAGATTGTTCATCGTCTGTGGTGTCAGTGGTTACAAAGGTTACCTTCTTCTTATGTTTGTAGTTTCTGCGCTTACCCGAGGGACCACCTTTCACTTCTTCATTGTCTGACTCAGAGGTGTTCTTAATATTTTTAGCTCTATTTTTATTAGGTCTATTTCTAGGCCTTCTAGATTTATGCCAAATATAAACTTTGTTCTCATGGTAGTCCCTCTGGTCTCGCAGAAACTTACTATGTTTAGTGTTAATCAGTTCTTTTCTGGAAGTTTCCACCACTTCAACCAACATCTTATCAAACTCACAATACTCGCTAGCTTCTTTAAATTTTTCAAGCTCTACTTGTAATACTGTGATTTCATGTCTAACTGCCTGCAGCTGTTCACTTTTCAGCCTTACAAGTACCCCCATTAATCTCAATGAACAATCAGATAGAATACTGTTCCATTCACAAATCAAATCATCATTATTTCCCACTTCAAAGTTAGGGAATTTTCTTACTCTCAGACCCCTAGGGATCATATTCAAGTCCCCTTAGAGGGGTTGCTGACACAGGAAAGCTCATCACCCGCCTCTATAGGAAGCCTGTTTCGGGTAACACACTCCTGCATAGCAGAAGTGCTCACCCGAAGCATGTTTTCCGAGGGATAGCCAAAGGTCAGCTATTGCGGACAAGACGTATCTGTAATACTGAAACAGACTTTGAGGAAGAGAGTGCACATATGGTAAATCGATTGATAGAGAGAGGGTACCAGCCCAATATGGTGGAAAATGTGGCTAAGGAAGTGAGGAAAGTGGATAGACGCGATACCCTCAGGAGTAGACCAAATAAAAAAGGTGACAATAAAACCCTTTTTGTTACTCAATACTCTTCTGAATATAATGACATTTGTAATATCATAAGAAAATATTTCCCATTGTTATATGGGGATAAGGCTTTAAAAAAGACAGTGGAAAAGGGTTTTAATTGTGTTTACTCTAGGGGTCTTACTCTAGGTAATATTTTATCTCCATCCCTTTTACCCCAAAAGGAGACATCAGCCACATGGCTAGCTGTGAATGGTACATATAAATGCAGCAGTGGCAGATGTAAGGCGTGTGACTTTATAACAGAGGGAAAGAGATTCTACTCTTATGTAACTAATTATGCATTTGATACAAAAGGATGCATCAGGTGCTCAACCCAATTCGTCGTGTACCTCATTGAATGCACTCAACATCGCCGGCAATATGTAGGTATGACTACGAGAGATGTCCGTACGAGGATACGAGAACACCTAGGATATATCAAAAACGAAAAAACTTGTTCGGCTTTGGCGAGGCATTTCATTGAGGTACACGACGGAGATGTCAGTACATTCAATTGGAGGGCAATTGAACAGATTAAGCAACCCTCAAGAGGGGGTAACAAAGATGAGATCCTAGCCAGACAGGAAGCCTTCTGGATTTTCAAACTCCATACACAGGTGCCGGAGGGCTTCAATTCTGAGTTTGATCTCATCAATCATTGGCATCAATGAATATTTTCCACTCTGACCTTATCTGATATATATATATATATATATATATATATATATATATATATATATATATATATTTTTGATTTTTGAGTTTATATATAGAGGGTCTTTTCAGAGGTCTGCTGAGATTTCCATTATTACCTACACTGTTACCCTTTACGTATTTTCCAATTGATCTGGACTGGTGCCCACGAGACCATATTTGTAATAATTATAATAATAATAATTGTAATATTTGTAATACCGCCAATCTTCCATCGTGATCGATCTGGTACCAGTTTCTTTGATAACATACACATATTGTTGCAATATTATAATTGACAAGCTGGTTTTTGTTCTATAGACCATAAACTCACAGACTGGCTATATATATAATATACATTGTTATGGGCACTTTGAATGTGTTTAAACATATTCAATTGTAACATACATGTGTTAGAAAATATTTCATGGCTATCATTATCAAATAGTTTTCTCATGTTTTTCCTAAATAATTGCTCTTATAGTAAATGAATTTGTTGGTGTTATCAATCACCATACATCTGTCAAGATATATTAAGGTTTACAGCAATATTTGGTTATCATGAGAATAGTCCTATTATTATTGATGGCATCTATGTTTTCTAAACTAGGTGTATAATTAAGATGGCCCTCACTAGCTTAGTATCCTTATATATATTTTTGTATTTTATTTGGAAATATATTCATTAACAGCCTACTGAGTGTTGAATAATTAACTATTGCTATAATTTTGATACATCATAGTTCTAAATGAAAGGTTCTGCACTTATTAGTAAGGGTTTTCCATTCATTGTATAGGGCTCTAACCTGCAGGTCAGCTTTCAAGATAACTAGAACATTGTATCTTATAAATTTGTATTTTGTATTAAACAAGCCATTTAATTGATGTTCTATAGCCACAGTTGGAATATTTCATGTTAAATGCTGCATTTAGATGCAACAATTTATTTACAAGTAAGAGGTTAATATGTAAGGGAGGGGTTGTAACCTCCTATTAACATTGACCAATCACTGTGTTAAGCAATCCCTTTAAATATGTTCACTTCTTAAGTGATTGCAGGTTTATGATTACGGCACTGCCGAAACTAGTCAACCACCTGCATTCCTTTTACCTGTTTGCTGTGATGTGATGTTTTAAACAGAAGAATAAAGAATTGTCTTTTACGCATACAAGGAACCGACTGCTGCCTCATCTTTTGCTATCTATTTACTTTGGGATGACAAGGAGTCCCTGTTTTCTGGCAGTTTGTCCCTTCAAAGATCCTCAAACTTCGGTTTTCACACTGTGAAGTCAATACAGTGCAAGTACCGTGTTTCCTGGATGGTGATAGGCTGAAGGCGGCACACCCCTAACTACGCACAACCCCGATGACATCATACGCCAAGCTGCGGAGGCCTGTCATTTGAAATCAGAAGCGGTACGGAGAGGAGTTAATTCCTATAGGGGAACCGGTGGCTTTAGCCGCAGATCGTCCCCACCTAGGACTATACCTCGGAGGAGTTCGCTACTAAGTTTCTTTTGGGCCAACAAGAAACCTCCTATGGCAGAAGGGTGAGTCCTTTATTTTCACCCTATTCCGCATTAGTGGATGCCTTGGAGGATTGGGGTTGTTGAAGCTTTCTTGGGGGGTGTGTGTATTATGCCTACATGCCTGTTTTTCACGGAATATTGCCTTAAAGTGACATTTTAAACCGGAGTTCAGATATCCACTTGAGTGTGTTTGTTTCGCCTGGGATAGTTTTCTATTACTGTAGTATGTTGTACCACTATAGATGATGTGATTAGCATGGCTCTCAGACTCAGACATGACCTCACATCGTGGCCAGCAACGAGTCATGTCTGAGAGCCATTGCTAAATATCAATAGCGGTAGTCTCTCCCGGGTCTCCAGACTAGTACCCCACGGACTGTCACCCTTCTTCACACTAAAATCAGTCACTTCTTCAGCGTTTGTTTTTTTAAGTACTTACCAGTTTGGTAGAGTGTTCCCTGTAGGTTCCTCAAGCAGGGCAGCAGCTAATCGATCGAGATGTCCTCCGGCTTCACCTCTGTCAATCCACCACGAAGAGCTGCTCAGGACAAGAGTGGATGCGCAGCAGTCTCTTCTCTGTTCCCACCAGTGGTCCTCAGTGTGTGCATGCACAGGGAGTAAAACAACTCTGTCAATCACCAGGAGAACAGACATGACTGGTGTTCATTGGCTCCCTGCAAAAATAAGAGGCCGCTTAAGAGATGCCTCTATAATTAGTTTTTTAGCCGAGCTGCAGCTACAAACCACCACCGGGTGGCGCATCAGAGTGGCTTCTGATATAAGACGTTGCAACAATATTGCGCAATAGAGAGAAAGCCGACCCCTATGCTGCCTCTCTCTATTGCGCAATATAGAGGAGGGGGAAATGGGGGGAAATTATTTTTTTTATTATTTTTTTATAAAAAAATTAATTTTAAAATGCTCCAAATGGCAGGTGTGGCAGTGTCTCACCTGTCTCCTACAACTGCACCTCCCTGCTGCAGAGGCAGGAAAACTCATTTTATAGTAAGAAAAACAATGCACTTTGAATTGTGTATTATATGTATACATTTCTCAGTGTTTTTTTGAATGTGCAGTGTAGTTTTATTATGATTTCTATTAAACACATTTTTTACTCTGTAATATTTCAGCTCTTTTGACAGACTTTCATTTTCGCCAATCAGTGCTGACTCACAAATAACCCCAAGGCAGTGAGCACAATGTTACCTACATGACAAACATGAACTAGCGCCGTCTAGCAGTGAAAAACTATCAAAATGCAACAAAATAAGAGGTGTCCTTCAAGGGCTTAAAAAATAGCATATGACCCTACCTAGGTTTAGCTTTCAACAAAGAATACTAAAAGAAGAAAGCAAGTTTGATGATAAAAGTAAATTGGAAAATTGTTTAAAATTACCTGCCCTATCTATTTTGACTAGACTGTCCCTTTAAGCAAAGACGTTGAATGTATAGTCAGTGTTTCTGTAGATGAGGTCAGCTTATAAGCAAATAAGGAGCAGGCATACAAGTGTATACTCCAATCATCTGCTGCAGAGTGGGAGTTTTCTAGGAGAAGCAAGTGGGACTATCACAGGAGTCAGAGTCTAAAACCACAGTTATGTAGAAACTGCTGTAATGTGTTTAACCATCTGCACTATTGTTTTCATACAACTATAGTCAAAGTCAATTCGAGATCAGCAATGCGCTATTGATTCTCAGCTGAATACAGTCACTGACTGGTAGTTAAACACATAAGCCGCCCCAATTCATTCAGTGACCGTGTTCAGCTCCAGATCAGTAGTGCACTGGCAGCTAACTTTATGTATGTATTTAACCCCTTTGCGGGAGCCTTTATGTCACTCTAATATCAGTATATGATAAAAAGCCTGATGTAGATTTAGGTCCAATTGTAAAACTAATAACAAAATTAATTTAAAAATAAAAAACATTTCATTTAAAATAATAATTTAGTAGGAACCAAAAATCCTCTCCAGATACATACAGGGGTATTTTCTAGAGGAATATCATTTTCAGCTTTGCCAAAACTTAAACAACAGGCAGTAATTCTGCAGTTCGGCTTTTTCATCAGTTATGGTTGTTTTTTTTATAATTATTTTTATATTTGATAAATGTTTACTCATGCTCCTTAATGTTACAGTACACAACTTGCATCCTTCACTGTATTAGCTAATTACAATTATTACACTTTATGACGATGTTTATGACACATTTACAGACATTCCTTAACCCATCATATTAATACCAACAATAGTCACGTGTGTCTATGGAATTGTTTATTTCATCTCAATTACCCATAAGCAAAATATGACTAACAGATTTTATATATGTAGCAAAACATTATTGCTTAAAGGGACAGTCCAGACAAAATTGGAATCCACATGGATGCATTTCAGTTTTGGTTAGAAGCATTTTTGTAATATACAGGTATTAGCAAAAGTGCTTCTAATAAAAGCTATAGCTGTTTCAAAATTGTATTTAAGTATGCACCGTGCACCAGCATTTTATACACAGCACTTGCTTAGAGAGCCTAAAGTGCTTGTACCATCTGATAATGACTCTATTTGTTAATTGCTGACATGATACAAGCCCCACTGGCGCTCTGAGTAGCTGCAGGGATTTAAAATGCATGTGCACTGAGAATATACAGCTATACTTCACATGCACGTGCAGAGAAAAATGTTAGCGCTAAAACAGTGATAACTTTTACTAAAAGCATTTTTATCAATATATATATACTGCAAATATGTTTCTATTCAAATATGTAATTCATCCATGTGCATTTAAATTTTGACCGGAATATCCCTTTAAAAGTATATAAACGAGGGGGCGGAGCTAACCGTCGAACATGGCAGAGGTGTTCTGAATGAGCTCCCAGATGTATTTTAAAATATAGGGTTAATTGAGCTTCTTTGAGAACTTAAGGGGGCTATTATAGAAGTAAAAGACATCGAGAGCCATACAGACAAAGTGTCTGCTACTTTTGGTCACTTTATCTCCCGTTACTTGTCGCAAGACAGAACACCAGAGAGGCCAGCATTCTGTTACCGGAGACCGGCGCTAATACCTATGTTGCCCTCTCTTTGAGGGTCCGAGGGTCACAGCTGCTGGATTGCCTGCCTATAGAGGATTGGGGCGCTGCTCAGAAGCACACACAAGACAGTTTGCAGAGGAGTTGGGGTGACGCCGATCTCGCAACCCGACACAACACAGATCCAGCGTGTCATTCTGACATATTCGCTCAGCAACGGATCCCACAGCGATCTAGCAGCCTTACCTTTGGGGAGACTCTGCTGGCCCGAATCACACCACGTTCAGCACCTAGAGGGAATATATAGGTGCAGGATTGCAGTGGCCTTAGGTCAGAGACGCGCCATTGACTTTTGGCGCGAACAGCCACCATCACTCCATTATCGCCACTTGTCAGGCAGTCTCGGCATTCAGCAGCGGGGCGCAAAGGAACAGGGTAAGATTTTTCACATTGTTTCCATCCCCCTGTCGATGTTCTGGTTACCCCTGCTAGTGCTACCTTAATAATACCTGTGACTTCTGGGGCCACAACAGCACTGAACCGGAGACTTTATCCCTACTACACAACATTTAGTTTCAGAGGTAGCCCCCTTCTACTGATACAGGACTTGCATTTATAATAAAGGACATAGGCAGCCAAGAACCAGGGGCCTATTATACAGAGGGAATTGTGTATGAGCACTGTGAACTGTTGAGACCAGGAAGACTACTGTTAGAGGGAGAAACTAACTCTCAGAAATAATTTTAAATGTAAAGAATATCAGATTCACCCCTAAGGAGATTCGAATATAGAAACTGAACACTGGCAGTCCTATCCACCTCTCTGCTGCTACACATTAATCCACAGCAATAGTACATTCCACTAATAAAAGACCTTGTGGGATATAATTCTGACCCTTCAACACTTCTCCCGTCTCAGTTCCCATTGAGGCCTACTCAGGACTATACACGCCCCTAACCAAATGAGCTCCTTTTTAGTCCTTTATCTAAACGCTGGGAACTCTATATACAACTAAAAAAGACACTAACAGCAGGTCTATAGCAAGAGGATCTTTCAGCACTCTCTCCCCTCCCCTTTCCTGCCAACCCCAAGTGGTGACAGGTCATACCCCCTATACCCTTTACCGATATCATCCTGTGAGGATAATTGCCCTAGGGAGAGGGGGATTCACAGACTTGCAACAGGTTGCCGTGACCCAATTGGGTGTTAGATTGGACCACATACATCCCCTGCATATCACATACAAACTAAGGCGTGAGGGTGTGACCCATACTTGAAAGATTGTTCACAGGGTAATTTATACAACTATATTGAAGTCCTACAGACCAGAATGTAAATGACACAGTAATCTACACTGGGGGAACTAAACTCTAACTGCTACAAGGAGATTAGCACCAATATGAAACTGTCCACAATATGAGCAAATAAATTCTACCTCTAGTTGTACATAAGATAGATGGTCTGCCCACCGCTACCATAAATAGAAGTCCTGGATCACAGTAAAGCTTCTATTAATTTAATCACTCTGCATTTCACAATACAGTAGACAAGAACCCACCATATAAATAAAGAGGCCTGAGCTCCATACAATCATATCACTAGCCTGATTATCATCGATCCACCGCCAGGATGGCATCCAAAAGACCCACTAAAGGGGATAAAACTATAAAAACTATAAAAACCACAGCTGTCTCTACATTCTTTAAATCCTCCCAAACCAGCAAGCCACATACGGAAACAGAGATAGAAGAAGATTCTGACACAGATTCCCAACAACAGGGCCAGGACAAAAGTCCACTAACAAAAGCTGATATCAAAAATCTAGTATCCAAAAAAGACATAACCGAAAACTTCGAGAAATTGTGGGAAAAAAATTGATTCCATACACTCAATAGTGACCAACAGTCTCTCTGAAATTAAATCGGATTTAATGGAGATGGGTAATAGGATAGAGACACTAGAAGATCAAAAAGACTCCATGGTGGAACAAATGTACGAAATGTCTCAAACTATATCCACACAACATCAATGGAGGAATTCCAAGACAAAATAGAAGATCTGGAAAACAGGAGCAGAAGGAACAACATACGTCTCAAAGGAGTCCCAGAAGAAGTAACGCCTTCAGAAATCCTACCCTATCTCACCCAGCTCTTCACTCAAATCACAAACTCTCCTGCAGACTATACATTCCACATAGAAAGAGCACATAGAGCGCTCAAGCCCAAGCCCAAATCAGGCCTACCCCCAAGAGACATTATAGACAAATTACCTTTCTTTCCAGACAAAGACAAAATCTTACAAGCGGCAAGAAAGCACCCAACATTCAAATACCAGGGTACTGTGATCCAGTTCTACCAGGATCTTAGCGTCTGAACTCTACAGAGACGGGGAGCCTTACGACCCCTCACCCTATTACTCAGAAAGCATCAGATATTATATAGATGGGGGTTCCCCTTCGCTTTACATATCACTAAAGATTCGAGAACAATCGCACTCAAAGACCCAGAAGATATACCTGAGATATGTAAACTCTTGGAGCTGAAAACACCCCTAATACCGAACACGACATTGAACCCAATGAAGAGTAAAGACCCGGATAGACAAATTGACACTTCCAAATGGCAGACAATCAATCACAAGAAACAAAAAATAAAGGAAACTAGAGGAAAAATCTCCTAGAGGATCCTACACATAGTTTAAGTACACAGTCAACTACAGGACATACTTCTAGTGGACTGGACAACATCCAGGAGTGGATGACAGAACTGTAAACTGGGATAATTTTGGGGGGCCCCAAGAAGTCATCTGTGAAAGGGGCCCTTTGACTCTCAGCCTATTGGAAGAAATTCCTGAGAGATTTACAATCTCAGAGATTATTCAGAAAGTTATAGTTGCAGTAGTAAGATATGGTTGTAGGAATATAACTGCCCCCAGGGCAACATTTTTCAGTTTATTCACATGAAAGTTTAGTGTTTATTTTCTAAAGGTCCTATGGTTGAGGACCTTAGGTTGCTAATATTTATGTTATTAATGTTTTGTCTTTTTTCTAGCTCCTCCCCCCTCCTTAGTGACGACACCGAACAGACTACCAACTATGATCCCGATAATCCACAGTCTATATGACTGGAATGTTTCATCAGGGATTTACAGGTACCAAAGACTCAGTTACACCACACTAATACAGATACTCCAACATGATTCCTAAAATAAAGCTCTTATCCCACAATGTCAGGGGATTAAACACTGACGTGAAAAGGAGAATGGCAATGACACAATACCTTTCCCTAAATGCTAACATTATATTCCTTCGGGAGACCCATTTGCTTAAAGATAAGATACCAAAATATTGGGCAAAACATTTTAACACTCACTACCACTCCACAGCAGCATCCAAAAAAAGGGGCACATCCATTCTCATACACTCCTCACTCAACTTCACAAGCGAAGATGTAATAACAGACACTGAAGGGAGGTATATAATAGTTAAAGGGCGAATGTTAGACTCTGAAATAACTCTATGCAACATCTATGCACCAAATGAGAATCAACATAGCTTCTTTCAACATATTTCGCATTTGCTCACACAATGGTCCCATACCAAAATATTCCTAGCAGGAGATTTTAATATTACCATGAATCCAATTAGTCCTACAGGTACTACGCCCCTAACCAATAAACAAAATAGGCACAACCGCATTGTGAAATCAATAAAAGAAAGCTTATCACCTCATTCCTTAGTGGAATCATGGTCTACATTATATGGAATAACCAACGACACAACATTCTACTCGGCAGCACACAAAACCTACATTAGACTAGATTATATATTCACCAGTCAAATACTACAACCTGTGTTAAACAGTTCTCAAATTCATGCTTGTGTATGGTCTGATCACTCGATCATCACCTTACAAGTAGAGGGACTGTGTGATCCAAATAGAAGCAGAACATGGACTTTCGACAAATCGTGTGTCGGAAATCCCCAAACACATGACAATATACTCAAATCATTAACTGAATACTGGCAAATAAATACAGACACAGTGTCTAACCCAGGGATTACTTGGGCAGCTCATAAGGCGGTCCTAAGAGGGTTACTTATTAAGGAAAAAACACTGCAGATTAGGAAACATAGACAAAACATCAAACAATTGTATGCAGAGATTGAAGAACTAGAGAAACGACATAGATATACCAAGACAAAAGCAATACAAAAGACACTTCAAGCTAAAAAAAACGCATTAGCCGCGCTCCTTCAATCACAAGCCGCTAGAGCCATCCAAAAACTTCAGGGACAATATTTTATATTCGCAAACAAGCCAGACAGATACATGGCACATAAAATTAGGGAAAGATGCAAAGCCTCAGCGATCCCCCTCATAGAAACACCAGACAACAAGATGACCTCACACCCGCAGGAAATAGTAGATACATTTGCAACATTCTACAGTACACTATATGATGGGAAGAAGGTCACACACAATTCAGAAACAGAGACACTCATTTCTCAGTTCTTTACACTCAACCTATTAAAAACTATCTCTAAGGAACAGAGGGATACATTAAATACACCCATAACCACTGTGGAAGTGCTGGGGGCTATTAAAGATCTCAAGTCAGGGAAAGCGGCAGGACCAGATGGTTTCCCAGGCGAATATTACAAACTTTTCAAAACAACATTAATCCCACATCTGCTAAAATTCTGCAATTATGTAATGGAGGGAGGGGATATTCCATCTGAATTATTAGCCGCTAAAATAGTAGTAATTCCCAAGCCAGGGAGGGACCACAAAAAATGTCAGAACTATCGCCCAATATCCCTAATCAACCAAGACCTTAAGATCCTCACAAAGATAATTGCTAACAGACTTAAACATATCCTACCCCATCTGGTCCACCCAGATCAAGTGGGATTTATCAAAGGTAGAGAAGCCCCTGATAATATACGTAAGGTCACCAATCTGATCCAAACCATGAAGGAGACGCGGACGCCTTCTCTGCTCCTATCCTTGGATGCGGAGAAGGCGTTCAATAGAATTGACTGGGACTACATGTTCCTGGTACTACACAAGATGGGATTTGAGGGGGCAGTTATTAAAACATTAAAAGCCATTTACTCTTCCCCGGGAGCACATGTCTCCTCGACAGGTTATAAATCTCAGACATTCTCAATTCGCAATGGAACTAGACAGGGGTGCCCTCTGTCACCATTGCTCTTCGCCCTATGTATAGAGCCACTAGCTGCCAAAATCCGATCACAGGTGGATATAACGGGTCTCAAGATCAACACAATGGAATATAAATTGGCCCTGTTCGCGGATGATATCCTACTAACTCTGACGAACCCAATGATATCACTACCTAATTTATACCACACTCTAGAAACCTTCTCTGCTATTTCAGGTTTTAAAATAAACGTAGAAAAATGTGAGGCACTACCCATGGAAATTCCTAGACAGACCCAGACAGTCCTAGAATCAAACTTTAAATTTAAATGGGTGAAACAATCCTTAAAATACCTAGGGATTCACCTCCCCAGATGCTACACACAACTATATAGAGAAAACTATATCCCATTATATAAACAAATAAAGAAAGATCTGTTGAAATGGAAAAGCTTCAACTTTTCATGGCTAGGTAGGGTGGCGGCGGTGAAGATGAATATCTTACCGAGAATATTATATTTGTTCAGAACCCTGCCTATTAAAATAGTAAAAGCGGATATAGATACACTGCAAAGAGAGATACTAACATTCATTAGAGGCAATAAAAAGAGTAGAATAGCGACATCTATTTTAAATAGACACAAGAACTTGGGAGGTATAGGAGCTCCTAATCTAATGGATTACTATCAATCAGCCAGACTAGCACAAGACACTTTATTGCTGAAGAGATCTGGGGAGGTGCTATGGCCTGGTCTGGAGGCGGACTTAGGTGGGTGGAATAAAAGTGATACAATCATCTGGGCTCCATAAAAAACAAAAATTGATAAAGAGACACCCAAACCATATACTGCGAACCTCACAATAACCACCTGGAAAATAACATCTAAATTAATGCAGAAATACTCCCTATACATACCACTGAGATTTCTATTGCCTAGTGAACTCTGTTCTCAACTCCAAAAATGGGAGAACAAAGGCCTATATAGAGTAGCAGGCTACATAGAAGGGGGAACCACACTCTCATTTAATCAACTGCAAGCAAAAATAAATCCAATAAAACTACACTGGTACATATATCTGCAGATAAATTCAGCCATACAAACATATATGAGAAACCCGAGAGCAAATATCACTACACCAATAGAGTTCCTCTGTCAATCGGAGGACCGCCATAAACATACCATCTCTGCATTATACATAGCCATACAGGCCTCCCAATTGTCCGTAAAAACCCCAACTATGCTGGCATGGGAAAAAGACATACATATATGCAAGGACATCAAAGAATGGGAAACTATATTTCAAAATGCAGTGAAGGGACTTCTAAGTGTGGATCTTAAAGAAAACGTTATCAAGACCATCTTTCGGTGGTACTTAACACCTACACCTTAACACACACAAGGTAATATATATTGTTATAGAGGGTGTGTAGAAATAGGAACCTACAGACATATGTGGTGGGACTGCAGGGAAATCACAACTATCTGGAGAAGACTATCCTCCTTCCTGAGTGGGCTTCTAGATGAACCCATCAATCTCACGATTCAACAAGCCCTCCTACATGAACATATTAATAAATATAACAAACATATCAATACATTTATCAGGATCCTATGCACAGTCACAAGGACTTGCATAGCTAAATATTGGAAAACAGGGGGTCTCACATGGACAGAAATATACAATAAAATTCAATATACATACACTATGTATGAATTAGCAACAAATACCCTTGGCAACAAAGAAGTGTTCCAAGCAATTTGGTACTACTGGATAAGCAAATGAGCTTTAAATGATATAAAAAGATCGGGAATTACGATCCACAGCGTAAATATCGCTTATAAAATATCTTTATTATTAATACACATATAACACTAGGTGGACTGCGAGGTGTCGTCACTCATTAACCCTTCCCCACCCTTACCACCCCCCTCTGAGACAGTGTATTTCACATAAATCTCTTTCAAAAATATATCCTCTGACTAATAGATAAAGATGATAAAATGTTGTTGGAGAAAGAGGAAGTTTCATACTAAAGAAGAGACAGATTGTAACTCACCATTAAAAGATAATTGCGAGACTTTACTATGGACTACAGGTATATGCTATGACTAAAGAATATACAAACGCAATAAGAAGACAATGTTTGATTCTAATGTATCATGATATGTATGTAAGACCTGAAGATGAATAATGATGTAACAGAATAGACATATCAATCTGATCATATGAGGTGAGAAAAGAAATAGAAAGAAAAGTTTATATATGATTATAAATGTTTGCTATTGTAATCAAATAAAAAATATTAAAACATAAAAGTATATACACTTTAATTCTTTATGGCAGTCAGTATATGCATGGGATATGTATATGTAATTTGGTGTTAATATATATATATATATATATATATATATATATACAGTATGTATGTATATATTCAGCGGTCCATGATACATTACAGAAGACTGGTGTTTTATTTCAGACATTTCCTTGGCTTTTGAGCACTGTAACATTTTTTTAAAACGGTCCATTTCTAGCATTCTATTGGACCTCTAAATATCACGTGACAATCCAAAGTTTAGTGTGCCTGATTGAGAACTGAATAGCAAGGCTATTAGAGAACTATAAATATTTTATTGCTGATTGGTCACTACAAACAAATGTTATTTAGTGACAAGTGTTTTAACATTGTAATTAATGATTTTTTGGGATAGAAAATATTAAATAGAAACTGGTTGCAATTTAGGTAGAAAAAGAATCGATTAAACATTTTTGTTTACTTAAAGAGACAGTCTAGTCAAAAATAAACTTTCATGATTCAGATAGGGCATGTCATTTTAAACAAGTTTCCAATTTACTTTAATCATCAATTTTCTGGGCATTCTTAGTTTAAAGCTAAACCTAGGTAGGCTCATATGCTAATTTCTTAGCCTTAAAGGCCACCTCTTATCTTATTTAGTTCATGTGTTCCATATAAATAACATTGTGCTCATGCCTGTGGTTTCATGTAAAAGGTGAGATATCATTGGAAGCTATATGCACAGATATCATATTGATTAATTAATTCATATAGAAAGCTATTGGTATCAGTTTTATTGCTGTAAGATTACAGTTCTCTCTATTGAATGGCCTGACACTGGATAAAACAACACCCTTTTCCTGATTACAGAACATCAGAGTACAAAGGAACAGACATTTTTGTAGATAAAAAGATAGGTCTTTCCAAAAGGATTTTATCACATGGCACCCTCAGATCTGAATGCCTATATATAGAGTTTCCTGCCTACAAACTCCATTCCTAGATAACGACCCCCTGCAATGTCAGGAACAGTCTGCAGTGATCAGTATTTGGAGCTAAGAGAACCTCAGGAAAGTAGTAATTAACACTATGTATCTATATAAATAATATAATCTATATAAGACACTGTAGTTCCTGCAACTTTTGGATACACACACGTTTGTCTAGAAAAACACAAACGTGGTAATCCTGTGACTTAGGAATTCATATGAAATGACTTATGTTTAATTTTCATATAGTTTAAAATACTCAGATTGTATTAACAACATCAATATATATATATATATATATATATATATATATATATATATAAATATATATATATATATATATATATATTGATCTGAAAAATATACTATGTTGGATAAATGTCTGCTAGATTAAATAAATAACTACACTGAATTTAAAATGTTTAACTTATTTCAAATAACTGTTTCTTTGCTTTTTAGAATCTGGTATGAAAGTGAGGTTTTGAAATGAACACTGGATGGGTTATCCTAGTAATATAATCATAGATTTAAGTCCATATTTTTAAACATTATTAAGACGTGAAGTGGTGAAAAGGAATACATATTTTAGATAATAAATAAAATTATAATGCCCCTATATATCTGTCATAATTTAATTGCAGCAGATTTCTATTGCAGGTACGTATGGAATATGGAAACATGACTTTTAAGTGCATCTTTTAAAATATTATAAGTAGGAAGTTATAATGAGACATGCACTAAGGAGATGTATGATATATATATATATATATATATATATATATACATATAGATACTATAGATTTAATATTATAAACAGTCTAATATTTAAATGTATAGGGATACCTACTAAATGAATATACTCATGTTTGGTATTGGTATACACATCTTCAGTAGTATTAAATAGTCCCATATATTTTGACCAGATACGTTTATTAATACTAAGAAATAATAAGTATATTAAATATACGTTTGTTTTAAATATATATATTAAGCTGTAGCAGTATTGGATAATGAAACTGTTTTTCTATGTCTGCTGCCACGATGGACTAAAACTGGTATTACAGCGAAAAGGGCTGACTGTTAAAAGACATGCATTACCAAAGGGCCAATGAGGGACAAGCTTCAAATAAGTTTGAACCCAAATTTCACCAATGATTAGAAAAGAGGTGGGTTTTATCACATAGATAAAAACCCTTAAACAGTAAGTAAAGGGGGGCTTTTTGCTTGGCTTCTTTGCTGCTTAACTTGGCTTATTGACAAACTGCTGCCTTGGTAAGACATAAATGGGCCTAACATACTTCCAGATGTGTGCATCCCCTCTTATATGACGGTGAAAATAGAATATTGGAAGAGCTGAAACTCTCAAATTTGGTTATTATGTATGGCGATTTTTATAATTTAATATTTTAAATCAAAGGTATTCCAAAGCTATAGTTAAATTGTAGCTGTGGTTTGAAAGGGTATTTTGTATTTATACATTAACACTGCATAGACTAGGTAGCTTAGGTAAGAATAATCATATACAAAGTTAAGTAATTTGACTATCAAGGAAAAGAGAGATTTTGTATTTTATGCTTAGGAAATTGATTTGGAGTTGCTGTAGAATAATAAGAAGTGTTTCATGCTAGATTAATTAGCATATGTTGAATTGGTAGTATTGTGTAACAATCTCTAGTGGTTTAATTGAAGTTATATAGAACCATTTGTGGGCTAAATAGTTTAATTATATTTTTCTGAAAAATCCATAGATTTATTAGGATTTAGTTATATTGTTAACTAAGCATTGCCAAGTTAGTAGTAGGAATGGACGAATGTTTCTAAACATTCTAAATTTAAAACAAATTTTGATACATTTGTTTGTTCAAATCGAATTTTGAATGTTTATATAACATTCTAACATTCTATTTTTTCGTTTTCGAATTTTTCAATAAAATTCGAAAATATTTGTTTGAATAATAGAATGTTTAGCTATGTATTCATTCAATTTAGAAATGTAATATTCGAATTTGAATGTGACATTCGAATTTGAAATAGTATTTCTAGTCTACAACTGTGTTTAATAAATGTAATATTCGAATGCTACATTCGAATTCGAATGTGACATTCGAATTCTAAATAGTATTTCTAGTCTAATACTGTGTTTTTTTAAAAGTAATATTCTAATTTGAATGTTACATTCACACTTGAAATAGTATTTCTAGTCTACAACTGTGTTTAATAAATGTAATATTCGAATTTGAATGTTACATTCGAATTTGAATGTGACATATGAATTCAAAATAGTATTTATAGTCTAATACTGTGTTTTTTAAATGTAATATTCGAATTTGAATGTTACATTTGAATTTGAAATAGCATTTATAGTCTACAACTGTGTTTAATAAATGTAATATTTGAATTTGAATGCTACATTCGAATTTTCGAATTTTAATGCTACATTCGAATTCGAAATAGTATTTCTAGCCTAATACGGTGTTTTATAAATTTAATATTCAAATTCAAATGTGATATTCGAATTTGAATGTGACATTCAAATTCTAAATAGTATTTCTAGTCTACAACTGTGTTGTATAAATATAATATTCGAATTTCAATGCTACATTCGAATTCGAATGTCACATTTCAAATTCAAAATAGTATTTCTAGTCTAATTTTGTGTTTTTAAAATGTAATATTCGAATTCGAATGTAACATTCAAATTTGAATGTGACATTCGAATTCGAAATAGTATTTCTAGTCTAATACTGTGTTTTATAAATGTAATATTCGAATTCAAATGTCACATTCTAATTCAAATGTGACATTCGAATTCAAAATAGTATTTCTAGTCTACAACTGTGTTTAATAAATGTAATATTCAAATTCGAATGCTACATTCAAATTTGAATGTGACATTCGAATTCGAAATAGTATTTCTAGTCTAATACTGTGCTTTATAAATGTAATATTCGAATTCAAATGTCACATTCTAATTCAAATGTCACATTCTAATTCGAATGTGACATTCGAATTCAAAATAGTATTTCTAGTCTACAACTGTGTTTTATAAATGTGACATTCAAATTCAAATGTGACATTTCGAAAACTGTAAATAACATTCGATAATAGAATTTTTAGAAATATTTGTTCTTATCAACATTCTATTATGTAAATTGAATTTCTACAATAACATTCGTTCTAACATTCAAATCTGAATATAAACACATTCGCCCCTCCCTAGTTAATAGTCCATATTGTGGTATTGGAGCAAGTGTTGCTGGCTAATTATAAATTGTCTTGTAATTTTAATGGTAAGGTGTGATTGTAATAAGCGATTTATTTTGAGTAAGATTCATTTATAGAAATATTTATTTTATAGCTTGCTTAGTATAGAAAATTGCAACAGCATTGACATATATATAATTAATTCATAATCTATTTTCTACATAAATATAATCATTGTGTTTTAATAAGGATTAACTGATCAGAACTTTGGAAATATTGTTATGTAAATATATAATACGTTTAGAGGTTACCACTGAAATAGAGTATAATTAATATTGTAACCTAGAAGTCAGCACTGATTGGCTAAAATGCAGATCTGCCAAAAGAACTGAAATAAGGGGGCGATCTGCAGAGGCTTAGATACAAGTTAATCACAGAGGTAAAAAGTATATTAATATAACAGTGTTGGTTGTGCAAAACTGTGGAATGGGTACTAAAGGGATTATCTATATTTTAAACAATAATTCTGGTGTAGACTGTCCCTTTAAAGATTTTTTATTTTATATTATCACAATTTTTTGTATATAATTTTTCAACATTTAATGTTTGATATTGTGATTTTTTGGTTTAATATTTTTTATTTGTGTTTATTTGTAGAGGTTAAGCTGAATCAGTGTTTCTACCACAATGAAGAGTAAGATTATCCCGATATGAACCATCCACACACACTTGATGTCAGGGCTGATTGCTGATTGGTGGGCAGGGTTGTAGACTATTTAAATGTGTTCTGGGTGCTTTGTATCTACAGCTCTTTTTTTAAGTTATTTTACTGTATGCCCTTGATAAAGGCGGCATGAGAGCCTTTGCATTTTATTTTGCTGTAATCTGCTGAAATTTGACTGTTGTGATTTGATCAATAAAATACGTTTTTTCTTCAATTCCACCTTTTTAGGACATTCCATTTAGGGCTAGATTTATCAAAGGCATTCTCCTGTAATTTCGAGCCAAATAGCGCGTATGCACAGATCTCTGTATTCAGTAAAGTACTCTGCGTCTGTAATTGCGCAAATTTTAAAAATATTTGTTCGCCTTCGGCTAGGCGCACGGGTGCGCTCCCAACAGTGCAAATACACATACCAATATGACTCATTTGGAATTCATCATTGCTTTTCGCAAATAGTGAACTGAGGTTTCTACTCCAATTACGTCTTCTCAGTTTCGCCATATATACATTGGCGAAAGTGAGCAGGCCCACAGTAGAAACATATCTAAAGATGGAGTACTTTTTGATTTTAGCAAATTTATCCGTTGCGCTGCGCACAGAGGAGAATGATAGTATGGATGCAAATTTGCGCATAGAAAGGTGCACAAAGGTTCCGAAACTTTTTCTTCCTCGTTGTGGTTTGCATGCTTTGAATGATTTCGAAATTAAGAAACATTTCAGGATAAACCGATCAACAATATTAGATCTATATGGACTAATTAGCAAAGAAATAGAACCAAGAACAAGGAGGACAAGATCAATTCCCGGGAATAGTTAAATTATTGGCTGTCTTACATTTCTTAGCTACTGGTTAATTTCAATCAGTGTCTAGTACAATAGTTGGAATGAGTCAGCCATCATTTTCCAGGCATCTCAGTGTTGTGTTACAGTCAATTTTAAAACATCTGAATTTTTTTTTATGTGTTCCAAAGACTGCTGAACAGTGGCACCGGATCAAAATAGGATTTTATAATGTTGCCTTGATTCCCAATGTGCTATGTGCTATAGACGGCACCCACATTGCACTGGTACCACCTTCTTCAGTTGAGGAACAGTACAGAAACAGGAAAAGTTTTCTCTCTTTCAATGTACAAGTGGTGTGCAACGCAAAGCTTCAGATTTGGGAAGTCAGGTCTGGTTTTCCTGGTTCATGCTATGATTTTCACATATTAAAGCAATCACAATTATATACCTCTTTTGAACGCGGTGAAATGCCACATGGATGGCTATTAGGTAAGTGGGATGTGTTTCTATATTCCGATTTGTAAATATATATATATACTTTTTGAACCATTGAATTTGTAAATAAGGAGTGTTATCATTGAATATAATACTATACTTTATTAGCACATATTGATCAATATCTAAAAAAATATTCATAGCTGATAGCGGATATCCGTGTCGACCATGGCTTTTAAAACCAGTACCAAATCCAACCAACAATTCCGAAAATCGTTTCAACGAGGCACATCGTAGCACAAGGTGTGCCGTAGAGAGGACATTTGGAGTTTTGAAAATGCGTTTTAGGGCATTGGACCGCACAGGCGGTGTCTTGATGTATTGCCCTGAAAAAGTTAATAACATCATACTTGTATGTTGTTTGCTACATAACATGGCAGTCCAGTGTGGAGATGTTGATAATGTAGAAATGATGGATTTGGAAACGGATGATTATTCCCCGCCTGATCTATTACTACGACAAAATACCAGCCAAACAGGAATTTTGAATCGTAAAGAGATTCTTCACTTGTAAGTATTTGTTTTACTCACTTTTATTACAATCTGTGCACATTTCTTATTACTATTAGAATTTAAAAAGTTGCTCCCTCCAAAGTTAGGGAGTTAATTTTTCCAACAATGTCTGCCTCTAAATTTTCGATTGTTAATTTTTATTAGTGTATCTTAAGTTGTATCAGTGAGAGCGTGACACCAGTGGCTTACATGTTTCGGCACTCGGCTGTAATCATAGCCTAAGGTGTCTCAGATGTGAAATCATTTAAAAACACGATGATGCATACCGATAGGATAAAATCTAACACAAATTGGATAAATAAGTTTAACCCATTATGTCAGCCTAACACAGTGAGTCCTCAAACATAAAGCTGAAAAAGGGAGACTAAAGAACAGACAATAAGTAATACAGTTGTCAAAATGATAGTATAAGTGCGCACCTTTAAGCAAACATATAAAAAGCAACCTTATTTCTTAACAGGTAGATGTAAGTGTATGTATAGGGAAAATGTAAGGAGGAATTGAATATTAAGCTAAAGTAAAGTAAAAAAAATTACAAAAATGCAATTGAGCATATAATATGAAAGCTGAGAATGAAATTAAACATATATGGGCACATATGTGCATATGAAACTAAATGGAATTAATTACTCCCAGAAGTTAATAAGGTCATACTTAGAGTTTAGTCCTAAAGGGAGTCTGGTTTTGAGTGTAAAAATCCAATAAACTTCACGTTTAGCTAGTATATTATCTAGATTACCTCCTCTCTTTGGAGTTTTTACTTTCTCTATGGCTGCCCATCTGAAAGAATCTAGACTACAGTCATGCTTAGTAGCAAAATGTTGCACCAATGGTGTTGTGGAGGTGTCCCTGGTAATGGTTGAAAAATGCTCCCTGATACGGGAATTGATCTCCATAGAGGTGAAACCTATGTATTGCACATTACATTTAATGCAAAGGATGGGATAAATGACATAAGTGCTCTTACAGTTCAAGCAGGACTTGACCGAATTAGTATGGCCAGTGACAGAAGAGGTAAAATCTGTGGTGACAAGTACATAGTCACATGGTTTGCATTTACGGTGACCACATTTAAACATGCCTGGATGTTGGAGCCTAGAGCTAATAGGGCCCTGTATCTGTTTAAGTTGTGTAGGAGCCAAAATGGATGCAAGTGTGGTACATTTTTTGTATGAGCACCTTATGCCTTGCTGTACTGTTTCAAGGAGTTTATCATCGACAGCTAAAAGGGGGAAATGTTTCTTTATAATGCTGAAGATTTTGGGAAATTGGGCACTGAAGGTAGTCACAAAGTGCACTCCTTTGAAACTATCTGCTCTATTCGGTGGCTTGTCCTGTAAAAGACAATCTCTTTCTAGTCTGTCAACTTGTTTTCTGGCTTTGTTGATGTGTGTTGGAGTATACTTTCTTTCTTTAAGTCTATCCTCTAGCATGTTAGCCTCCTGCACATAATCAGCTGTTCTGCTACAATTTCTCTTAATCCTGACAAACTGTCCTTTTGCCACTGCATATGCAGTATTTTTGGGGTGACAGCTGAATGCATGCAGGAGGGTGTTGCCAGAAATAGGCTTGCGGTAAACCTTAGTATGAATGGGTCCCTCAGAGTCTCCTATTAGACATAGATCCAAATAATTAATACAAATGGGATCTGACGTGTATGCAATGTCAGATGAGGAACCAGACCAAATCAATAAAAGATCATCTATATATCTTTGGTAAAAACATATAGAGGATCTGAAAGGATTGCTCTCTCCAAAGATGCTGTCAAGTCCCTACTCAAGCTAGTTGCAACCCTGAGTGAAGCTAACGCCGCCCCCCGGCCTGCTACGCCTACGTCGGACTGACGTCATTTGTTTGGGCCGAGTATTGAAGCCGCGTTTGGAGAAGTGTACCACATCACAGGACCTGGTAAGAGGTCGCACTGGGAGGTAGCAGTTTGCTCGCCGAGTGAAGCATCGGTCTGGGGGCCATACAGTCTCCCTGGTGATGTGCATCAATCCTCCATGGTCGGATCAGCAGGCTCCTGTTCAGCAAGCACCGTTTCTGCAGGGGTGAGTGGGTTATTGGTCGTAAGTCCCGGGACCAACTTTTTGAAGCTGTTATGCTATTTATGTGTACTAGCAAATACTAGGAGATACCACAATTTTTCTCTTTTGCTGACTTATTGGGTATTACTGGTGATACCTGGTATACTCCTAACTGCAATTTGCATCTACATTGAAGGGACTATACTTTTGTTTTTCTGTGAGAATTTGTGTACATACCATACATTCACAGATCTTAACCTTGGAGGGCACAGCACAACAACCACAATATTTCTCCCTTATGCCAGCCACAGCACTCATAAATCCTGGAATAGACTGCGAGAAAATCTTTTCAGATGACAAAGGAACTCTATCACTGAGCACTTTATTTGACTCCATGGAGACATTATTATTTAAAGAAACTAAAGCTCAATGGGACATTTGGACATTCCAATCTTACATAAAAGCAAAAATGATCCCTAGAGGGTTAAGAATATATAAGTTTCGTTTCTTGTTTGCATTCTACTCCCAGTAGTGCCATAACCTAGGTCTTAGCAAGCTGCAATGGGCTGAACATATAGCATTAGTAATGTTTTCCTTCCCATAGATTCACAAAACTACTATGCAAGAGTGACAACAATTCACTTCTATTCCGTACCCAAAGGTTTAGAGGCTTAAAAGTAACTATTAGTCTAACATTCTATCCTGCTCCGCCCTCCCTTCCCCTCCTCATTACCCCACTTAGAGCGGCTCTTGCCCGCTGCATTTCCCTCCCCCAAATAACATAAAGCCAACCCCCCTTGCTTCAAACTTTCTTTGACTATTCATCCTAATATATGTTTCTCTACTGCATGAGGGGACCACTTGAATCTCTCAAACAATTTCAAAATGAGGTTTCATTATTACATACACAAACTTTATACGATCATACTAGCCCAATTTACTCTAGACCATCATTATTATTCATTTGGAATATTGACAGAATGTATGCCTAGAATGATTATCGTACTATTCTTGCACTATGTTTACGCGCTGAAAATGTTTGTTCTATCTCAATGTTATTATTGTATATTGGCAATTTTTCTTTTATGTACCATTTTGCTCAACCTCAATAAAAAAAAATTATTAAAAAAAAAAAAAAAAAAAAAGAATATATAAGTTTCCAACATTTGAGGCTGATGTTACAGACCAAGAATTTGTTAATGAATGGAATAATGTCCTGTCAGAGTGCTCTCTGCATCTAACCTTATTATTAATAAGGTATAGAACACAACAACTTAATGACATAAAGGCAGAAATTGATAGTTTACAAATTGAATTAAATACACGCAGTTCTAATCCGGATTTCCCTAAATTTGATCACATACTACAGGAATCCTTGGCCCGTGGTAAACAGATTATTATGGAAAATAAACACGTTAAATTTATCAGAGATAAGACAGACTATCTCAAAAATTCAATCTATATATGGAACAAAAAACAACGTTCCAATTACAGACGCAGTTTTCCACGGTCCACTAATCGTAGAGGGAATCGCAGACATAAAAACAGACAATCAAAACAAGTCACCTTTTCAGGCAGTGAAACAGACAGATCCTCAGATGAATATACCTCTGGTACAGAGGATAACACAGATGTTAATACACATACCAAAACCATTTCTAATTCACGATCAGGGATTCTGAAAAATGTACCTTCATCTACATTGGCTACCCCCACACAATTACAAACAGGGGCCAGACCTAAAGACAAAAATCATCTTTCTAGTTCGTCTCCTAAATATATTCCCACTGGGGTCCCCACTGAACCTGCAGTTCCACAATTGAGTAATTTTACTATACAAGAACAATCTATACTAGATCAGGTTTTTCCCATGGGTCAGCCACCTCAGGGGGTTGGAGGGCCACATGCACAGACCTCAGTCAATCAAGAGAGGTATCAGTTGAGAACCAATCGCACTCAAACGAAATACAAATTAATAATGTTATTAATCTATCATCAGTAAGACTGACCCAGGATCAAATTGACCTATTAGGTCTAGGATTGGGCTTTGCACCCACCAGTCAATTTGATCTATTCCAGACTATGATAGATCTAAACAGATTCATTCGTAACATCCCTCTTAGAAAACATTTTTCTGATACACTTCCATCCTCTACAGAGCTTGAAGGTGATTCCTCGGTCCATACGCAAGGTATTCACACTTTTTCTGAGGTTTGTGATATAATTTCCCTTCAGAATCTTGCTTTGGAGACAGGAATCACCCCTGGATTTGTAAACAGTGGAAACTCCTTTAAAGACAAATCACATTTCTATCCCATTCACAGTAGGGGTTCAGTTGTCGAAACCTTTTACTCACGAGTTGAAGCGGATCTACAGAGCCTAAAAGAGGACTCTGATAATCTACTATACAACCTTCCCTTCAGACAAAGACAAGCTCTTAAATCTCTCCAACAGAATACTACTTTGGCTATACGGCCTGCAGATAAGGGGGTCACTATTGTCGTAATGAACAGGGCTGACTATATAGCTGAAGCCCACCGCCAACTTGACAGCATCTTTGGAGAGAGCAATCCTTTCAGATCCTCTATATGTTTTTACCAAAGATATATAGATGATCTTTTATTGATTTGGTCTGTTTCCTCATCTGACATTGCACTATTTATAGATGGGATCAACTGTAATTCACTCAACCTCAGTTTTACATACACGTCAGATCCCATTTGTATTAATTATTTGGATCTATGTCTAATAGGAGACTCTGAGGGACCCATTCATACTAAGGTTTACCGCAAGCCTATTTATGGCAACACCCTCCTGCATGCATTCAGCTGTCACCCCAAAAATACTGCATATGCAGTGGCAAAAGGACAGTTTGTCAGGATTAAGAGAAATGGTAGCAGAACTGCTGATTATGTGCAGGAGGCTAACATGCTAGAGGACAGACTTAAAGAAAGAAAGTATACTCCAACACACATCAACGAAGCCAGAAAACAAGTTGACAGACTAGAAAGAGATTGTCTTTTACAGGACAAGCCACCGAACAGAGCAGATAGTTTCAAAGGAGTGCACTTTGTGACTACCTTCAGTGCCCAATTTCCCAAAATCTGCAGCATTATAAAGAAACATTTCCCCCTTTTAGCTGCCGATGATAAACTCCTTGAAACAGTACAGCAAGGCATAAGGTGCTCATACAAAAAATGTACCACACTTGCATCCATTTTGGCTAATACACAACTTAAACAGATACAGGGCCCTATTAGCTCTTGGCTCCAACATCCAGGCATGTTTAAATGTGGTCACCGTAAATGCAAACCATGTGACTATGTACTTGTCACCACAGATTTTACCTCTTCTGTCACTGGCCATACGTATTCCGTCAAGTCCTGTCTGAACTGTAAGAGCACTTATGTCATTTATCTCATCCTTTGCATTAAATGTAATATGCAATACATAGGTTTGACCTCTAGGGACATCAATTCCCGTATCAGGGAGCATTTTTCAACCATTACCAGGGACACCTCCACAACACCATTGGTGCAACATTTTGCTACTAAGCATGACTGTAGTCTAGATTCTTTCAGATGGGCAGCCATAGAGAAAGTAAAAACTCCAAAGAGAGGAGGTAATCTAGATAATATACTAGCTAAACGTGAAGTTTATTGGATTTTTACACTCAAAACCAGACTCCCTTTAGTCTTAAATTATTTTTTTATTGAAAAATTAAGGTGTTAGTCATCTATAAGAATATCGCCCAGCCCTAATTATATATATATATATATATATATATATATATATATATATATGCACACACATATACATACACTAAAAAAAGTGCTGATAACATAGCTATAGAGTGTCTACAATGATGAACAAATGAAACTCGTCCACCAGCAAATAAGCAGCAGACAGCAAAACTGGTACTGAAACAGATCAGCAAAAGAATAGGTGTATATTGTAGATACATAAAAGGGAGGCAAAAGAACTTGCAACCAAATATGGAACGTTTATGAAAAAGAATCACAAACCATACCCCATGTACATCCCTCTGACAAGCCCTGTACTCTGAGGGGAAACAAGGCATCAATGACGACTGATAACCCTTCTCTCTGAAGAATAAAAGGCACATCTTCACTCTTTAACCACCTCCAGCGGAGGCAAAGTAAAGACTGAAGTATGTGTGAGGTTTGAGGGGTTTTACAAGGCTTTTGGGGTTTGGGAATCTTTGACTCCACCTGTAAGAAAGTAAGAAAATTGGAAGAAAGTCCAATTCTTTTTTTTTTTTTTTTTTTTTTTTAATTGAGGTGCTTAAAATAGGCATACAAACAGCATAAGTAGATAGCGAAAATAACGTACATATAATCAAAAAACTTAAACAGTACTATAGAATTAGTTTGTAATGCCTATATAAAGGGGAACCTTCTCAAATGAACATTAGAGGTCCACCAGGGACCGAACATAAGGGAAATAGCTAGGAGTAAGGGAAGGTGAAGGAAAAAAGAAAGAGAGACCACTCTTGGATCTCTCTATTATGACCTCAGGTTTTGAAAATTAAGTTTCTATCCACTCTTTGTTAGGGACTATACCAGAAGAAAAGCATACAGGCGTTAAACAAGCCTAATCCCTCCAAGCTGTCATTCAAGACAATTTATCTGTGGGGAAGTGATTGTTATAATATTATATTGAAATATATATTCATAAACAAACTAGTTGGGGTGCGGTACACTGAGGGTTGTGGTTGAAGAGTTATGAGTGAAATGCGGCATAGGAAAGACAAGCCGCGTAGTTAATACTCCTAGAAAAGGAGGCACATTATGGTGGTGGCGGGGGGGGAGGTGGTAATAAAGTAATATCAATAAAGTAGGTATCTTTAAGGACTTAGAGGTTTGTTGTGGATGGAAAGGAGGACAGATACATATATAAAACAGGAGCCAGGCATTCAGTGTACTGAGTGGGTTGGAGCATAGTTATATCTCACATCGAGTGCACGTAAATAACCAACATTAGTAACCAAGTACTGGGACTATGAAAGTGTGTAGTGGACATTAAGCTGTATACACTTCGGAGAAGTAACTGGGGAGCAAATGGCAAATGGCTAAGCGTAGACATTTTAAATAAAAAAGAGGGCAAATGGTAGTCAAATATTTGGGGAGCCAGTATAATAAATTCTAAACACTAAGAAATGGAATGACGTACAGAACTCTGCCTCGGCCGCTGACAGGTCCCGTCATCAAAAAGTATGTTGTAAGAGTGTGTGATAGTCATACATGACTTCCCTAGGCTAAATAACAAGTTGAAATAACTGTACCTTTGGTATAATCAGATTATATTGATAATAATATTAATATTAATAACAGATCCAGATCTGTAACAGAGATTACTCCGCAGATGAGTCATGATAAATATTGTCTAGTATACCACGCGGTAGTTAGTAATTAAGTAAGAACATAAGCCCCAGCACTTATAGAAAAATATATGGTATAATAAGTTTAACTTCGATTTAGATCCTAAACCCAGCCTTTAGTTCCAAAATATATATATATCGTAATGATACCTGGGACTACTGGGGAGAATAACATATAATAACTTTTGCAAACAAGGTCCTCAAACACGCAGGACAGAAGCATCTACATGAGCATAACAATGGTTATCTTTCTGTGTATGTTATTATAGGATGACAAAATATGCATGCATAACATCATAAGAATACATTGCATCAAACAAACTAGGGTATAAATCTGTGAGAAAAGTAGTGATGCTACTAGCCATCTTGGCGCCTTAGGAGATAACATATTAGAGATCATTATGGTTTTGGGTTATACTTGTAACAAGTTATAGTAGCATCAGCACTCATGAAAATAAGCACCTAGATTTCTAGATATTATTAGCCCAGATATACCTATTTAGGTGTTCAAAATGTTATGGAGTCTGTGAGATTACGCTATTGGGGCAGGGTGAAACACTAAACTATAAATACAGAGAGGGAGCAAACTCACAACTTCAGGGTATATAACTTATACAATAAGATGGCATACAGAATGTAATAAACAGCCTTAAATGTAATGGTATAGATGGAGATAAAATTACATCTGTACAACTTTGTGTGTAGTTAACAACTAAGCATATTTAAGGTTAGAGTTCTCCTATTGTAAGCTCCTTAGCCTAATAGGATGTAATAACAAATACTCTGATTAACCTACACCTGTCTTGCTTAGTGTCCGGAGTGAATGTTCTGGGGAGCTTCTGAACATTAGGACAAAGCTGAAGAAAAGCAGAAAGTTACGGTAATATGGACTCATATACCGGCAGCTGGGTTCTGCTAGTCCGCTGAAGTGTCGCTGCTGCAAAGGTGTAGGTAAGTTCAAATGAATGTCCGCCTTGGCCTTGACTGAAATATACAACTCGCAGGAGACTTCCTTGTACCCAGACAGCATGGCTCTATCTCGGTCACTCTCACTGACGATCGGCTCAAAGTTCCCACATATGGTATCGTCGCAAGGAACATGCAGTTCAGCTAAAGACTCCGGGCGGTCATCAAACACAAGATTCCTCTCAAGGACTTCCAGAAGAGCTGGCTTCAGTTGTAAGAGCTGAGCGTGCAATTGCTGCAAGATCTCTTCACTCCATGAGGTAGTCGCCATCTTGGATCTCTGCACAGCGGTCTGTGATGTCCCACATGAAGATCCGCAAATCCGATGGTGAATAATCCAGCCGTGCTTTAGGTAGTATTTGTCAGCTGCTTATAGCCTTCACTCGCCTAGACTCTTGACGACTGCTGTTAAGTTGATTCTTTTCTGCCGACCATTGCAAGCCACATGAGTTCCCAAATGTGTAGTTTAGCTGGTGCGGTTGTTCTCTGCGTATCTCCGATCCTCTCAATTTCCCTGCTGATAGTTGTATATCTGTTTATACATTATAATTCTGCTGGTAAAGGCAACTTATCAATAGGCAAAAATAACAAAACACAGTATAAAGCTGAGTTATTAAGCAGGAGCCCATGTAAAACACGTCTGTTCTCTCTGAATGCTGGCTCCGCCCCCAGACTCCCTTTAGGACTAAACTCTAAGTATGACCTTATTAACTTCTGGGAGTAATTAGTTCCATTTAGTTTCATATGCACATATGTGCCCATATATGTTTAATTACATTCTCATCTTTCATATTATATGCTCAATTGTATTTTTGTAATTTTTTTTACTTTACTTTAGCTTAATATTCAATTCCTCCTTACATTTTCCCTATACATACACTTACATCTACCTGTTAAGAAATAAGGTTGCTTTTTATATGTTTGCTTAAAGGTGCGCACTTATACTATCATTATGACAACTGTATTACTTATTGTCTGTTCTTTAGTCTCCCTTTTTCAGCTTTATGTTTAAGGACTCACTGTGTTAGACTGACATAATGGGTTAAACTTATTTATCCAATTTGTGTTATATTTTACCCTATCAGTATGCATCATTGTGTTTTTAAATGATTTCACATCTGAGACACCTTAGGCTATGATTACAGCCGAGTGCCGAAACATGTAAGCCACTGGTGTCACGCTCTCACATTGTTTGGTACACTTGTTGTTGCCCCCATCGTTTGGCTTTTTAATTTTGTGCCAATAAATATTTTGATTTTATATTCCTGCGTGGGATCCTCTACCTTCTTGTTTCTAATGATTTTCTCTGCCTTATGATGTTCTGTTTGTCCCTTGTCCATGTGATTGTGTCATTTATTGTTGATTGTAACTTACAGCTTGATCTCTATAGATTCCGTAACCGTTAGCAGTCCGTTCTATGTTTGCTGAGCCTTGTGACATCCCCATGTCATTTTTTTACTTTGTTAAAGAAGATGCAATAAAGTTTTATTACCACTCATTTCCTTTCATCGTTGGAGCGATTCTTTGAAAATGTATTTGGCATCTTGATCTCTTCCCTCAATAAAAATATCATATAAAGGTGCTTTGTTCTGCTAATATTTTCCCCTTTCATGGGCCAGATTATGAGTGGAGCGCACTTGTTTGCGCGCAAGCGATATTGGGTTATCGCAATCGTTTGCATGCAGGTTAAATTACGCTGGTATTATGAGTTGAAAGTAAATGCGATCGCTTGAATGCAAACATGATTACGCTAAAATGATTACTGTGACTTCAGAGCTCTGGTTACCTTTTTTGAGAAGCATAAAAGTTTAACAAAACACATTAAAAATACAAAATACTGTTACACTCATAAAAAACACCATCTAATAAAAATTATTAAAATGAAATATTGCACACAAAAGTTTTAAGGGTCAGAGGTATAAGATCTCAGGTGTTAGAAAATACATCTCTGAAGATGTGTATATATGTATATATAAATGTCTATATATGTGTATACATGTATTTATATGTTAATATATGTATTTACAGACATATATACACATTTAAACACATAAATACATATATACACATATAAACACATAAATTCATATGTACACATATATAATTACACACACACACACATATATATATATATATATATATATATATATATATTCATATTTAATAAAGTGTTATACTGAGTGTATTTACTGTACATATTTCACATTCCAATGTTCTGCACATAGGGGAATATGGTCTATGTATTTTTAAATAGATATTCCTATATATCTGTATATCTCTATACCTATATATAATCATGTTTATATATTTTTGTGTGTATATATATATATACTGTATATATATATATATATATATATATATATATATATATATATATATATACATATTGTACCAAAATACCATCAGATATATGAAGAAATATGTATTTAAGAATAAGAAGAACATTGGAATGTGTAATCTTCATATTTTTATTAGCACATATGAGAATATGTGATCGGGTTTGCGGGAGAGTGCGGTGTTTTTTTTTCACTTTTTTTCTCTATTGACTTTCAGGGGGGACTAGGTTATCGCACGTGCGATATTTTAAGATCGGCTTTTGCTCGAGTCGCTCTAGCAAAAGTTCTAGCGCTCCACTCGTAATCTGGCCTCGTGTTTCCAATGATCTATTTTTTTACCTGCTGGAGTGTATTAAATTGTTACAAATAACTATTTTACCTTTATTTCTTTCATAGCTGTCTGTTTATACTGCTACCTACACTGACATCTAAGCTAACCATTCACTATGTAAAATGTTGCAGAAGCCGCTATATTTCACCAAGCAGACAGAGCAGACAAATGTAAATACATTTCCAATTTACTTTTATTATTTTGTTATCCTTTCTTGAAGAAGCAGCAATGCACTACTAGGACCTAGCTGAATACATTGGTAAGCCAATCATAAGAGCCATATAGGTGCAACCACCAATTATCTGCTAGCTCCTGAGCCTACCTAGGTATTCTTTTAAAAAAAAGAATCCAAAGAACAAAGCAAATTAGATAAAAGAGGTAAATTAGAAATATGCTTTAGATTGTATGTTCTCTCTGAATGATGAACGAAAAATAAGGGTCCCATTTCCCTTTAACTATGACGGCTCTCTTACAGGGAGATTAAATGCGGAGATTAATGTCTCGTTGATTAAAATATTTAAAAAATTTAAAAAAGAAAGCAGTGTAATGGGATTTGCCCATGTGCTAATGGATTGGAATGGAGCCAATAGTTAACAAATATTTCTTGCAGAGAGTTATTGTTTGCTCAGATTATACATTTCACAAAGGTTTCATGTATCAGTTCTGAAACTGACATATTTTTTCTTTATTTGAGCTGAGTGATCCTCGGCATTCTGGTATTCGTGTCTGATATGACAGATGTAACATATTTTATTCTTGTCCTTAGGCCTTGTTTAGATTATTCAGCATTATTCACAGAAGTGCACGTCACTGCGAATCTACATATAAAATCCATTTTTATTGATTATAATATGTAGAAATGTTTTCTAACCAGCTACTGAGGTTTTTGTGTATTGTGTCTGTGGATATATCACTGTGCTTGTTCAGTGCGTGTTGGTAATACAAGGGCTTTGCTCGCATCTCACTGTATACGGCAGCTGGAGAGTCACAGGTTGCACAACCCCATTTTCCTCAATGTCTCTGTTTGTGGTCAGAAACCTAAAGTTGTATTTATTTAAAAAACAAAAACAAAGTGTAATTCTCCCCAAACCCTGCCATAAATAAACCCTTACCCAAACCCTACCATAAATAAACCGTACCCTAACCCCTGCCATAAATAAACCCTTACCCCAACCCCTGCCATAAATAAACCGTACCCCAACCCCTGCCATAAATAAACTGTACCCCAACCCCTGCCATAAATAAACTGTACCCCAACTCCTGCCATAAATAAACCCTTACCCCAACCCCTACCATAAATAAACTGTACCCCAACCCCTACCATAAATAAACTGTACCCCAACCCCTGCCATAAATAAACCCTTACCCCAACCCTTACCATAAATAAACCCTTACCCCAACCCCTGCCATAAATAAACCCTTACCCCAACCCTACCATAAATAAACTGTACCCCAACCCCTACCATAAATAAACTGTACCCCAACCCCTGCCATAAATTAACAGTACCCCAACCATTACCATAAATAAACTATACCCCAACCCCTGCCATAAATAAACTGTATCCTAACCCCTGCCATAAATAAACTGTACCCCAACCCCTGCCATAAATAAACCCTTACCCCAACCCTTACCATAAATAAACTGTACCCCAACCCCTGCCATAAATAAACTGTACCCCAACCCCTGCCATAAATAAACTGTACCCCAACCCCTGCTATAAATAAACTGTACCCCAACCCTTGCCATAAATAAACTGTACCCCAACCCCTGCTATGAATAAACTATACCCCAACCCCTGCCATAAATAAACCCTTACCCAATCCTTACCCTAAATAAACTGTACCCCAACCCTTACCATAAATAAACTGTACCCCAACCCCTGCTATAAATAAACTGTACCCCAACCCCTGCCATAAATAAATCCGTACCCCAACCCCTGCCATAAATAAACCTGTACCTCAACCCCTGCCATAAATAAATCCGTAACCCAAGCCCTGCCATAAATAAACTGTACCCCAACCCCTGCCATAAATAAACTGTACCCCAAGCCCTGCTATAAATAAACCGTACCCCTGCCATAAATAAACCTGTACCTCAACCCCTGCCATAAATAAATCCATACCCCAACCCCTGCCATAAATAACCCCTTACCCCAAACCCTACCATAAATAAACTGTACCCCAACCCTGCCATAAATAAACTGTACCCCAAACCCTGCCATAAATAAATCCGTACCCCAACCCCTGCCATAAATAAACCGTACCCCAACCCTTACCATAAATAAACTGTACCCCAACCCCTGCCATAAATAAACTGTACCCCAACTCTTACCATAAACTGCACCCCAACCCCTGCCATAAATAAACTGTACCCCAACCCCTGCCATAAATAAACCGCACCCCAACCCTAACCATAAATAAACTGTACCCCAACACCTGCCATAAATAAACCATACCATAACCCCTGCCATAAATAAACTGTACCCTAACCCCTGCCATAAATAAACTGTACCCTAACCCCTGCCATAAATAAACTGTACCCCAACCCCTGCCATAAATAAACCGTACCCCGACCCCTGCCATAAATAAATCTGTACCCAACACCTGCCATAAATAAACCGTACCCCGACCCCTGCCATAAATAAATCTGTACCCAACCCCTGCCATAAATAAATCTGTACCCAACACCTGCCATAAATAAACTGTACCCCAACCCCTGCCATAAATAAACTGTACCCCAACCCCTGCCATAAATACACAGTACCCCAACCCCTGCCATAAATAAACCCTTACCCCAACCCCTACCATAAATAAATCCGTACCCCAACCCCTGCCATAAATAAATCGTACCCTAACCCCTGCCATAAATAAATCCGTACCCCAAGCCATGCCATAAATAAACCATACCCCAACCCCTGCCATAAATAAATCCGTACCCCAAGCCATGCCATAAATAAACCGTACCCCAACCCCTGCCATAAATAAACCGTACCCCAATCCCTGCCATAAATAAACCGTACCCTAGCCTCTGCTATAAATAAATCCATACCCTAACCCCTGCCATAAATAAACCGTACCCCAACCCCTGCCATAAATAAACCGTACCCTAGCCTCTGCTATAAATAAATCCGTACCCCAAGCCCTGCCATAAATAAACTGTACCCCAACCCCTGCCATAAATAAACCATACCCTAACCCCTGCTATAAATAAATCCGTACCCTAACCCCTGCCATAAATAAACCATACCCTAACCCCTGCCATAAATAAACCGTACCCCAACCCCTACCATAAATAAACTGTACCCCATCCCCTGCCATAAATAAACCGTACCCCAACCCCTGCCATAAATAAACTGTACCCTAACCCCTTCCATAAATAAACCATACCCTAACCCCTGCCATAAATAAACCATACCCTAACCCCTGCCATAAATAAATCATACCCTAACCCCTGCCATAAATAAACAGTACTCCAACCCCTCTAACACCAATTAACCCTAATCATAATAACCCCCTGACCCCTCACAGAAATTTAATGGAAACCCCCTAACGAGCCACTGCAATTAAACCCTTGACTTGACACCACATAACTTAACACTTCCATAACTTCCTCTACACTCCAACCTCCACAATAAGTTAACTCTGTTACCCCCTGCAAATTCCACAATAAGTTAACCCTAACTGTGACCCCCTTTAAACTCCACAATAAGTTATACCTAATTGTGTATCTCTCCATTGCAAGTCAACCCCCAGCACAAATATACAGAACTACAACCCCAGCTCATGTTAACCTCAAGATGAAAAATATCACCTGAAAGAGGCACGAACATGTGATTTTAAACATCTTTCCAGTTTACTTTTATTATCAAATTTGCTCCATTCTCTTGGTATCCTTTGTTGGAGGAGCAGCAATGCACTAATGGGAGCTAGCTGAACACATAAGGTGAGCCAATGACAACAGACATTGCTGCTCCTGAGCTTGCCTAAGAATGGTTTTCAGCAAAGGATACCAAAAAAAAAGCAAATTAGATAACAGAAGTAAATTGGTTGTTCTATCTGAATTAAGTTTTGATTGTACTGTGAATTTAATGGGCAGTAAGTGCAATTATAACATTTTTAAAAAAAAGAATCCAAAGAACAAAGCAAATTAGATAAAAGAGGTAAATTAGAAATATGCTTTAGATTGTATGTTCTCTCTGAATGATGAACGAAAAATAAGGGTCCCATTTCCCTTTAACTATGACGGCTCTCTTACAGGGAGATTAAATGCGGAGATTAATGTCCCGTTGATTAAAATATTTAAAAATTTTAAAAAAGAAAGCAGTGTAATGGGATTTGCCCATGTGCTAATGGATTGGAATGGAGCCAATAGTTAACAAATATTTCTTGCAGGGAGTTATTGTTTGCTCAGATTATACATTTCACAAAGGTTTCATGTATCAGTTCTGAAACTGACATATTTTTTCTTTATTTGAGCTGAGTGATCCTCGGCATTCTGGTATTCGTGTCTGATATGACAGATGTAACATATTTTATTCTTGTCCTTAGGCCTTGTTTAGATTATTCAGCATTATTCACAGAAGTGCACGTCACTGCGAATCTACATATAAAATCCATTTTTATTGATTATAATATGTAGAAATGTTTTCTAACCAGCTACTGAGGTTTTTGTGTATTGTGTCTGTGGATATATCACTGTGCTTGTTCAGTGCGTGTTGGTAATACAAGGGCTTTGCTCGCATCTCACTGTATACGGCAGCTGGAGAGTCACAGGTTGCACAACCCCATTTTCCTCAATGTCTCTGTTTGTGGTCAGAAACCTAACGTTGTATTTATTTAAAAAACAAAAACAAAGTGTAATTCTCCCCAAACCCTGCCATAAATAAACCCTTACCCAAACCCTACCATAAATAAACTGTACCCTAACCCCTGCCATAAATAAACCCTTACCCCAACCCCTGCCATAAATAAACCGTACCCTAACCCCTGCCATAAATAAACCGTACCCCAACCCCTGCCATAAATAAACCGTACCCCAACCCCTGCCATAAATAAACCCTACTCCCCAACCCCTGCCATAAATAAACTGTACCCCAACCCCTGCCATAAATAAACCCTTACCCCAACCCCTACCATAAATAAACTGTACCCCAACCCCTACCATAAATAAACTGTACCCCAACCCCTGCCATAAATAAACCCTTACCCCAACCCTTACCATAAATAAACCCTTACCCCAACCCCTGCCATAAATAAACCCTTACCCCAACCCTACCATAAATAAACTGTACCCCAACCCCTACCATAAATAAACTGTACCCCAACCCCTGCCATAAATTAACAGTACCCCAACCCTTACCATAAATAAACTATACCCCAACCCCTGCCATAAATAAACTGTATCCTAACCCCTGCCATAAATAAACTCTACCCCAACCCCTGCCATAAATAAACCCTTACCCCAACCCTTACCATAAATAAACTGTACCCCAACCCCTGCCATAAATAAACTGTACCCCAACCCCTGCCATAAATAAACTGTACCCCAACCCCTGCTATAAATAAACTGTACCCCAACCCTTGCCATAAATAAACTGTACCCCAACCCCTGCTATAAATAAACTATACCCCAATCCCTGCCATAAATAAACCCTTACCCAACCCTTACCATAAATAAACTGTACCCCAACCCTTACCATAAATAAACTGTACCCCAACCCCTGCTATAAATAAACTGTACCCCAACCCCTGCCATAAATAAATCCGTACCCCAACCCCTGCCATAAATAAACCTGTACCTCAACCCCTGCCATAAATAAATCCGTAACCCAAGCCCTGCCATAAATAAACTGTACCCCAACCCCTGCCATAAATAAACTGTACCCCAAGCCCTGCCATAAATAAACCGTACCCCTGCCATAAATAAACCTGTACCTCAACCCCTGCCATAAATAAATCCATACCCCAACCCCTGCCATAAATAAACCCTTATCCCAAACCCTACCATAAATAAACTGTACCCCAACCCTGCCATAAATAAACTGTACCCCAAACCCTGCCATAAATAAATCCGTACCCCAACCCCTGCCATAAATAAACCGTACCCCAACCCTTACCATAAATAAACTGTACCCTAACCCCTGCCATAAATAAACTGTACCCCAACTCTTACCATAAACTGCACCCCAACCCCTGCCATAAATAAATTGTACCCCAACCCCTGCCATAAATAAACCGTACCCCAACCCTAACCATAAATAAACTGTACCCCAACACCTGCCATAAATAAACCAAACCCTAACCCCTGCCATAAATAAACTGTACCCTAACCCCTGCCATAAATAAACTGTACCCTAACCCCTGCCATAAATAAACTGTACCCCAACCCCTGCCATAAATAAACCGTACCCCGACCCCTGCCATAAATAAATCTGTACCCAACACCTGCCATAAATAAACCGTACCCCGACCCCTGCCATAAATAAATCTGTACCCAACCCCTGCCATAAATAAATCTGTACCCAACACCTGCCATAAATAAACTGTACCCCAACCCCTGCCATAAATAAACTGTACCCCAACCCCTGCCATAAATAAACAGTACCCCAACCCCTGCCATAAATAAACCCTTACCCCAACCCCTACCATAAATAAATTGTACCCCAACCCCTGCCATAAATAAATCGTACCCTAACCCCTGCCATAAATAAATCCGTACCCCAAGCCATGCCATAAATAAACCGTACCCCAACCCCTGCCATAAATAAATCCGTACCCCAAGCCATGCCATAAATAAACCGTACCCCAACCCCTGCCATAAATAAACCGTACCCCAATTACTGCCATAAATAAACCGTACCCTAGCCTCTGCTATAAATAAATCCATACCCTAACCCCTGCCATAAATAAACCGTACCCCAACCCCTGCCATAAATAAACCGTACCCTAGCCTCTGCTATAAATAAATCCGTACCCCAAGCCCTGCCATAAATAAACTGTACCCCAACCCCTGCCATAAATAAACCATACCCTAACCCCTGCTATAAATAAATCCGTACCCTAACCCCTGCCATAAATAAACCATACCCTAACCCCTGCCATAAATAAACCGTACCCCAACCCCTACCATAAATAAACCGTACCCCATCCCCTGCCGTAAATAAACCGTACCCCAACCCCTGCCATAAATAAACTGTACCCTAACCCCTTCCATAAATAAACCATACCCTAACCCCTGCCATAAATAAACCATACCCTAACCCCTGCCATAAATAAATCATACCCTAACCCCTGCCATAAATAAACAGTACTCCAACCCCTCTAACACCAATTAACCCTAATCATAATAACCCCCTGACCCCTCACAGAAATTTAATGGAAACCCCCTAACGAGCCACTGCAATTAAACCCTTGACTTGACACCACATAACTTAACACTTCCATAACTTCCTCTACACTCCAACCTCCACAATAAGTTAACTCTGTTACCCCCTGCAAATTCCACAATAAGTTAACCCTAACTGTGACCCCCTTTAAACTCCAGAATAAGTTATACCTAATTGTGTATCTCTCCATTGCAAGTCAACCCCCAGCACAAATAAACAGAACTACAACCCCAGCTCATGTTAACCTCAAGATGAAAAATATCACCTGAAAGAGGCACGAACATGTGATTTTAAACATCTTTCCAGTTTACTTTTATTATCAAATTTGCTCCATTCTCTTGGTATCCTTTGTTGGAGGAGCAGCAATGCACTAATGGGAGCTAGCTGAACACATAAGGTGAGCCAATGACAACAGATATTGCTGCTCCTGAGCTTGCCTAAGAATGGTTTTCAGCAAAGGATACCAAAAAACAAAGCAAATTAGATAACAGAAGTAAATTGGTTGTTCTATCTGAATTAAGTTTTGATTGTACTGTGAATTTAATGGGCAGTAAGTGCAATTATAACATTTTTTTGCAACAGATAAACCTATCAGCAGAGTTAAAAGGGTATTAGAACAACTTAACATCTGCTTGCTGCAATTGTTTTTCAATGGCCAAACTCCACCCACTAATTTTCTTATTTGAAGAAGCCTAAGCTGGGGTCTGGAGAAGACAAGGCTAGTCGCTGTCATTGTGTTAACAAAATCCCAATTGTTTGGCAACAGCCAGGGTGAACTGAGCAGTTAAGCAATAGGACCTGAACCAAGGGCCTAGCACATAATGGGGCCCCAAGGGTCACAGTCACAGCTTGTTAAATGAGTTAGCACCGTGGTGGCAGGAGCGGCTCTAGCGGTTGTGACTGTGAAGGAGAGCGCAGCAGCAAGCAGGTAAATTTTAGTGTGGGGCAGTGGCGCTAATGTTTGTGACCTGGGGCGGGAAGCAGGTGATCAGGAGCCAGCACAGGGCTGATAGCTGTGCTTGCAGTAACTAAGAAGTTAAGGGAGGACAGATTGGGTGCCCTGTGCCTAGAGTGGGTGCCCTGTGCCTGGAGTGGGTGCCCTGTGCCTAGAGTGGGTGCCCTGTACCTAGAGTGGGTGCCCTGTGCCTGGATAAGAAGTTTATTGCTTTGTGGCCCTTCTGTATTGGGTTTGGTCTTGGAGGTTTGGGGACCCTGGAGGGAAGCTCTGAAGTTGTCGGGTGCCTGGTGTATGGGTTTCCCTGGCCCTTGTGGTTGGGGGCCCTGATCAGGGCAAGGCAAGCAGGCAGTGAGTTGAGGGAGGGGCATAGGAGGCAGGGTGGAGGCCCTTCCCTAATTTTTGCCTGGGAGACCTGGTTGGTTTCATTCTGCTCCTGGCATCAGCAGAAATGATAAGACAACAAACATCAAAACATGGACAGATATGTGACAAGGTGGTCGATCGATGTCAATATGTTTGATTTTTTTCAATCGGAAAAACAGAATCTGACTTTGTTTATGAAAACAATCACAATCTTTCAGCCACAGCCGAGATTGATAACTGCCATGAGATTTGATCTCCACCACTGCAAGTTCATCCCCTCCCATAGTGAATCCAATATCAACCTCCTCCCAAAGTCCTAAATTCTCTAAGCCTATAAATGAAAAAAACTACATCTAGAAAATTACTTTAAAAAACATCCATAAACCCCCTTCATTATCCATTGGTATCTTCAGTCTTCTACTGGCTGGAAAAGAGGTTCTGCTTCAGGAGCCTCTCTTTATACAAAGGGCTGGACATGGCTAATGAGTAATGACAAAGTAACACCAACCCAATGTAAAAATAACAGATCTCCAGGCAAGAGGTGCCAGAAAACATGGAACTGGATGAAGAGGAACCACTTAGCAGCAGTTAAAATATTTAAAGGGACATAAAACCCAACAATTTCCTTCACAATTCAGAAAAAAAACAACTTTGTTGAAAAGCAGGAAGGTTAAGTTCAGGACTGTGCAATGTTATACATTAGCTGGTAGAAGTACTGTTTCCTGTCATGTAGTGCTCTAGATGTGCACGTTACCTATCTAGATAACTCTTCAACAAAGAATAACATGAGAACAACGCAAATTTGATAATAGAAGTAAATTGGAAATGTTTTTTTTTTTAAATTGTATTCACTATATGAATCATAAAAGAAAAAAATGGGTTTGATGTCCCTTTAAGAGGTCCTGGCACTTTCCTGCCCAGTTACTGTACAAAACATCAGTTTCTCAGACAGCACAATGTAACAAGAAGCACATATACACTTTATTAGGTGCACCTTGCTAGTACTGGGTTGGACCCCTTTTGCTTCAGAACTGCCTTAATTCTTAGTGGCATAGATTCAACAAAGTGTTGGAAACATTCCTCAGATATTTTGGTCCATATTGACATGATAGAATCACTCAGTTGCTGCAGATTTGTCGCCTGCACATCCATGATGCAAATCTCCCGTTCCACCACATCCCAAAGGTGCTCTATTGGATTGAGATCTGGTGACTGTGGAGGCCATTGGAGTAAAGTGAACTCATTGTCATGTTCAAGAAACCAGTTTAAGATGATTTGAGTTTTGTGACATGGGACATTAAACACTAAATAAATGCTAGATAGAATTATGTATTCAAAGTTTTATTAGCTGAATACATGTAAAGTTTTAGTGTCTATAAAACAATGGGAGCTGCCATGTTGTAACTTAGGTTACCTTCTCTGCTGTGGCCAATTAGGGGCAGTTATAAATAGGTCACTAGAGTGTGCAGCCAATGACTGTGTAGAATATAACAGTGTTCTGCACTTCTATTTCTAACAGGAACTGAAAAGCTCACAATTTCAGAAGGGGACACAATAAATAATAAAAGTATATTGCAGAGTTGTGTTTAAAAAAAATATTAAAAAATATATATATATATATATATATATATATATATAGAGTACACCCCTCACATTTATGTAAATATTTTATTATAACTTTTCATGTGACAACACTGAAGAAATGACACTTTGCTACAATGTAAAGTAGTGAGTGTACAGCCTGTATAACAGTGTAAATTTGCTGTCCCCTCAAAATAACTCAACACAAAGCCATTAATGTCTAAACCATTGGCAACAAAAGTGAGTACACCCCTAAGTGGAAATGTCCAAATTGGGCCCAATTAGCCATTTTTCCTCCCTGGTGTCATGTGACTTGTTAGTTTTACAAGGTCTCAGGTGTGAATGGGGAGCAGGTATGTTAAATTTGGTGTTATCGCTCTCACACTCTCTCATACTGGTCACTGGAAGTTTAACATGGCACCTCATGGCAAAGAACTCTCTGAGGATCTGAAAAAAAAGAATTGTTGCTCTACATAAAGATGGACTAGACTATAAGAAGATTGCCAAGACACTGAAACTGAGCTGCAGCACGGTGGGCAAGACCATTCAGTGGTTTTACAGGACAGGTTCCACTCAGAACAGGCCTGGCCATAATCGACCAAAGAAGTTGAGTGCACGTGCTCAGCGTCATATCCAGAGGTTGTCTTTGGGAAATAGATGTACGAGTGCTGCCAGCATTGCTGCAGAGGTCGAAGGGGTGGGGTGTCAGCCTGTCAGTGCTCAGACCATACGCCGCACACTGCATCAAATTGGTCTGCATGGCTGCCATCCCAGAAGGAAGCCTCTTCTAAAGATGATGCACAAGAAAACCCGCAAACAGTTTTTGGAAGACAGACTAAGGACATGGATTACTGGAACCATGTCCTGTGGTCCGATGAGACCAAGATAAACTTATTTGGTTCAGATGGTGTCAAGCGTGTGTGGCGGCAACCAGGTGAGGAGTACAAAGACAAGTGTGTCTTGCCTACAGTCAAGCATGGTGGTGGGAGTGTCATGGTCTGGGTCTGCATGAGTGATGCCGGCACTGGGGAGCTACAATTCATTGAGGGAACCATGAATGCCAACATGTACTGTGACATACTGAAGCAGAGCATGTTCCCCTCTCTTTGGAGACTGGGCCGCAGGGCAGTATTCCAACATGATACCGACCCAAAACACACCTTCAAGATGACCACTGCCTTGCTAAAGAAGTTAAGGGTAAAGGTGATGGACTGACCAAGGATGTCTCCAGACCTAAACACTACTGAACATCTGTGGGGCATCTTCAAACGGAAGGTGCGGGAGCGCAAGGTCTCTAACATCCACCAGCTCTGTGATGTCGTCATAGAGGAGTGGAAGAGGACTCCAGTGGCAACCTGGGAAGCTTTGGTGAACTCCATGCCCATGAGGCTTAAGGTAGTGCTGGAAAATAATGGTGGCCACACATAATATTGACACTTTGGGCCCAATTTGGTCATTTCTTCTTAAGGGTGTATTCACTTTTGTTGGCAACGGTTTAGACATTAATGGCTGTGTGTTGAGTTATTTTGAGGGGACAGCAAATTTACACTGTTATACAAGCTGTACACTCACTACTTTACATTGTAGCAAAGTGTCATTTCTTCAGTGTTGTCACATGAAAACATATAATAAAACATTTACAAAAATGTGAGGGGTGTACTCACTTTTGTAAAATACTGTATATATTTATATCAAAGTTTTTTATGTCCCTTTAAGGATAGGGTTGGGGCTAGGCTAATCAGGCACCAAACAGGTTTAATGGTAGTTTGGTTTGTACCCCTGTAGCTGTATTGTCTGCACATTATGACCATAGTGACTTTCTACCCACTGTATTATTCATCAGACAGAAAATACATTAATGAGCTAATGAGTCATTAATCTGAAAGATCGGGGGGGGGGCACAGCTAATGCTTTCAGCTAGTGCTCCTTATAGCTTCACAAAATATACATTTATTTTAATTAATTAAAGAGACATAAAAGTAAGAACTTGGGTCAGACAGAGCGTGCAATATTAAGAGACTTTTTATTTTATTTATTTCTGTTATCAAGTTTACATAGTTCTCTTGCTATCCTTATTGAAAAGCATACCTAGGTAGGCTCATGAGCAGCAGTGCACCACTGGGAGCTAGATGCTGATTGGTGGCTGCACATATATGCCTCTTGTCATTGGCTCATATGATGTGGTCAGCTAGCTCTGGTAGTACATTGCTGCTCTGAAGCTGACTTTGTCTATGTGTTTAACCCCTTTGTGCAGGACAAAATATTTTTAGAGCATTTTATTATTGCACTACTGTATATTGTATAAAACACATATGAACATTTTCATGTCCCTTTAAATTGATTCGTTAAATTTATTAGAACAATAGATATGTATTTAAAAATTCAGATTTGATTCTTTTTTACTTAACCTTTCAGTTTAGTTTTTTCATTTTCAAAATTTGAACTTGTTTTGTGTTTGCAAAATGAAATCTGAAAAAAAATAACATTTTTATGTCAGATATCTCCTAACAAAACAAAAACAATATGACATTTCTTTTGTCTTTCATCGTGACTGAAGGCTCTCAAGCCATTCTGCGTAAGCTGACATTCCTCAGTTTCTCATAAATATAACAAGGCCAAGCTGGTTTTGTAAAATAGCTCGGAGCCAAAGTGCCAACCACACCCTGATTTTGTGCATAATGTGACACAGCTTATAAAGTGCAGTTTCACCAGTGAACAGCGCAGAAAGGAAACATTGATTACATATATATACTGTATATACTAATGATTGGGGAAAAACACTTAAAGGGATATTAAACCTAATTTCTTTCTTTAATGATTCAGATAGAGCAGCAATTTTAATCAACTTTCTAATTTACTCCTATTTCCAAAGTTTCTCCGTTCTCTTGGTATCGTTATTTGAAAAGCAGGAATGTAAAGCTTAGGAGCAAGCCTATCTTTCGTTCAGTACCTACATCAGATGCCATTCCTCAGTCAGTGTATCATTAATTATTTATTATTGTAGCTTTTCAAATATATTCACCTTTATTACATAGTAACATCTAAGTGTAAATGAAAATAAAATCCTTATGTATCGAGCTATATTCAGTTGCACACCCCCAACTCATCACTGAAATCATTAAATGGTGCCCTTTATCATGCACGTTTTCTGTTTTTGTTATATCTCAGCTCTGAAACATCTGATCTCAGAAACAAATACAAAATCTCAAAATAAAACGTGCAGGACTCAGATAGAGCCGGTCATTTTAAGACACTTTTAAATTCTCTTCTATTTTCAAATGTGCTTCGTTCTCTTAGTATCTGTTTAAAAATAATCTGCACAATTGCTACACTAGTGGGAGCTGCCTGCACACTTTTGTCTCTTGTGATTGGCTAACTAGATGTGTTCAGCTAGCTGCCAGTGTTCCTTCAACAAAGAATTACAAGAGAATGAAGCAAATTTGGAATTGGAAAGTTGATTAAAATTGTATGTTCCATCCGAATCCTGAAAGAAAAATGTCTGTCCCTTTAAAGGGTTCTAGAAAGCAAAGCTATCTCCACTCCATTTAGGCATGATACAAATATTTTATAATGATATAAAGTACTAAACTGATTCCCAGTCTGTATTAATATAATAAACGTCAGCGTCAAATTTATTCCAAAAAATAGGCTTATAATGAAACATCCTTAAAGGGACAGTAAAGTAAAAAATAAACTTTGATTATTCCTACAGAGCATGTCATTTTAAACAACTTTCCAGTTTTACTTCTATTACCTAATTAGTATTATTTCTTGGTTTCCTTTGTTGAAAAGCATACCCAGGTAGGCTCAGGAGCAGCAATGCATTACTGGGAGCTAGCTGCTGATTGGTGGCTCTACATGTATGCTTTTTGTTAATGGCTCACCAGATGTGTTTGGCTAGCTCCCAGTAGTGAATGTGTAGGCCTTCAACAAAGGATACAAAGAGAATGAAGCAAATTTGATAATAGCAATAAATTGGAAAGTTGTTTAAAATTGTGTGTTCTAGGGCCAAACGGAAGATTTAAGTAAATTTATTCCTGAGGTGTTAGCTCAGCTACTCAAAATTTCTCCCAATCATCCTCAAATAGTAGTTGAGAGGATACATAGAATAGGGAGACGAATAATAGACAGGCAGGAAGATAGCAGGCCCAGACCTATTATAGCGAAGTTACTTAACTTTCAAGATATGGTCACAATACTTCAGTATTTTCGGAAAAACCAGCCCATAACCTATAAGGAAAATAGAATTCTTCTATTCCAGGATTATTCAGTTGAAACGGCCACTAAGAGAAGGAATTTGGCTCCAATTTGTACAAAATTTATCCATCAAGGCTATCAGGCCTTAATTATATATCCTTCCAAACTAAAAATTTATGCAAAAGGTAAAACTTATTTATTTGATAATTCACACGAGGCAGAAAAACTGTTGCAGCAACTGAATAGTCAGGAGTAGTAAAAGTTATCATGTATAAGGTAGCAAATATAGACAAAAAATGTGGCTAGAATGGACAGATTTTCTTTTTGTCTGTTCTCTCCCATTTTCCCTCCAACTTTTTTTTTTTTTTTCTCTTTTTTTTTTTCCTTTCTCTTTTTTTTTTTTCTCCCTCTCTCTTCTCCCCTTTTGATATTTTATTTTTTACCTTCTGTGCCCCTTTTTCCCCTCCTTTTTCGCTCTCCCCCCCCCCCCTCAGGTGAATGACTAACCAAGTGGCTAACTTTAAGGTAGTTTCCTGGAATGTGGGGGGGATATCAACACCCATTAAAAGGAAAACGATTTTAACCCATGTAAGACAGCTCGAGTCTGACATAGTTTTCTTACAGGAAACACATCTAACCCTGGAGGAAACTCTGAAACTTAAACAAGGATGGGTAAAAGAAATCTATGCCTCATCAGGCACAGGTCGGAGAAGGGGGGTGGCCATATTGATGGGGAAAAGGCTTAAAGCAGACACTCTCCAGATTTTACCTGATCCAGAGGGGAGATATATCTTTTTAAAGATTAAAATTGACAAGACAATTTTTTCACTCTGTAATATTTATGCACCTAATACTATTGATTCAGAATTCTGGAATCAACTACAAGCCAGGATTCTCTCTTTCAGGGAAGGATATTTAATTCTCGGAGGGGACTTTAATATGGCCCCCCATTGTCCTTTGGACAGGTTAAGGGAGAAAGAGAAATTTAAAAAGAATAAGAAAGATAATCTAGAATCTAAACTGCTGACTAAAATCAGGCAAAACTTGAACATTAGAGACATATGGAGGATTCAGAATCCTGACGTTAGGGAATTCACGTGCCTTTCCAAAGCACATAAGACTATGTCAAGAAAAGATCTTTTCCTTATTGACGAAAGGCTGTGCACAGCCAAAATAAGAGCAAAGATATTACCTATCTTTCTCTCTGATCATGGACCAATCTCCCTGAATTTCCAACTGATCGGCCCTAGAACAGGCTCTTCGCGTTTCCACTTTCCCTCCTTCCTAGCATCAGATACAAAATTCAAAGTTCAGCTGAAGATTAAATTTGAAGATTATATTCAGTGCAACAGAGAATATTGGGACCGCCCCCTGATTTTTTGGGAGGCAGCCAAAGCAGTTATGAGGGGTGAAATCATTGCCTATAATGCAATGATAAATAAAAAATTAAGATCAAGAGAAAGAGAGCTAAATAATGCAGTAATTAACTCATATAATCGTCTCCTCTTGACAAGAAATTCGGTTAACTGGGCAAGTTATCTTCGGGCGAAAAACGATAAAGACACTTTTTCTATCTATAGAGAAACTCAGTCAGAGTTAAAATTACAATCTAAACTATACAGATATGGAAACAAATCTGGTAAATTACTTGCTAATTTGGTCAAAAACGAGAAAAAGCCATCACTTATTGAAAAACTTCTTGTAGATGGGAAGCTCCTTACGGAGAACACAGAGATACATAAGGAACTGGTTAAATATTATCAAGATATATATATGTCTCTAAAATATATGATTTAACACAGGCAGAGGAGTTCTGGAGTAAAATTAGTTGTCCCAAGATATCTGTAGAATTAATAGAGACTCTGAATGCCCCGATAAGAGTAGAAGAAATAGAGAAGGTGATCTCTGAATCCGCTATCAATAAAGCTGCAGGCCCGGATGGGTTACCAAGCGAATTCTATAAGATCCTTTCCTCAGAAATCGCGCCTCATCTTAGTAATGTATATAATGCTATGTATATTAAAGGAGAATTGGTGCCGAAAGCTTTTTCTGCCTCCTTCACAACACTTATTCCTAAAAGTGGAAAGGATCCAGTTCAAAGGGAATCTTACAGACCAATAGCCTTATTAAACGTCGACTATAAGGTTTTCATGTCAATCTTGGCTAAAAGGCTACAAAAGATATTACCGAATATTATAAATAAAGACCAAGCAGGTTTTCTAAATTCACGGAATTCTTCAGCAAAAATCAGAGAGGTTTTAGTGGTAACAGAATATTTTTATAACATGGGGAGGAAGGAGAGGGGAGAGGGGGAACAAACTCCTGACCTGGCCATTGTGTCAATCGATGCTGAGAAGGCATTCGATTCGATACAACATGACCATCTTTTTACTTCATTGGGACGGTTTGGGTTTGGAGGAAACTTCCTCAAATTCGTTATGAATCTGTATAACTCTCCTTTAACAAGCTTAATTGTGAATAACACCGTCTCTTCACAAATTGTGCTTAACAGAGGAACTAGGCAGGGTTGCCCCCTCTCTCCTCTCCTTTTTAACCTATGTATTGAACCATTAGCCATCAGGATTAGGTCACAGCTGGAAGGGGTGGCGATAGGTAGACAGGAGATGAAACTAGCCCTATACGCAGATGACATCCTTGTCTATCTGTCAAACACTAGGGTTAATATACCTAAGCTGCTGGGAATCACTAACCAATTTGGACTATTCTCTGGTTATAAAATAAACGTGATGAAATCAGAGCTGTACTGGCTTAGAAAAAATAAAGACTCCTTGGTGAATAGTCCTTTTAGAATAGTTAATGAGTCATTTAAGTATTTAGGCATAGTAATACCTACTAATCCACGGGATCTATATAATTTTAATATTTCTCCAATTATGACCACAATTAAAAATAAACTTAGACTCTGGGAAAATCTACCTCTTTCTATTTCAGGACGGATAGCCTTGTTTAAAATGGTTCTTCTCCCCAAACTATTATATGTATTACAGAACACAGCATTAATACTTTATGATAGGGATATTCGAGGGCTAAACAGCTGGCTCAGAAGCTTCATCTGGCAGAAGAGAAAACCCAGGATAGCCCTGAGCAAACTAACACATGCTAAAATATTTGCTGGTTTTGCATTACCTGATATACGGCTTTACAATTTTGCTTTCTTAGCATGAATTGCAGCAGATTGGATCTTCTGTAATAACTACGTTTTAAACAATGCATTGGAGGATAGTGTTTGTGACCCATACCTTCCGTGTGCACTGCTGCATTGTGACTTAAAAGGTTTGCCATCTAAAATTAAGGAGAACAAAATGATTTTTAATCCTCTAAAGGCCTGGTGGAAGATAGGGAAGCTTCTTTCTATCAACTGCAAGGTTTCAAAATATCTCCCTGTTCTGGGTAACCCATTATTTCAAGCAGGACTGGATTCTGCAATTTTTAAGAAATGGCAAATGGTGGGACTGAACACAATGATCCAATTCATTGATAAGGAAAAAAAATGTGTTAGAACTTTTGAAGAAATTAAAAATAGCTTCAACCTCTCTAATAAGGAGTTCTTTGCGTTTTTGCAAGTAAGGCACTATGCATTAGAGCTAACGAGGGAGGGAGAGTGGCAATGGGATTTGGGAGATCTAGAGGATTGGCTCACGTTAGTTAAGAAGGGACGTATGTCCATCTCTTATTGCTACTACCTCTTAGGAGCAAATAGAGCAAGTCATACTTTAGAGAAAATTGCTCAAGATTGGAGACTAATTTTGGCCCAGGATTATATTGACCATAAATTTATACAAAAATCTATTCATAAAGTGGCAATGGCTACTCTTTCAGCAACATGGAGAGAGGCTCATCTTAAGTTATTACATAAATTTCACTATACTCCGGAAAAAGGCTATAAGCTCCAGAACATGAATTTTTTTAAATGTCCTAAGTGCTCCTTAATTGCGGCAGATCTCTTACATATGATAGTTAACTGTCCCCTGATTAGGCAATTTTGGCGAAAACTAGAATTCTGGATCAATACTACTCTCAGGATCTCCCCTCTGGAGATATCGGCAAGCTTAATTATATTTTGCTGTGATAATCAGATAGAACAACAATCAAATGAAAAAATAATAAGTGTCTCTATAATGGCAGCTAGGTACTTAATATTTAAAAAATGGAAGACGAGAGAAATCCCTAGTGTGGTGGAAATAAAAAATTTCCTCAAAAAACAATGCATATTAGAACAACGTGACACGGATATTAATAATGATTCTGACATCAGAAAATTTTTTAGTAAATGGGCACCATTTATTAAATCCCTCCCGGCCACAGAGATAGACTATATTGTATTTCCCTTCCAAAACACAGAGCTAGTACAACTGGGGTTATGGTAAATGGATAGGAATCAAAGGTTTTGGGGGGGGACGAATGTGGAAATTCCCTTTTTCCCCTCTCCCCCTCTTTTTTTTTCTCCCCCCCCCCTTTTTTTTTTTTCTCTCCCTCTCTCCCTCTCTTGGTGGAAGTATTGAGAAGTAACAGATATGAGTCTGGACTGCAATAATAATAATATAAAATTGAACTGAGGTTGATCAACTAAGAAAAATTATCTTGAGCATACTAATTCTTAATTAACTTGAAGGTAATTTAGGAGTATTATTGGTTATAAAAAGTATAAACAATAGATTGGTTTGATTTGTTGACTGTACGCATAAAGTATATAAGGGAAATAGTGCTGTTTTTCTCTGTTAAATTTTTTTTTTTTTTTTTTTCCCCTTCCCCTCTCCTTTGTTATTGTTTTTTGTTTAAGGAATTATAGAAATAATATAATTCAATAGGAAACTCTAGAGATGAATGATTGTTAGAATTATTGAATCCTCACGGTTGTTTGGTTGTTTTTTTTTCATTGTTTATGTAACCTTCTCTGTTTCCTGAAAACTGCTTAAAAATGTATAAACATGTTGAAATATAATAAAAATGAAATTTAAAAAAAAAAAATTGTGTGTTCTATCTGAATCATGAAACAACAACTTTGGGTTTCATGTCCCTTTAAATATAGACATAGTTTGCATAAGTTGGTTCTCATTTGCTTCTTGTACACAAGCATAAAGTTGATGGCTTTAATTCTCAGCCCAGGCCTGTTTCTCTAGCTTTTTTAACATTTTTGTAGAATTTGCCGTTCTATTTGTACAAAACTTTGCAATAGATTAAATAAAATGCTATACTACAAAAGTATCAGTGTTAGTTCAGTAAGGTAATACTTTCCAATAAATATTCAAGTTGAATGTTTATTATCATTTTCATCTGATCTACATAACTATCTCCACGTGGGCATTTAAAGAGACAATGAACTAGCTTATAAATAGCAATACATTTAAAGGCTCATTAAAGTAAATCAAATGCTTTATTGACCCAGCACACTCGGAAAACAACCTTTGCCTTTGCATTAAACCTACTACTTAAACTTTTTTTACACTGGGATCCCACCTATAACCTCTAGGTTCCCTGAAGGCCATGCTGGTGCGCATACAAAAAAATGGTTACATGTTTTGCAAAATAATTCTTTGTTGTCCCCAGTCTGCTTCACTAATTCAATGTTTTTTGTTTTTTTAAGATTACTTGCATCTTAAAGGGACATTCAACCTTCCTATAGCCTAAATTGCCATATCATAGGTTAGCACGAAGGGTAATAATGAATTAAAATATAACTTTTATTATTCACACCATTAAAATAAAAAAGCGAGGAGATAATCCTTAAAATTAGGGTATAAATGTAGCTAATAAGGTATGAGGATGACCATTTAATAGTAAGTGTATTTTGCCCTTATACAATCATGACATAGTGTTTGAGTGATTTGTGTGAAAACACCATATATCTCAGTACATTTATAACAATTATTTATTAGGGTACATTTATAACAATTATTTATTAGGGTAATTCCACTTAAACACCTAAGTAAGGTAACACCACTGATAGCATGCAGCAGTGCATAGAGCACATAATATTGCTACTTTTTTAGGTAAACCACTATTGTTGTAACTATTATAAGCTAAGTACCTCTAGTTTTGAAAGTAATTATATCAGTTTTAACAAAAAAGCGGATGCCTTTACAGGCCAACAGATTTTTTTATATATGCTACCCATAAAGTTATCTATTATACAAGTATCACAAAAGAAGCAGTGCGAACGCCTCACTGTTAAAACGTTATCAGTGCTAGATAATATATTTTTACCTGAAACCATACTTTTTTGATAAAATCCTGCTATGTACCGGGGATATTCTATACCTAATTTTGAATAATATAATTCTTAACCAATAACTGTGGGAAATACTACTCCTATTTTTTTTTATTTCAAAAGAAGTCAGTTTAGAATATTTACACTAACAGGGTGGTTTCCTTCTGGGACTAACCCTCTTTTTAACCGGATATACTTAACCTTGACATATTTTGTCTACTCTGTAGGGATAAAATGTAGCTTTGTATATAAGAGGTTCAGTGGTGTCACCTTACTTAGGTGTTTAAGTGGAATTACCCTAATAAATAATTGTTATAAATGTACTGAGATATATGGTGTTTTCACACAAATCACTCAAACACTATGTCATGATTGTATAAGGGCAAAATACACTTACTATTAAATGGTCATCCTCATACCTTATTAGCTACATTTATACCCTAATTTTAAGGATTATCTCCTCGCTTTTTTATTTTAATGGTGTGAATAATAAAAGTTATATTTTAATTCATTATTACCCTTCGTGCTAACCTATGATATGGCAATTTAGGCTCTCAAAATAAGTGTGCCATATGATACCTCTGTTTCTCTATTTAATATTATTTACATATATACCGGTATCAAGCACTGCCCTCCAGAGATACATAGGTTTATCCTGTAGGGAATCCTCTTTGAGAGCCCAAAACCTGTTCCCACCATTAATTCCCCTTCACAAAGGGAATTATTTCCTTCATATATAACCTTCCCATAGCATTTTATAATGGTACTATTTCTTACATATAACACATGTCCCTTTTAATTTCAGTCCTAAGTATATTAAAGACAACCGATTTCTATTTCAACATTTTGCTTTGCTTATTTTCTATATATTTTTCAATTTTGATGTCTCATTTTCAGAAATTTGAACCTGATTCTGTTTGAACACTCAGGAAACATGAAATCTGGAAAAAAAAGAAAACAGAGTCACAGTTCACTTTGTTTTTGTACGAGGTCACTTGACAGGGACATTTAACATTTATCTTTCTATCAGCATCAATTCATATGCAGAAGCAAGGATTTACAGATTTGCTTGTATTTATGTATAACAACCTAGATTTGGTTTTTTTTCTCCACCTATGTAAGCTCGGTGTTGCAGTGATGTCATGTGTGATGTCATCGTGCATGCAACGTAACCACCATATCAGCAGAGGAGCGTCTTCCAAAAAATAAGTTATTTGTAAAACTTTTAATGAGCACTGTGGTTGTAAACAAATATATATTGCAGAAATGTTTCTAAGGAAATTTCAGCACACACTGAATGTCGCAATATGTTTGTTCTAAGTAAGGATGAATTCATGCAGAACTAGGGTGACCATATTGCTGCTTTAAAAAGGGACACATATGAAAAATAAAACAGCCCTGACATATGTATTTCTCATATGTGTCCCTTTTAAAGCGGTAATATGGTCCCCCTTTGCAGAACACCTGTTTTGGGGTTTTTTGGAATGTGAAATACACTTTTTGTTTTTTAATGAGGCCATATTATTATTTCTGGTGTGGGGGTGGTAAATAAATTCAATAATCTTGTGATCTATCTGTCATCACCTTGAAATCTACATGAAACTCAAATTGAATCCCATATAAAATGTTTCACCATGCGTAAAAAACTTTGCAATGTGCATTCATAATATATTTGGTCCACTTTTTCGGTAATTTCACAATACGTCTCATCCCTTTATGCCTGTGATATTGCCCTAAAAATAACCATAACCTTAGCCCTAATACTAGATCCAAAATCTAACTGGAAAATTAATCTTTAGCCTTAAACATATCCCACTGGTTTTCAAACCTGTCCTTGGGCCTCCCTAACAGGCCACATTTTGAGGATCATGAAAACCTGGCCTGTTGCGGAGGACAGGTTTGAAAACCAGTGCACTAGCCCAAACCATGATAAAAACCATAAACTTAGCCTAGTCTGTAACCCCTTAAGGACAGATGACATACAGGGAAATAAAGGGAAACTAACCCCAATTTTGTTCTTTTATGATTTGGCTAGCTTGTGCAACTTTAAGCAACTTTCAAATTTACTCTTATTATACAGTTTTCTTCGTTCTCTTGCTATCATAATTTGAAAAGCAGGAATGTAAGCTTAGGAGCGGGCCCATTTTAGGTTCAGCACCTGGGTAGAGCTTAGTGATTGGTAGCTAAATGTAGCCACCAATCAGCAAGCATTAGCCAGGGTGCTGGAAAAAAATAGGCTGGCTCCAAAGCTTTCATTCCTGCTTTTTTACATGCAGTGATTGAATACTAAAAATGGGACCTAGATACTAGCATCGGGGAAAAACTACAAGGGGTGCAGAGGTCGCAATTGCGACTGGGGCTCCAACGGTGGGGGCCCAGTTTAAACAGTAAAAAAAAAGTATATTTATATATATTTTTAAATACATTTTATTTTAATACATTTTATTTTTTTCTTGTTTTATTTTAATAAAAAAAGGGGGTGGGAGGGGGAGAGAGGGATCTACTACACTACGAAAAAGTGTATTTGGAGAGGGTGCCCTACCATATGATCGCTTGGGCATGGAAAAGTTCCATTCTTTGGGGTTGAAACAAAACATGGATTCTTGCCCTTCATCCGTATTCCTGTTTAGTCTACAGGGTGTATTTAAAGCCTAAGGGCATTACATTGTAAGCTAAACGTATTGCAGTCCTTTAACGGGACACTACACAAGATTTCACTTTGTATAAACGTTTTGTAGATTATCCATTTATATAGCCCATCTGTGAGTATTTCTGTAACGGTGTATAGTTTTGCTTATTGTTTAATAACATTCGGCTAGATTACGAGTTTTGCGGTAAGCTGAAAAAGCATTGTTAACAGGTCCTAACGCTGCTTTTTCACTACCGCTGCTATTACAAGTCTTGCAGGTTTAGGGGCACCGCACACTTCTTTGGCCTTACCGCAAAATGACTTACGTAAACTTTGTAAACCCTTTTTTCTATGGTACTTCCATATCGCTGGTATTACGAGTCTGTCCTGGGAGGCCAAAAAGGGAGCGGTACACCCTCTACCTCCAAGACTCCTAACGCATTCTAAAGTCAGTAGTTATGAGTTTTACACTACAACGCCGTAGCATAAAACTCATAACTAAAGTGCTAAAAAGTACACTAACACCCATAAACTACCTATTAACCCCTAAACCGAGGCCCTCACGCATCGCAAACACTATAATAAAATTTTTAACCCCTAATCTGCTAACCGCCGCACTCCTGCCTCGCAAACACTAGTTAAATATTATTAACCCCTAATCTGCCGCCCCTAACATCGCCGCCACCTACATTATACTTATTAACCCCTAAACTGCCATCCCCAATGTCGCCGCCACTATATTAAATGTATTAACCCCTAAGTCTAAGTCTAACCCTAACACCCCCTAACTTAAATATCATTTAACTAAATCTAAAGAAAATTACTATAATTAACTAAATTATTCCTATTTAAAACTAAATACTTACCTATAAAATAAACTCTAAGCTAGCTACAATATAACTAATAGTTACATTGTAGCTAGCTTAGGGTTTATTTTTATTTTACAGGCAAGTTTGTATTTATTTTAACTAGGTAGAATAGTTATTAGTTATTAACTATTTAATAACTACCTAGCTACAATAAATACAAATTGACCTGTAAAATAAAACCTAACCTAAGTTACAATAACACCTAACACTACACTACAATTAAATAAATTAACTCAATTAAATACAATTAAATAAATTAAATTAGCTAAAGCACAAAAAACCCCCACTAAATTACAGAAAATAAAAAACAAATTACAGATCTTTAAACTAATTACACCTAATCTGATAGCCCTATCAAAATAAAAAAAGCCCCCCCCCCAAATAAAAAACAAAAACCTAGCCTAAACTAAACTATCAATACACCCTTAAAAAAATCCTAACACTAACCCCCGAAGATTCACTTATCGGGAGAAGTGTTCATCCAAGCGGCAAGATGCCCTCAAGGAAGCCGGCAGAAGTGGTCCTCCAGACAGGCAGAAGTGGTCCTCCAGACGGGCAGGAGTCTTCATCCAGACGGCATCTTCTATCTTCATCCTTCCGACGCGGAGTGGCTCCATCTTCAAGACATCCGTCACGGAGCATCCTCTTCAAACGACGGCTTCTTTGGAATGAATATAACTTTAAGTGACGTCATCCAAGATGGCGTCCCTTAGATTCCGATTGGCTGATAGAATTCTATCAGCCAATCTGAATTAAGGTCTAAAAAATCCTATTGACTGATGCAATCAGCCAACAGGATTGAGCTGGCATTCTATTGGCTGTTTCAATCAGCCAATAGAATGTGAGCTCAATCCTATTGACTGATTGGATCAGCCAATAGGATTGAAGTTCAATCCTATTGGCTGATTGCATCAGCCAATAGGATTTTTTCAACCTTAATTCCGATTGGCTGATTGAATTCTATCTGCCAATCGGAATCTAAGGGACGCCATCTTGGATGACGTCACTTAAAGTGATATTCATTCAGAAGAAGCCATCGTTTGAAGAGGATGCTCCACGCCAGATGTCTTGAAGATGGAGCCGCTCCGCGTCGGAAGGATGAAGATAGAAGATGCCGTCTGGATGAAGACTTCTGCCCGTCTGGAGGACCACTTCTGCCCGTCTGGAGGACCACTTCTGCCGGCGCTTCCTTGAGGCCATCTTGCCGCTTGGATGAAGACTTCTCCCGCTAAGTGAATCTTCGGGAGTTAGTGTTAGGATTTTTATAAGGGTGCATTGGTTGGGTTTATTTTTTAGGTTAGGGCTTTGGGCCTGCAATAGAGCTAAATGCCCTTTTAAGGGAAATGCCCATCCAAATGCCCTTTTCAGGGCAATGGGAAGCTTAGGTTTTTTTAGTTAGGCTTTTATTTGGGGGGTTGGTTGTGTGGGTGGTGGGTTTTACTGTTGGGGGGGTTGTTTGTATTAATTTGGGACAATGCCCTGCAAAAGGCCCTTTTAAGGGCTATTGATAGTTTAGTTTAGCCTGGGGAGGGTATTTTGGGGGGGCTTTTTTTATTTTGATTAGATTAGGTGTAATTAGTTTAAAGATCTGTAATTTGTTTTTTATTTTCTGTAATTTAGTGTTTTGTTTTTTTTGTGATTTAGCTCATTTAATTTAATTTATTTAATTGTATTTAATGTAGGTAATTTATTTAATTGTAGTGTAGTGTTAGGTGTTAGTGTAACTTAGGTTAGGTTTTATTTTACAGGTCAATTTGTCTTTATTTTAGCTAGGTAGTATTAAATAGTTAATAACTATTTAGTAACTATTCTACCTAGTTAAAATAAATACAAACTTGCCTGTAAAATAAAAATATACCCTAAACTAGATACAATGTAACTATTAGTTATATTGTAGCTATCTTAGGGTTTATTTTATAGGTAAGTATTTAGTTTTAAATAGGAATAAGTTAGGTAATTATAGTAATTTTATTTAGATTTATTTAAATTATATTTAAGTTAGGGGGTGTTAGGGTTAGACTTAGATTTAGGGGTTAATACATTTAATATAGTGGCGGCGACGTTGGGGATGGCAGTTTAGGGGTTAATAAGTATAATGTAGGTGGCGGCGATGTTAGGGGCGGCAGATTAGGGGTTAATAAGTGTAGGTAGGTTGCAGCGACATTGGGGGCGGCAGATTAAAGGTTAATAAATATAATGTAGGTGGCGGCGATGTTGGGGCAGCAGATTAGGGGTTAATAATTATAATGTAGATGGGGGCGGTGTCCGGAGCGGCAGATTAGGGGTTAATAAGAATAATGTAGGTGTCGGCTATGTCGGGGGGCAGATTAGGGGTTAATAAGTATAAGATTAGGTGTGTTTAGACTCGGGGTTCATGTTAGGGTTTTAGGTGTAAACATAACTTTAGTTTCCCCATAGGAATCAATGGGGCTGCGTTACTGAGATTTACGATGCTTTTTTGCAGGTGTTAGACTTTTTCTCAGCCGGCTCTCCCCTTTGAAGTCTATGGGGAAATCGTGCACAAGCACGTACAACCAGCTCACCGCTGACTTAAGCAGCGCTGGTATTGAAGTGCGGTATGGAGCACAATTTTGTTCTACGCTCACTTCTTGCCTTTTAACGCCGGGTTTGTAAAAACCTGTAATACCAGCGCTGCAGGTAAGTGAGCGGTGAGAAAAAAACTGCTCGTTAGCACCACACAGCTCCTAACGCAAAACTCGTAATCTCGCCAATTGTGTTGATTTTCAGGCTCCTAGCCAACCCTTAAAGTATCAGATGTAGACCCAGCGTTAAAAAATGATGGTCTTCATTAGGGTTATCATGGCTAGGGCAGTGATTAGGGGTTAGGCTTACAGTTAGATTTAGGGACTATAAACTAATGTCTGTTTCCTTAAAGGGACAGTATACACCAATTTTCATGTAACTGCATGTAATAGATACTACTATAAATTGAACAGACACCATCTAAGACTTTAGTAGTGTGTCAATTTAGTGAACATGCAGAAGGGAAAAAACCATTAGAATTTATGGCAATTGACTTTGTCCTACACTCTCAAAGAGGGGGAAATAGGATAAATTCACTGCACAATAAAGAAGTTAAATGGATGTTCCACTTAGAAACAAGAGAACCCAAAGGTATGAATGAGAGATGGGATAAAGACTTCTATCAAGGTCTTTAAATATACACCAAAGATTCACATGAGTGATAATGTATATTATAGGATAGTTAAATAGTGATAAAAAAATGTGTTATTATCCACAGTGCACAAAAATCAATACAATCATCAAAATGGATATTTCAACATCAAAGACCTTTTATTCAAGGAAAGTTCACTTTATCAGTTCATCAAAAAGAATCAAAGGAGAAAATGTCCATAGCGCACAATTGTATCACAGAACAATCTTGCAATGCTGATGAAACAATAAGATTTGTCAGAGCCACTATAGCTCTGAGTATAAAGCACTATATAACAATCCACAAGGCCACTAGAAACTCTTTTCTTTATATTATTTATTAAAAATGTGTATAAAATTACATAAAAACTCAATGGAGAATCTATAACAGACTCAGGGATATCAACGTCTTAGAGCAAACACATTAAAGGTTTCATATAGTTCTTAGACACATCAGGACTATTTAAAGGGACACTGAACCCAAATTTTTTCTTTCGTGATTCAGATAGAGCATGACATTTTAAGAAACTTTCTAATTTACTCCTATTATCACATTTTCTTCATTCTCTTGGTATCTTTATTTGAAATGCAAGAATGTAAGTTTAGATGACGGCCCATTTTTGGTGAACAACCTGGGTTGTTTTTGTTGATTGGTGGATACATTCATCCATCAATTAAAAAGTGCTGTCCAGAGTCCTGAACAAAAAAAAAAGTCTAGGTGCCTTCTTTTTTCAAATAAAAATAGCAAGAGAACAAAGAAAAATTGATAATAGGAGTAAATTAGAAAGTTGTTTAAAATTGCATGCTGTATCTGAATCATGAAAGGAAAAATGTGGGTTCAGTGTCCCTTTAAGTCTCTATTATTTTGTGGCTACTCCCTTTTGTGTTGTTCACTTTCACTGATATTCTCCCTCCCTCGTGATTAACTCTTGGTAATTCCCATCCAACGCACGCTTCACCGACAATTGCGGTTTCAAAATGTGAAAAGTGCTTTATACTCAGATTGTTCTGTTATACAGTGTTGTGCTATGGAAATTTTCATCAGTAACAGTAATTATCACAATATGTACCAAGTTACTATTAACTTTTTGCTAGATTACGAGTTTTGCGTTAGGCTTAAAAAGCAGCGTTAGCCGGTCCTAACGCTGCTTTTCAACGCCCGCTGGTATTACGAGTCTTGCAGGTACAGGTGTACCACTCACTTTTTGGCCAGACTTGGAAATACCGCAAATCTACTTACGTAAATTGAATATCCTCTTTTTTCAATGGGACTTGCATAGCGCCGGTATTACGAGTCTGCCAAAAAGTGAGCGGTAGACCCTCTCCTGTCAAGAGTTTTACACTACAACGCTGTAGCATAAAACTCTTAACTAAAGTGCTAAAAAGTACACTAACACCCATAAACTACCTATTAACCCCTAAACCGAGGCCCTCCCACATCGCAAACACTACAAGAAAAATTTTAACCCCTAATCTGCCGAACCGGACATCGCCGCCACTATAATAAATATATTAACCCCTAAACCGCCGCACTCCCACCTCGCAAACACTAGTTAAATATTATTAACCCCTAATCTGCCATCCCTAACATCACCGCCACCTACCTACATTTATCAACCCCTAATCTGCCGCCACCAACGTCGCCGCCACGATATTAAAGTTATTAACCCCTAAATCTAAGTCTAACCCTAACACCCCCTAACGTAAATATAATTAAAAATAAAATCTAACTAAAAACTCCTATCATTAACTAAATTATTCCTATTTAAAACTAAATACTTACCTGTAAAATAAACCCTAAGATAGCTACAATATAACTAATAGTTACATTGTAGCTAGCTTAAGATTTATTTTTATTTTACAGGCAAGTTTGTATTTATTTTAACTAGGTAGAATAGTTACTAAATAGTTATTAACTATTTAATAACTACCTAGCAAAAAAAGTACATAAGTACCTGTAAAATAAAAGTTACAATTACATCTAACACTACACTATAATTAAATAAATTAACTAAATTAAATACAATTAAATAAATTACATACAATTACCTAAATTAAATTAAATTATCTAAAGTACAAAAAAACACTAAATTACAGAAAATTAAACTAATTACACCTAATCTAATAGCCCTATTAAAATAACCCCCCCCCCCCCAAAAAAAACCCCCAAAGTAATCAGCTTGTTTACCTGTAATAAAATACAAACAAACCCCCCAACAGTAAAACCCAATAGCCCTTAAAAGGGGCTTTTGCGGGGCATTGCCCCAAAGTAATCAGCTCATTTACCTGTAAAAAAAATACAAACAATAGGATTTTTTCAACCTTAATTCCGATTAGCTGATAGAATTCTATCAGCCAATCGGAATCTAAGGGACGCCATCTTGGATGACATCACTTAAAGGTACCTTCATTCTGTTTTAGTCGTCGGAAGAAGAGGATGCTCCGCGTTGGATGTCTTGAAGATGGAGCCGCTCTGCGCAGGATGGATGAAGATAGAAGATGCCGTCTGGATGAAGACTTCTGCCAGTCTGGAGGACCACTTCTGCCCGGCTTGGATGAAGACTTCTGCCCGTCTGGAGGACCACTTCACCCGGCTTGGATGAAGACGTCTCCCGGTAAGTCGATCTTCAAGGGGTTAGTGTTAGGTTTTTTTAAGGGTGTATTGGGTGGGTTTATTTTTTAGATTAGGGGTTTGGGCTTGCAAAAGAGCTAACTGCCCTTTTAAGGGCAATGCCCATCCAAATGCCCTTTTCAGGGCAATGGGGAGCTTAGGTTTTTTTAGCTAGTATTTTATTTGGGGGTTGGTTGTGTGGGTGGTGGGTTTTACTGTTGGGGGTTTGTTTGTATTTTTTTTTACAGGTAAAAGAGCTGATTACTTTGGGGCAATGCTAAGGGCTATTGGTGGTTTAGTTTAGGCTAGGGTTTTTTTTTATTTTGGGGGGGGGGCTTTTTTATTTTAATAGGGCTATTAGATTAGGTGTAATTCGTTTAAATTTCTGTAATTTGTTTTTTTGTACTTTAGATAATTTAATTTAATTTAGGTAATTGTATTTAATTTAGTTAATTTATTTAATTATAGTGTAGTGTTAGGTGTTAGTGTAACTTAGGTTAGGTTTTATTTTACAGGTAAATTTGTCTTTATTTTAACTAGGTAGCTATTAAATAGTTAATAACTATTTAATAACTATTCTACCTAGTTAAAATAAATACAAACTTGCCTGTAAAAATAAAAAAAAATCCTAAGATAGCTACAATATAACTATTAGTTATATTGTAGCTAGTTTAGGGTTTATTTCACAGGTAAGTATTTAGTTTTAAATAGGAATAATTTAGTTAATGATAGGAATATTTATTTCGATTTATTTAAATTATATTTAAGTTAGGGGTTGTTAGGTTTAGGGTTAGACTTAGGTTTAGGGGTTAATAACTTTAATATAGTGGTGGCGACGTTGGGGGCGGCAGATTAGGGGTTAATAAGTATAGGTAGGTGGTGGCGACATTGGGGGTGTCAGAGTAGGGGTTAATAAATATAATGTAGGGTTCGGCGATGTTGGGGGCAGCAGATTAGGGGTTCATAAGTATAATGTAGGTGGCGGCGGTGTGCGGAGCGGCAGATTAGGTTTTAATAATTATAATGTAGGTGTCGGCGATGTCGGGGGCGGCATATTAGGGGTTAATAAGTGTAAGATTAGAGGTGTTTAGACTCGGGTTCATGTTAGGGTGTTAGGTGTAGACATTAATTTTATTTCCCCATAGGAATCAATGGGGCTGCGTTAAGGAGTTTTACGCTGCTTTTTTGCAGGTGTTAGACTTTTTTTCAGCTGGCTCTCCCCGTTGATTTCTATGCGGAAATGGTGCACGGGCACATTACACCAGATCACCGCTGACTTAAGCAGCGCTGGTATTGGAGAGCGGTAATGAGCAAAATGTTGCTCAATGCTCACTTCTTGTCTTTAAACGACGGGTTTGTAAAAACTCGTAATACCAGCGCTGCATGTAAGTGAGCGTTGAGTGAAAACTGATCGTTAGCACCGCACAGCCTCTAACGCAAAACTCATAATCTGGGCCTTTGTATTCTTCTCAGTCTCAGCAATCTGGTCATGTACCTAACAACCATTTCAATTTTAAGTCTCATCCTTTAGCACTGTACAACTACTAATGCAAGTTTTATTACTATCAACTGCCATCTTTTGATTTTCCCTGAAGATATATTTTTATATTGTGTTGAAACATATTATGAATGTATGTCCATATACAGTCACATTGTTTAAAGGGACAGAAAATTCTTAAATCTTCTGTGAAAGAGCAACTTAAATCTGATTATTTTGATTTTAAAGCTTATAGGAAATGTAACTGACCCCTAAGGACTTATTGCTCACTGGCTGATAAGAAAATCTCCTAAGGATTTATTGCTGGACAGTGATAATCCTCAAAAGCATAAAAACAAACACATAAATCCCAACCATCCCACAACCAGCAGCATTGTCACGCTACCTACATGCAGTCATTCATTGTCCCTGTTTAAAGGGACATTAAACACTAAATACATTTAATAAGTATAGTAGTGAGGTTATTCTCCACCTCCCTGTAGTCATGAGTGCCGCCATGTTGAAATCTATCTTTGCATACAAAGAGAGAAGCGCTCTACCAGGAACGAACAACAGCTCATTAGCTAGTTCCATGGCGATTTACCACCCAGAAGCAGCCTCTTTTAGACCAGTGTGCTTTTCACAAAGGAAAACTTTCTTTAAGTATATAAGTCTGATCCTGCCAAGTAAGGTCAGTCCAGCCCCGAAATACCAGGCAATTCTCCTCTGAACAAGGAACATGACAAACCCAGACGATCGTTTTGGCCTCCTATGGGCCTCATCAGTGAGGTGCAGCCACATTCCTCTAAGCACACTGGGCAAGGAGTCCACGTATGGTTTCCCCCATCACCCATAGGGAGACTTCCCCAGGGTCATATTATTGAAATCTATCTTTCACTACAATTAAGTGCTGAAGTGTTTGCACATGTGCAGCAACTCTCCTTCACATACCTGCAGTGTAACCATGGTACCGATATGTCAGCACCATGATTAGCAGGAGGTGCATGAGATGTATTTAGTGTATAATGTGCAGTAACTTCCCTTCACATACCTGCAGTGTAACCTAGGTACCAATATGTCAGCACCATGATTAGCAGGAGGTGCAAGAGATGTATTTAGTGTATAATGTGCAGTAACTCTTCCTTCACATACCTGCAGTGTAACCTAGGTACCAATATGTCAGCACCATGATTAGCAGGAGGTGCAAGAGATGTATTTAGTGTATAATGTGCAGTAACTCTTCCTTCACATACCTGCAGTGTAACCTAGGTACCAATATGTCAGCACCATGATTAGCAGGAGGTGCATGAGATGTATTTAGTGTATAATGTGCAGTAACTTCCCTTCACATACCTGCAGTGTAACCTAGGTACCAATATGTCAGCACCATGATTAGCAGGAGGTGCAAGAGATGTATTTAGTGTATAATGTGCAGTAACTCTTCCTTCACATACCTGCAGTGTAACCTAGGTACCAATATGTCAGCACCATGATTAGCAGGAGGTGCATGAGATGTATTTAGTGTATAATGTGCAGTAACTTCCCTTCACATACCTGCAGTGTAACCTAGGTACCGATATGTCAGCACCATGATTAGCAGGAGCTGCATGAGGTGTATTTAGTGTTTCATGTTCAGTAACTCTCCTTCACATACCTGCAGTGTAACCTAGGTAACAATATGTCAGCACCATGATTAGCAGGAGGTACATGAGATGTATTTAGTGTATAATGTGCAGTAACTCTATCACATACCTGCAGTGTACCCTAGGAACCAATATGTCAGCACCATGATTAGCAGGAGGTGCATGAGGTGTATTTAGTGTATCATGTTCAGTAACTCTCCTTCACACACCTGCAGTGTAACCTAGGTACCAATATGTCAGCACCATGATTAGCAGGAGGTGCCGGAGGTGTATTTAGTGTATCATGTTCAGTAACTCTCCTTCACATACCTGCAGTGTAACCTAGGTACCAATATGTCAGCACCATGATTACCAGTAGGTGCATGAGATGTATTTAGTGTATAATGTGCAGTAATTCTGCTTCACATACCTGCAGTGTAACCTAGGTACCAATATGTCAGTAAAATAATTAGCAGGAGGTGCCTGAGATGTATTAGTGTATTATGTGCAGTAACTCTCACATACCTGCAGTGTATCCTATGTACCAATATGTCAGCACCATAATTAGCAGGAGGTGCATGAGATGTATTTAGTGTATAATGTGCAGTAACTCTATCCCATACCTGCAGTATAACCTAGGTACCATTATGGCAGCACCATAATTAGCAGGAGGTGCATGAGATGTATTTAGTGTATAATGTACAGTAACTCTCACATACCTGCAGTCTTACCTAGGTACCAATATGTCAGCACCATGATTAGCAGGAGGTGCATGATATGTATTTAGTGTATAATGTGAGTATTTCTCCTTCACATACCTGCAGTGTAACCTAGGTAACAATATGTCAGCACCATGATTAGCAGGAGGTGCATGAGATGTATTTGGTGTATAATGTGCAGTAACTCTCCTTCACATACCTGCAGTGTAACCTAGGTACCAATATGTCACCACCATGATTAGCAGGAGGTGTATGAGATGTTTTTAGTGTATAATGTGCAGTAACTCTCCTTCACATACCTGCAGTGTAACCTAGGTACCAATTTGTCACCACCATGATTAGCAGGAGGTACATGAGATGTATATAGTGTATAATGTGCAGTAGCTCTCTATCACATACCTGCAGTGTAACCTAGGTACCAATATGTAAGCATCATGATTAGCAGGAGGTGCATGAGACGTATTTAGTGTATAATGTGCAGTAACTCTCCTTCACATACCTGCAGTGTAACCTAGGTACCAATATGTCAGCACCATGATTACCAGTAGGTGCATGAGATGTATTAGTGTATAATGTGCAGTAACTCTCACATACCTGCAGTGTAACCTAGGTACCAATATGTCAGCACCATGATTACCAGTAGGTGCATGAGATGTATTAGTGTATAATGTGCAGTAACTCTCACATACCTGCAGTGTAACCTAGGTACCAATATGTCAGCACCATGATTAGCAGGAGGTGCATGAGATGTATTTAGTGTATAATGTGCAGTAACTCTCACATACCTGCAGTGTAACCTAGGTACCAATATGGCAGCACCATAATTAGCAGGAGGTGCATGAGATGTATTTAGTGTATAATGTGCAGTAGCTCTATCCCATACCTCCAGTATAACCAAGGTACCAATATGGCAGCACCATGATTAGCAGGAGGTGCATGAGATGTATTTAGTGTATAATGTGCAGTAACTCTCACATACCTGCAGTGTAACCTAGGTACCAATATGTCAGCACCATGATTAGGGGGCGGTGCATGAAATGTATATAGTGTATAATGTGCAGTAACTCTCACATACCTGCAGTGTAACCTAGGTACCAATATTCCAGCACCATGATTAGCAGGGGTTCATGAGATGTATTAAGTGTATAATGTGCAGTAACTCTCCTTCACATACCTGCAGTGTAACCTAGGTACCAATATGTCAGCACCATGATTAGCGGGCGGTGCATGAGATGTATTTAGTGTATAATGTGCAGTAACTTCCCTTCACATACCTGCAGTGTAACCTAGGTACCAATATGTCAGCACCATGATTAGCAGGAGGTGCATGAGATGTATATAGTGTATAATGTGCAGTAACTCTCCTTCACATACCTGCAGTGTAACCTAGAAACCAATTTGTCAGCACCATGATTAGCAGGAGGTGCATGAGATGTATTTAGTGTATAATGTGCAGTAACTCTACTTCACATACCTGCAGTGTAACCTAGGAACCAATATGTCAGCACCATGATTAGCAGGAGGTGCATAAGGTGTATTTAGTGTATCATGCTCAGTAACTCTACTTCACATACCTGCAGTGTAACCTAGGTACCAATATGTCAGCACCATGATTAGCAGGAGGTGCATGAGGTGTATTTAGTGTATCATGTGCAGTAACTCTCCTTCACATACCTGCAGTGTAACTTAGGTACCAATATGTCAGCACCATGATTATCAGGAGGTGCATGAGATGTATTTAGTGTATAATGTGCAGTAACTCTCCTTCACATAGCTGCAGTGTAACCTAGGTACCAATATGTCAGCACCATGATTAGGGGGCGGTGCATGAGATGTATATAGTGTATAATGTGCAGTAACTCTCCTTCACATGCCTGCAGTGTAACCTAGGTACCAATACTCCAGCACCATGATTAGCAGGGGTTCATGAGATGTATTAAGTGTATAATGTGCAGTAACTCTCCTTCACATACCTGCAGTGTAACCTAGGTACCAATATGTCAGCACCATGATTAGCAGGAGGTGCATGAGATGTATATAGTGTATAATGTGCAGTAACTCTCCTTCACATACCTGCAGTGTAACCTAGAAACCAATTTGTCAGCACCATGATTAGCAGGAGGTGCATGAGATGTATTTAGTGTATAATGTGCAGTAACTCTACTTCACATACCTGCAGTGTAACCTAGGAATTAATATGTCAGCACCATGATTAGCAGGAGGTGCATAAGGTATATTTAGTGTATCATGCTCAGTAACTCTACTTCACATACCTGCAGTGTAACTTAGGTACCAATATGTCAGCACCATGATTAGCAGGAGGTGCATGAGGTGTATTTAGTGTATCATGTGCAGTAACTCTCCTTCACATACCTGCAGTGTAACTTAGGTACCAATATGTCAGCACCATGATTATCAGGAGGTGCATGAGATGTATTTAGTGTATAATGTGCAGTAACTCTTCTTCACATAGCTGCAGTGTAACCTAGGTACCAATATGTCAGCACCATGATTAGCAGGAGGTGCATGAGATGTATTTAGTGTATAATGTACAGTAACTCTCCTTCACATACCTGCAGTGTAACCTAGGTACCAATATGTCAGCACCATGATTATCAGGAGGTGCATGAGATGTATATAGTGTATAATGTGCAGTAACTATCCTTAACATAGCTGCAGTGTAACCTAGGTACCAATATGTCAGCACCATGATTATCAGGAGGTGCATGAGATGTATATAGTGTATAATGTGCAGTAACTCTCCTTAACATAGCTGCAGTGTAACCTAGGTACCAATATGTTAGCACCATGATTAGCAGGAGGTGCATGAGATGTATTTAGTGTATAATGTGCAGTAACTCTCTTTCACATACCTGCAATGTAACCTAGGTACCAATATGCCAGCACCATGATTAGAAGGAGGTGCAGGAGATGTACTTAGTGTATAATGTGCAGTAACTCGCTATCACATACCTGCTGTGTAACCTAGGTACCAATATGTCAGCACCATGATTAGCAGGAGGTGCATGAGATGTATTTAGTGTATAATGTGCAGTAACTCTCACATACCTGCATTGTAACCTAGGTACCAATATGTCAGCACCATGATTAGCAGGAGGTGTATGAGATGTATTTAGTGTATAATGTACAGTAACTCTCCTTCACATACCTGTAGTGTAACCTAGGTACCAATATGTCAGCACCATGATTAGCAGGAGGTGCATGAGATGTATTTAGTGTATAATGTGCAGTAACTCTCACATGCCTGCATTGTAACCTAGGTACCAATATGTCAGCACCATGATTAGCAGGAGGTGTATGAGATGTATTTAGTGTATAATGTGCAGTAACTCTCCTTCACACACCTGCAGTGTAACCTAGGTACCAATATGTCAGCACCATGATTAGCAGGAGGTGCATGAGATGTATTTAATGTATAATGTGCAGTAACTCTCACATACCTGCAGTGTAACCTAGGTACCAATATGCCAGCACCATGATTAGCAGGAGGTGCATGAGATGTATTTAGTGTATAATGTACAGTAACTCTCCTTCACATACCTGTAGTGTAACCTAGGTACTCTATGATATGTATTTAGTGTCCCTTTTAGGGACTGTATGAGCCACACCCACAGTGTGCTATGAGCCACACCCACAGTGTGCTTTGATATGCCCACAGTCCTCCATAACCACACCTCTCCTGATAGGGTCAGCTCACAAAATGCAGGGTGACCCCACAAGCTGCTGCATCCTAAAAATTGGCAGTTATGCAAATAATGTTCTGTTTTACAAAAAAATAAAAAATAAAATGAAAAGGCAACGGTGTCTCTCAATCTGCAACAGTTTGTTTTACACCAATTCCCATAACAACTGTCACAGCAAACACGCGGCATAGGAACATTACATTTGCACTTTGTGTCTCTTTGAAAGGATAAATTACCAACAACAACAAAAGATCACACAAAACTGTGTAACCTTATTAAGACTTTTTGCATGTAAATTGAAAAGGGGTTGCATTTAAAGGGACAGTATGTTAAAATTTCCTATTTTAAGGGGACAAAACTCAATTTAACTAAGAGCATTCAAATGATGTAGTTAATAGTTTAACCTTTTTAAGACAGGACATGTTGGCTGTTTGTTGCGCTTAAATGGTTCTAACAGCATCAGCAACGCAGAAATAGAGCGAACAGCAAGACCCCCGCTGATAAAGCCCAGGGAGGCCCTAGTGACAGGCAATGTACAGGGTACGTCATTATAGTTAGTGGTTAAGATATTACCATAAAATGGGATTTCACATTCATTATATTTATTTTAAATCTTTTTATATAATAACATAATTTATGCTTACCTGATAAATTTATTTCTCTTGTAGTGTATCCAGTCCACGGATCATCCATTACTTATGGAATATATTCTCCTTCCCAACAGGAAGCTGCAAGAGTCCACCCACAGCAAAGCTGCTATATAGCTCCTCCCCTAACTGCCATATTCAGTCATTCGACCGAAAACATGCAGAGAAAGGAAAAACCATAGGGTGCAGTGGTGACTGTAGTTCAAATGAAAAAATTACCTGCCTTAAAGTGACAGGGCGGGCCGTGGACTGGATACACTACAAGAGAAATAAATTTATCAGGTAAGCATAAATTATGTTTTCTCTTGTTAAGTGTATCCAGTCCACGGATCATCCATTACTTATGGAATACCAATACCAAAGCTAAAGTACACGGATGATGGGAGGGACAAGGCAGGTACTTAAACGGAAGTTACCACTGCCTGTAAAAAACCCTTTCTCCCAAAAATAGCCTCCGAAGAAGCAAGGTATCAAATTTGTTAAATTTGAAAAGTATGAAGCGCAGACCAAGACTCCGTCTTGTAAATCTGTTCAACAGAAGCCACATTTAAAAAAGGCCCAAGTGAAAACCACAGCTCTAGTAGAATGAGCTGTAATCCCTTCAGGAGGCTGCTGTCCAGCAGTCTCATAAGCTAAATGAATTATGCTTTTTAACCAAAAAGACAGAGAGGCTGCTGAAGTCTTTTGACCTCTCCTCTGTCCAGAATAGACAACAAACAAGGTGAACGTTTGATGAAAACTGTAGTAGCTTGTAAGTAAAACTTTAAACCACAAACCACGTCCAATATTGTGTAATAGACGTTCCTTCTTTGAGGAAGGATTAGGATACAAGCATGGAACAACTATCTCTTGAGTGATGTACTTGTTAGATACCACCTTAGGAAAAAACCCAGGTTGGTACGCAGGACTACCTTATCCGTACGAATGACCAGATAAGGAGAATCACATTGTAACACAGATAACTTGGAGACTCTACGAGTCGAGGAATTAGCTACCCAAAAGGAACTTTCCAAGATAAAGATTGATATCTATGGAACAAAAAAGGTTCAAACGGAACTTCTTGAAGAACCTTAAGAATCAGGTTTAAGCTCCATGGCGGAGCAACAGTTTTAAACACAGGCTTGGATCTAACCAAAGCCTGACCAAATGCCTGAACGTCTAGAATACCTGCCAGACGCTTGTGCAAAAAAATAGACAGAGTAAAAATCTGTCCCCTTTTAAGGAATTAGCTGACAACCCTTTTCTCAAAAACATCTTGGAGAAAAGATAATATCCTGGGAATCCAGACTTTACTCCATGAGTAACCCTTGGATTCATAACAATCAGATATTTACACCATATCTATGTTCAATTTTCCTAGAGACAGGCTTTCATGTCTGTATTAAGGTATCAATGACTGACTCGGAGAAGCCATGCTTTCATAACATCAAGCGTTCAGTCTCCAGGCAGTCCATCTCAGATTGATTCTATTTAGATGGTTGAAAGGACCCTGAGGTAGAGGGACCTGTCTCAGAAGCAGAGACCGTGATGGAAAGGATGACATGTCCACCAGATCTGCATACCAGGTCCTGCGTGGCTACGCAGGCGCTGTCAAAAACACCAAAGCCCTCTCCTGCTTGGTCTTGACCTCCGGAGGAAATCCCACTCCCCCGGAAGAAAAGTCTGACGACTTAGAAAATCCACCTCCCAGTTCTCAACACCTGGGATATGGATAGCTGATAGACAAGAGTGAGTCTCTGTCCAGTGAATTATTGTAAGACTTCTAACATCGCTAGGGAACTTCTGTTCCCCCTTGATGGCTGATGTAAGCCACAGTCGTGTAATATTGTCCGACTGAGTATGATGTACCTCAGAGTTGCTAACTGAGGCCAAGTCTGAAGAGCATGGAATATCACTCCCAGTTCCAGAATATTTATTAGAAGGAGGGTCTCCTCCTAAGTCCACTATCCCTGAGCCTTCAGGGAGTTCCAGACTGCATCCCAACCTAAAAGGCTGGCATCTATTGTAACAATTGTCCCATCTGACCTGCGGAAGGTCATACCCTTGGACAGATGGACCCGACATAGTCACCAGAGAAGAGAATCTCTGGTCTCTTGGTCCAGGTTTAACAGGGGGACAAATCTGTGTAATCCCCGTTCCTCTGACTGAGCATGCATAGTTGCAGCGGTCTGAAATGTAGACGTGCAAACGGTACTATGTCCCTTGCCGCTACCATTAAGCCGATTTCATTCATGTACTGAGCCACCGAAGGGCGCGGATGGGATGAAAAAAAAAAAACACGGCAGAAATTTAGAAACTTTGACAACCTGGACTCCGTCAGGTAAATTTTCATTTCTACAGAATCTATCAGAGTCCCTAGGAGGGAAACCCTTGAGATTGGGGATAGAGAACTCTTTCCTTGTTCACTTTCCACCCATGTGATCTCAGAAATGCCAGTACTACGTCCGTATGAGACTGGGCAATTTGGATGTTTGACGCCTGTATCAGGATGTCGTCTAAATAAGGGGCCACTTCTATGCCCCGCGGTCTAAGGACCGCCAAAGCGACCCCAGAACCTCCATAAAGATTCTTGGGGCTGTAGATATCCCAAAGGAAAGAGCTACAAACTGGTAATGCCTGTCTAGAAAGGCAAACCTGAAAAACGATGGTGATCTTTATGCATCACAATGTGAGGATAAGCATCCTTCAAATCCATTGTAGTCCTCTATTGACTCTCCTGGATCATAGTTAAGATGGTACGAATAGTTTCCATCTTAAATGACGGAATTCTGAGGAATTTGTTTAAGATCTTTAGATCCAAAATAGGTCTGAAGGTTCCCTCTCCTTGGGAACCACAAACAGATTTGAGTAAAAACTCTGTCCCTGTTCCTCTCTTGGAACTGGAAGGATCTTGTACACAATGTAAGAATGCCTCCTCCTTTATCTGGTTTGCAGATAATTGTGAAAGGCGAAATCTCCCCTTTTTTGGGGGGGGGGAATCTTTGAAATCCAGAAGATATCTCTGGGATATAAATTCCAATGCCTAGGGATCCTGGGCATCTCTTGCCCACGCCTGGGCAAAGAATGAAAGTCTGCCCCCTATAGGATCCGTTACCGGATAGGGGTCCGTTCCTTCATGCTGCCTTAGAGGCAGCAGCAGGCTCCTTGGCCTGCTTATCTTTGTTCCAGGTCCGATTGTCTCCAGACCGCCTTGGACTGAGCAAAAATTCCCTCTTGTTTTGCCTTAGAGGAAGAGGATGCCACACCTGCCCTGAAGTTTTTAAAAGGTACGAAAATTAGACTTTTTTTTTTTTTTTTTTTTGCCCTTTATTTAGACCTATCCTGAGGAAGGGCATGACCTTTTCCTCCAGTGATATAAGCAATAATCTCCTTCAAACCAGGCCCGAATAGGGTCTGCCCCTTGAAGGGAAGTTAAGTAGCTTATTTATTAAAGTCACGACAGCTGACCATGATATAAGCCATAGCGCTCTGCGCACCAGTATAGTAAAAAACAGAATTCTTAGCCGTTAGTCTAGTCAAATGAACAAGGCATTAGAAAACAAAGGAATTGGCTAGCATAAGCTTGTCAAATATATTCATCCAATGGAGTCGCTTAACTGTAAAGCCTCATCAAGAGACTCAACCCAGAACGCAGCAGCAGCAGTGACAGAAGCAATGTATGCAAGGGGCTGCAGGATAAAACCCTGTTGAATAAACATTTTTTATCCATTGGATCTAAAAAGCACAACTGTCCTCGTCAGAGGTAGTGGTACGCTTAGCTAGAGTAGAAACTCTTCTCTCCACCTTAGGAACTGTCTGCCAGAAGTCCCGTGTGGTGGTAACTATTAGAAAACATTCTTCTAAAAAATAGGAGGGGAAGAGAATGGCACACCTGGTCTATCCCATTCCTTATTAAAATTTTTTTAGTAAACCTCTTTAGGTATTGGAAAAACATCAGTACACACCGGCACTGCATATTATTTATCCAGTCTACACAATTTCTCTGGCCCTGCGATTGTACACATTCATTCAGAGCAGCCAAAGCCTCCCTGAGCAACAAGTGGAGGTTCTCAAGCATAAATTTTAAATGTAGAAATATCAGAATCAGGTTAAATCATCTTCCCTGAGTCAAAAAAAAAAATCACCCACAGACTAAGCATATTGTGAGGTAGTATCATACATGGTTCTTAAAGCGTCTGTATGCTCTGTATCTACCCCCAGAGCTAACTGCTTTCCTTTAATTTCAGGTAGTCTGACTAATACTGCTGCCAGAATATTATTCACCACCTTTGCCATGTCTTGTAAAATAAACGCTATGGGCGCCCTTGATGTACTTGGCTCCATTTGAGCGTGAGTCCCTGAAGCGGGAGTCGAAGGGTCTGACACGTGGGGAGAGTTAGTCGGCATAACTTTCCCCTCGACAGAATCCCCTGGTAAAAGAAACGCTATGGGTGCCCTTGATGTACTTGGCGCCATTTGAGCGTGAGTCCCTAAAGCGGGAGTCAAAAGGTCTGACACGTGGGGAGAGTTAGTCGGCATAACTACCCCCACGACAGAATCCTCTGGTGATAATGTTTTTAAAGACAAAAAATGATCTTTATTGTTTAACATGAAATCAGTACATCTGGTACACATTCTAAGATGGGGTTCCACCATGGCTTTAAAACATAATGAACACAGAGCTTCCTCTATGTCAGACATGTTAGAACAGACTAATAATGAGACTAGTAAGCTTGGAAAACACTTTAAATCAAGTTAACAAGCAAATATATAAAACATTACTGTGCCTTTAAGAGAAACAAATTTTGTAAAAATTTGAAAAACAGTGAAAAAAAGGCAGTAAAACAAACGAAATTTTTACAGTACATGTAATAAGGTAACAGAGCATTGCACCCACTTGCAAATGGATGATTAACCCCTTAATGCAAAAAACAGATAAAAAAAAAAAAATGACATAGACGTTTTTAAAAACAGACACAACAAACTGCCACAGCCAACAGTGGGAAGCTTCAGTTAACTGTTTCTATGCAAAATTTAAGCCAGCCATGTGGAAAAAACTTAGGCCCCAATAAGTTTTATCACCAAACATATGTTAAAAAACGATTAAACATGCCAGCAAACGTTTTAAAACACATTTTTACAAGAGTATGTATCTCTATTAATAAGCCTGATCCAGTCGCTATCACTGCATTTAAGGCTTTACTTACATTACTTCGGTATCAGCAGTATTTTCTTAGTCAATTCCATTCCTAGAAAAATATTTTACTGCACATACCTTATCTGCAGGAAAACCTGCACGCCATTCCCCCTCTGAAGTACCTCACTCCTCAGAATGTGTGAGAACAGCAAATGGATCTTAGTTACGTCTGCTAAGATCATAGAAAAACGCAGGCAGATTCTTCTTCCAAATACTGCCTGAGATAAACAGCACACTCCGGTGCCATTTAAAAATAACAAACTTTTGATTGAAGAATAAACTAAGTAGAAAACACCACAGACTCTCACGACCTCCTATCTATGTTGAGGCTTGCAAGAGAATGACTGAATATGGCAGTTAGGGGAGGAGCTATATAGCAGCTTTGCTGTGGGTGGACTCTTGCAGCTTCCTGTTGGGAAGGAGAATATATTCCATAAGTAATGGATGATCCGTGGACTGGATACACTTAACAAGAGAAAATATATTATTGATGACAATTTTGAGAGAGTCGTCTCACAGTTGAATCTTTTTGTTCCAAAGCAAGGTTGTCTCATTTTTATTTTATTTCTCTTATTCAAAGTTTTGTAGAGGGTGTTTTATTCATTTTAATTAATTTGTTTTGCATAGTTCTAACAGCTTTATTTATGCTTCACAGTGTAACTCATTGTTTGTAGCGAGAAAAACAGATGCATCCTTAAAAGGGACCCTAAACCAAATTGTTTTCTTTAGTGATTCAGATAAAACATACAATTTTAAGCAACTTTCTAATTAACTCCTATCATAATTTTTTCTTCGTTCTCTTGCTATCTTTATTTAAAAAGCAGGAATGTAAAGCTTAGGAGATAGCCCATTTTAGGTTCAGCACCCTGGATATTGCTTGCTGATTGGTGGCTACATTTATCAAACCAATATGCAAGCATAACCCAGGTTCTGAACCAAAAATGGGCCGTCTCCTAAGCTTTACATTCCTGCTTTTTTAAATAAAGATAGCAAGAGAACAAAGAAAAAATGACAATAGGAATAAATTAGGAAGTTGCTTAAAATTTCTGCTCTATCTGAATCATGTAAGAAAAAAAATTGGGTGTGATATTGTGGAACATTTCTTTCAGTGAGATTTTAATTTAACAAACTAATTTTATTGAATCTGAAAATTTTAAAATTTACCAAAAACCCAAGCAAATATACAGTTCTTATAATGAAACCAATGCCACGTACCACATAATTACCAGCTGTAGCAGAACAGAATATGCAAAAAAATGCATTTCCACATTCTTGTCTAGTAATTATGTACACTGGTGTGTACCTAGATATGCAAGCATAACCCAGGTTCTGAACCATAAATGGGCCGTCTCCTAGGCTTTACATTCCTGCTTTTTTAAATAAAGATAGCAAGAGAACAAAGAAAAAATGGCTATAGGAATACATTAGGAAGTTGCTTAAAATTTCTGCTCTATCTGAATCATGTAAGAAAAAAATTGGGTTTAATGTTCCTTTAATGCAGGTCCATAATGATTATAATAAAGCTTGATACAGTCGGTTACAAATCTCTGAATTCCGCAGTTTTCTAGTTGTGATATTGTGGAACATTTCTTTCAGTGAGATTTTAATTTAACAAACTAATTTTATTGAATCTGAAAATTTTAAAATTTACCAAAAACCCAAGCAAATATACAGTTCTTATAATGAAACCAATGCCACGTACCACATAATTACCAGCTGTAGCAGAACAGAATATGCAAAAAAATGCATTTCCACATTCTTGTCTAGTAATTATGTACACTGGTGTGTACCTAGATATGTAAGTTATATTTTGGGGTGTACCTAGATATGTAAGTTATATTTTGGGGTGTACCTAGATATGTAAGTTATATTCTGGTGTGTACCTAGATATGTAAGTTATATTCTGGGGTGTACCTAGATATGTAAGTTATATTCTGGGGTGTACCTAGATATGTAAGTTATATTCTGGTGTGTACCTAGATATGTAAGTTATATTCTGGGGTGTACCTAGATATGTAAGTTATATTCTGGGGTGTACCTAGATATGTAAGTTATATTCTGGGGTGTATCTAGATATGTAAGTTATATTCTGGGGTGTACCTAGATATGTAAGTTATATTCTGGGGTGTACCTAGATATGTAAGTTATATTCTGGGGTGTACCTAGATATGTAAGTTATATTCTGGGGTGTACCTAGATATGTAAGTTATATTCTGGTGTGTACCTAGATATGTAAGTTTTATTCTGGGGTGTACCTAGATATGTAAGTTATATTCTGGTGTGTACCTAGATATGTAAGTTATATTCTGGGGTGTACCTAGATATGTAAGTTATATTCTGGGGTGTACTTAGATATGTAAGTTATATTCTGGGGTGTACTTAGATATGTAAGTTATATTCTGGGGTGTACCTAGATATGTAAGTTATATTCTGGGGTGTACCTAGATATGTAAGTTATATTCTGGGGTGTACCTAGATATGTAAGTTATATTCTGGGGTGTACCTAGATATGTAAGTTATATTCTGGGGTGTACCTAGATATGTAAGTTATATTCTGGGGTGTACCTAGATATGTAAGTTATATTCTGGGGTGTACCTAGATATGTAAGTTATATTCTGGTGTGTACCTAGATATGTAAGTTATATTCTGGGGTGTACCTAGATATGTAAGTTATATTCTGGGGTGTACCTAGATATGTAAGTTATATTCTGGGGTGTACCTAGATATGTAAGTTATATTCTGGGGTGTACCTAGATATGTAAGTTATATTCTGGTGTGTACCTAGATATGTAAGTTATATTCTGGGGTGTACCTAGATATGTAAGTTATATTCTGGGGTGTACCTAGATATGTAAGTTATATTCTGGGGTGTACCTAGATATGTAAGTTATATTCTGGGGTGTATCTAGATATGTAAGTTATATTCTGGGGTGTACCTAGATATGTAAGTTATATTCTGGGGTGTACCTAGATATGTAAGTTATATTCTGGGGTGTATCTAGATATGTAAGTTATATTCTGGTGTGTACCTAGATGTGTAAGTTATATTCTGGGGTGTATCTAGATATGTAAGTTATATTCTGGGGTGTACCTAGATATGTAAGTTATATTCTGGGGTGTACCTAGATATGTAAGTTATATTCTGGGGTGTACCTAGATATGTAAGTTATATTCTGGGGTGTACCTAGATATGTAAGTTATATTCTGGGGTGTACCTAGATATGTAAGTTATATTCTGGGGTGTACTTAGATATGTAAGTTATATTCTGGGGTGTACCTAGATATGTAAGTTATATTCTGGGGTGTACCTAGATATGTAAGTTATATTCTGGGGTGTATCTAGATATGTAAGTTATATTCTGGGGTGTAACTAGATATGTAGGTTATATTCTGGTGTGTCCCTAGATATGTAAGTTATATTCTGGTGTGTCCCTAGATATGTAAGTTATATTCTGGGGTGTACCTAGATATGTAAGTTATATTCTGGGGTGTACCTAGATATGTAAGTTATATTCTGGGGTGTACCTAGATATGTAAGTTATATTCTGGGGTGTACTTAGATATGTAAGTTATATTCTGGGGTGTACCTAGATATGTAAGTTATATTCTGGGGTGTATCTAGATATGTAAGTTATATTCTGGGGTGTACCTAGATATGTAGGTTATATTCTGGTGTGTACCTAGATATGTAAGTTATATTCTGGGGTGTATCTAGATATGTAAGTTATATTCTGGGGTGTACCTAGATATGTAAGTTATATTCTGGGGTGTACCTAGATATGTAAGTTATATTCTGGTGTGTACCTAGATATGTAAGTTATATTCTGGGGTGTATCTAGATATGTAAGTTATATTCTGGGGTGTACGTAGATATGTAAGTTATATTCTGGGGTGTACGTAGATATGTAAGTTATATTCTGGTGTGTACCTAGATATGTAAGTTATATTCTGGTGTGTCCCTAGATATGTAAGTTATATTCTGGGGTGTACCTAGATATGTAAGTTATATTCTGGTGTGTCCCTAGATATGTAAGTTATATTCTGGGGTGTACCTAGATATGTAAGTTATATTATGGGGTGTACCTAGATATGTAAGTTATATTATGGGGTGTACCTAGATATGTAAGTTATATTCTGGGGTGTATCTAGATATGTAAGTTATATTCTGGGGTGTACCTAGATATTTAAGTTATATTCTGGTGTGTATCTAGATATGTAAGTTATATTCTGGTGTGTACCTAGATATGTAAGTTATATTATGGGGTGTACCTAGATATGTAAGTTATATTATGGGGTGTACCTAGATATGTAAGTTATATTCTGGGGTGTATCTAGATATGTAAGTTATATTCTGGGGTGTACCTAGATATGTAAGTTATATTCTGGGGTGTATCTAGATATGTACGTTATATTCTGGGGTGTATCTAGATATGTAAGTTATATCAGGGCTCAAAATTTCAAGTCCTAAGCTACTAGCCAGGGAAAAATGTCACTCACCACTTCTGATCCTGCCCACACCCACTACTCTCTACCTCTCTTTGCATGTGTTTATTTTTTTTCTCTCCACTCTCTTAACTCTTTCTTCTCCAATTTCACTTTTCCTCTCCAATTCCTCTCTCTGCACCTGTTTACCCTCTCAGAAGTAACAGTGTAAGCACTAATGGGGTCCCTACATCACTAAAGAATTAACCTTTCATGGAAATATAATATCCCTTCAGATAATATTTTAGCACATAGCCCTAAATGTGTGTCAGTGCTGCAGTAGGAGAGTATATTTTGCAAATACAATGTGCTAACTTTTCTACTTACAACAACACCCCACAGTAAATGAATGTTGATTCAACTTCACTTACTAACTTTCACTCGCCACAGTTAAATTTCCACTCGCCAATGGCTAGTAAATGGTGGAAATTTTGAGCCCTGAGTTATATTATGGGAACATTTTTCACTTGAGTCCAGTGACGTGCAATTGTAAAAACCATCTATCAAGAGAATTGTATACAGCACAAACATCTGGTTCAGGGTCCACACCTTCAAAAAACGAATTCTCAGGCATTGAAATCCAGACTGTTAGTTTGTAACTCCCACGGTAGAATGAGTCCAGCGCCACTGCAAACTCTCCCAGCCCTGCTATACAAACATTACCATTAAAGGGACATATTTCATGATTCAGATAGAACATGTCATTTACTCCTATTATCAATTTTCCTTTATACTCTTTGTATCTTTTGTTGAAAAGCAGGGATGTGTGCACAGAAGCGTGCACAACGGTGTCTGGAGCTCTATATGGCAGCAGTTTTGCAAGAGCACTAGAGGGCAGCACTATTACCTGCAATGTAGTGCTCCAGACACCTACCTAGGTGTCACTTCAACAAAGAACACCAGGGGAATGAAGGAAATTTGATAATAGAAGTAAAATGGAAACTTTATTAAAATTGTATTCCCTGTCTGAAGGACAAAATAAATATTTGGGTTTCATGTCCCTTTAAGTACAATCTTGTAGGTACCTGTAGTATTTTCAGAAGCATTATACAGACATTAAAGGGACAAGTCAGACAAATGCAGCTCAGTTTTGAGTAGAATTTTATAAAACAATTGTAGTAGCAAAAATACTTCTCTTTAGAGCTATAACTTTTATTGTGCTGCTGATTGGTGGCTGCACACATAGGTTTCTTGTCATTGGTTCACCAGATGTGCTCAGCTAGCTCCCAGTAGTGAATAGCTGCTCTTGAGATTACTTTATGTGTTTAAAGGGACATAAAACCCATTTTTTTATTTCATGAGTCAGAACATATCATTTTAAACAAGTTTCCAATGCACTTCTTTTATCAATTTTTTTTATTTTCTAGTTATCCTTTGTTGAAAGCAGGAAGCTAAGTTCAGGAGTGTGCACAGTCTGCAGCACTATATGGCAGCACTATTTCCTGTTATGTTGTGCTCCAGATGTGCACGCTACCTATCTAGATATCTCTTCAACAAAGAATTAGATGAGAACGAAACAAATTTGATAATAGAAGTAAATTAAAAACTTTTTTGTTTAAATTGTGTTCTCTATCTGAATCGTGAAAGAAAAAAATTGTGTTTCATGTCCCTTTAAGTCATTTACAAAGGTTAAACACATGGGGTTAATTACAATCCTTTAGAGAAGTTGATCGAATAATTTAACTGCAAAAATCCCCATAAACGTTAATGGTGAATTTGTAGAAAAATCAAATAAATTGTGATTGACCCCATAGTTATATACAAGAAATTGTACAACAATGAAAGGCTCAGACTCACTACAGCATTTTCTTTATGCATTTTTATGTCCCTTTAAAGAACTATTTGACTTGCAAGTTTCATATAAATTCATGTTACAAATCAAACTTTATTTTATATTGATTCTGATTTTAAAAGAAAAATTAAAGGGACAGTCTAGGCAAAATTAAACTTTCATGATTCAGATAGGGCATGCAATTTTAAATAACTTTCCAATTTACCTTTATCATTACATTTGCTTTGTTCTCTTGGTATTCTTTTTTGAAAGCTAAACCTTGGTAGCCTCGTGTGCTGATTTATAAGACCACCTCTTATCTCAGTGCATTTGACAGTTTTTATAGCTAGACAGCTCTAGTTTATGTGTGCTATATAGATATATAGATAACATTGTGCTCGCTCCGATTGAGTTATTTAAGAGTCAACACTGATTGGCTAAAATGCAAACAAAAATTTGTTGCAAGTCTGCATAGAAAGTCTTCAGAATAGATTTGCTTTACAAACTATTTTACACACTATTTTTGCGCATGAATTAATGTAAAAATGTATGCCCTTTCAGGCACGCAAATCAGACCGTTCATATTACAAGTTGAAAGTAAATGCAAACGCGAGAGTGCAAACACGATTTACGCTTGTCAGGTTAACGTGACTTCAGTGGCGCGATCCGATATAAATTGCAGTTTGCGGCGCAAGTGAGGGAACCGGCGTCGCCCGCAGTTTCAGCTCGCAACTCGAGCTATCCCATATAAGTCGCCGTCAGATGCTAACGTGCCGTAAGTCTGACAAACCAGCGATGTCCAGAAATCTGCGTAAGTACAAATTTCTGGCGTCGCCAGTGACTTGCGGCACGTTAGAAACTGCCGGCGCCTATAAAACCTGACTAAAGTCTAAAACACCCGCACTGTCTAACACGCCTCCCTAACATAGCCCGACAAGTCTAACACGCCTCCCTAACATAGCCCGCACTGTCTAACCCTCTATCCGCTATCCCCCCTCACTATCCTAACAATAAAAAAGCTATTAACCCCTAAACCGCCGCTCCCGTACCCCGCCGCAACCTAATAAAGTTATTAACCCCTAAACCGCCGCTCCCGTACCCCGCCGCCAGCTATATTATATCTATAACCCCCTAAAGTGAGCCCCTAACACCGCCGCCATCTATATTAAAATTATTAACCCCCAATGTAAGCCCCTTACACCGCCGCCATCTCTGTTAAAATGATTAACCCCTAATTTAATCTACCTACCCCGCCGCCAGCTATATTATCTATGTTAACCCTAAGTATATTATAGTTAATATAGGTATTACATTATATATATTTACTATATTAACCTAATTATATTAGGGTTAATATAGTTAATATAGTTACTATAGTATTTATATTAACTATATTAACTCTATCTAACCCTAACACCCCTAACTAAATTTATATTAAATTAATCTAATTCATTTATAAACTAAAATATTCCTATTTAAATCTAAATACTTACCTATAAAATAAACCCTAAGGCCTAGATTTAGAGTTCGGCGGTAGCCGTCAAAACCAGCGTTAGAGGCTCCTAACGCTGGTTTTGGCCGCCCGCTGGTATTTGGAGTCAGTGATTAAAGGGTCTAACGCTCACTTTGCAGCCGCGACTTTTCCATACCGCAGATCCCCCTACGCCATTTGCGTAGCCTATCTTTTCAATGGGATCTTTCTAACGCTGGTATTTAGAGTCGTTTCTGCAGTGAGCGTTAGAGCTCTAACGACAAGATTCCAGCCGCCTGAAAATAGCAGGAGTTAAGAGCTTTCTGGCTAACGCCGGTTTATAAAGCTCTTAACTACTGTACCCTAAACTACACTAACACCCATAAACTACCTATGTACCCCTAAACCGAGGTCCCCCCACATCGCCGCCACTCGATTAAAATTTTTAACCCCTAATCTGCCGACCGCCACCTACGTTATACTTATGTACCCCTAATCTGCTGCCCCTAACACCGCCGACCCCTGTATTATATCTATTAACCCCTAACTTGCCCCCCCACAACGTCGCCGCAAGCTACTTAAAATAATTAACCCCTAATCTTCCGACCGCAAATCGCCGCCACCTACGTTATCCCTATGTACCCCTAATCTGCTACCCCTAACATCGCCGACCCCTATGTTATATTTATTAACCCCTAATCTGCCCCCCACAACGTCGCCGACACCTACCTACACTTATTAACCCCTAATCTGCCGAGCGGACCTGAGCGCTACTATAATAAAGTTATTAACCCCTAATCCGCCTCACTAACCCTATCATAAATAGTATTAACCCCTAATCTGCCCTCCCTAACATCGCCGACACCTACCTTCAATTATTAACCCCTAATCTGCCGACCGGAGCTCACCGCTATTCTAATAAATGTATTAACCCCTAAAGCTAAGTCTAACCCTAACACTAACACCCCCCTAAGTTAAATATAATTTTTATCTAACGAAATAAATTAACTCTTATTAAATAAATAATTCCTATTTAAAGCTAAATACTTACCTGTAAAATACATCCTAATATAGCTACAATATAAATTATAATTACATTGTAGCTATTTTAGGATTAATATTTATTTTACAGGTAACTTTGTATTTATTTTAACCAGGTACAATAGCTATTAAATAGTTAAGAACTATTTAATAGTTACCTAGTTAAAATAATAACAAATTTACCTGTAAAAGAAATCCTAACCTAAGTTATAATTAAACCTAACACTACCCTATCAATAAAATAATTAAATAAACTACCTACAATTACCTACAATTAACCTAACACTACACTATCAATAAATTAATTAAATACAATTCCTACAAATAAATACAATTAAATAAACTATCTAAAGTACAAAAAATAAAAAAGAACTAAGTTACAGAAAATAATAAAATATTTACAAACATAAGAAAAATATTACAACAATTTTAAACTAATTACACCTACTCTAAGCCCCCTAATAAAATAACAAAGCCCCCCAAAATAAAAAATTCCCTACCCTATTCTAAAATACAAATATTACAAGCTCTTTTACCTTACCAGCCCTGAACAGGGCCCTTTGCGGGGCATGCCCCAAGAATTTCAGCTCTTTTGCCTGTAAAAAAAAACATACAATACCCCCCCCCCCAACATTACAACCCACCACCCACATACCCCTAATCTAACCCAAACCCCCCTTAAATAAACCTAACACTACCCCCCTGATGATCTTCCTACCTTGTCTTCACCATGCCAGGTTCACCGATCCGTCCTGGCTCCAAGATCTTCATCCAACCCAAGCGGGGGCTAGACATCCACTGAAGAAGTCCAGAAGAGGGTCCAAAGTCTTCCTCCTATCCGGCAAGAAGAGGACATCCGGACCGGCAAACATCTTCTCCAAGCGGCATCTTCTATCTTCTTCCATCCGATGACGACCGGCTCCATCTTGAAGACCTCCAGCGCGGATCCATCCTCTTCTTCCGACGACTAGACGACGAATGACGGTTCCTTTAAGGGACGTCATCCAAGATGGCGTCCCTCGAATTCCGATTGGCTGATAGGATTCTATCAGCCAATCGGAATTAAGGTAGGAATTTTCTGATTGGCTGATGGAATCAGCCAATCAGAATATAGTTCAATCCGATTGGCTGATCCAATCAGCCAATCAGATTGAGCTCGCATTCTATTGGCTGTTCCGATCAGCCAATAGAATGCGAGCTCAATCTGATTGGCTGATTGGATCAGCCAATCGGATTGAACTTGATTCTGATTGGCTGATTCCATCAGCCAATCAGAAAATTCCTACCTTAATTCCGATTGGCTGATAGAATCCTATCAGCCAATCGGAATTCGAGGGACGCCATCTTGGATGACGTCCCTTAAAGGAACCGTCATTCGTCGTCTAGTCGTCGGAAGAAGAGGATGGATCCGCGCTGGAGGTCTTCAAGATGGAGCCGGTCGTCATCGGATGGAAGAAGATAGAAGATGCCGCTTGGAGAAGATGTTTGCCGGTCCGGATGTCCTCTTCTTGCCGGATAGGAGGAAGACTTTGGACCCTCTTCTGGACTTCTTCAGTGGATGTCTAGCCCCCGCTTGGGTTGGATGAAGATCTTGGAGCCAGGACGGATCGGTGAACCTGGCATGGTGAAGACAAGGTAGGAAGATCATCAGGGGGGTAGTGTTAGGTTTATTTAAGGGGGGTTTGGGTTAGATTAGGGGTATGTGGGTGGTGGGTTGTAATGTTGGGGGGGGGGTATTGTATGTTTTTTTTTACAGGCAAAAGAGCTGAAATTCTTGGGGCATGCCCCGCAAAGGGCCCTGTTCAGGGCTGGTAAGGTAAAAGAGCTTGTAATATTTGTATTTTAGAATAGGGTAGGGAATTTTTTATTTTGGGGGGCTTTGTTATTTTATTAGGGGGCTTAGAGTAGGTGTAATTAGTTTAAAATTGTTGTAATATTTTTCTTATGTTTGTAAATATTTTATTATTTTCTGTAACTTAGTTCTTTTTTATTTTTTGTACTTTAGATAGTTTATTTAATTGTATTTATTTGTAGGAATTGTATTTAATTAATTTATTGATAGTGTAGTGTTAGGTTAATTGTAGGTAATTGTAGGTAGTTTATTTAATTATTTTATTGATAGGGTAGTGTTAGGTTTAATTATAACTTAGGTTAGGATTTCTTTTACAGGTAAATTTGTTATTATTTTAACTAGGTAACTATTAAATAGTTCTTAACTATTTAATAGCTATTGTACCTGGTTAAAATAATTACAAAGTTGCCTGTAAAATAAATATTAATCCTAAAATAGCTATAATATAATTATAATTTATATTGTAGCTATATTAGGATTTATTTTACAGGTAAGTATTTAGCTTTAAATAGGAATCATTTATTTAATAAGAGTTAATTTATTTCGTTAGATAAAAATTATATTTAACTTAGGGGGGTGTTAGTGTTAGGGTTAGACTTAGCTTTAGGGGTTAATACATTTATTAGAATAGCGGTGAGCTCCGGTCGGCAGATTAGGGGTTAATAATTGAAGGTAGGTGTCGGCGATGTTAGGGAGGGCAGATTAGGGGTTAATACTATTTATGATAGGGTTAGTGAGGCGGATTAGGGGTTAATAACTTTATTATAGTAGCGCTCAGGTCCGCTCGGCAGATTAGGGGTTAATAAGTGTAGGCAGGTGTCGGCGACGTTGTGGGGGGCAGATTAGGGGTTAATAAATATAACATAGGGGTCGGCGATGTTAGGGCAGCAGATTAGGGGTACATAGGGATAACGTAGGTGGCGGCGGTTTACGGAGCGGCAGATTAGGGGTTAAAAGTGTAATGCAGGGGTCAGCGATAGCGGGGGCGGCAGATTAGGAGTTAATAAGTGTAAGGTTAGGGGTGTTTAGACTCGGGGTACATGTTAGGGTGTTAGGTGCAGACTTAGGAGGTGTTTCCCCATAGGAAACAATGGGGCTGCGTTAGGAGCTGAACGCTGCTTTTTTGCAGGTGTTAGGTTTTTTTTCAGCTCAAACAGCCCCATTGTTTCCTATGGGAGAATCGTGCACGAGCACGTTTTTGATGCCGGCCGCGTCCGTAAGCAACTCTGGTATCGAGAGTTGCATTTGCGGTAAAAATGCTCTACGCTCCTTTTTTGGAGCCTAACGCAGCATTTGTTTGAACTCTCGATACCAGAGTTAAATTTATGGTGCGGCCAGAAAAAAACCCGCGGAGCGTTAACAGCCCTTTTACCGCCGAACTCTAAATCTAGGCCTAAGATATCCTACAATATAATTAATAATTACATTGTAGCTATGTTAGGGTTAATATTTATTTTACAGGTAAATTGTTAATTATTTTAACTAGGTATAATAGCTATTAAATAGTTATTAACTATTTAATATCTACCTAGTTAAAATAATTACCCAATTACCTGTAAAATAAATCCTAACCTAAGTTACAAATACACCTACACTATCAATAAATTAAATAAACTACAAACATCTATCTAAAAATACAATTAAATTAACTAAACTAAATTACAAAAAAAAACAAACACTAAATTACAAAAAATAAAAAAAAGATTACAAGATTTTTAAGCTAATTACACCTATTCTAAGCCCCCTAATAAAATAATAAACCCCCAAAATAAAAAAAAATCCCTGCCCTATTCTAAATTAAACAAATTTCAAAGCTCTTTACCTTACCAGCCCTTAAAAGGGCCTTTTGTGGGGCATGCCCCAAAGAATTCAGCTCTTTTGCATACAAATACAATACCCCCCCATTACAACCCACCACCCACATACCCCTATTCTAAAACCACCCAAACCCCCCTTAAAAAAGCCTAACACTACCCCCCTGAAGATCTCCCTACCTTGTCTTCACCACACCGGGCCGAACTCCTGATCCGATCCGGGCGATGTCTTCCTCCAAGCGGCAAAGAAGAATTCTTCCTCCGGCGATGTCTTCCTCCAAGCGGCAAAGAAGAATTCTTCCTCCGGCGACGTCTTCCTCCAAGCGGCAGCAACGTCTTCATTCTTCCGGCGGCATCTTCAATCTTCTTTCTTCGCTCCGCCGCCGCGGAGCATCCATCCCGGACGACTACTGAACTTGGAATGAGGTACCTTTAAATGACGTCATCCAAGATGGCGTCCGCCGAATTCCGATTGGCTGATAGGATTTATTAATTATATTGTAGCTATCTTAGGGTTTATTTTATAGGTAAGTATTTTGATTTAAATAGGAATATTTTAGTTTATAAATGAATTAGATTAATTTAATATAAATTTAGTTAGGGGTGTTAGGGTTAGATAGAGTTAATATAGTTAATATAAATACTATAGTAACTATATTAACTATATTAACCCTAATATAATTAGGGTTAATATAGTTAATATATATAATGTAATACCTATATTAACTATAATATACTTAGGGTTAATATAGATAATATAGCTAGCGGTGGGGTAGGTAGATTAAATAAGGGGTTAATCATTTTAATAGAGATGGCGGCGGTGTAAGGGGCTTACATTAGGGGTTAATAATATTAATATAGCTGGCGGCGGTATAGGGGGATTAGATTAGGGGTTAATAATTTTTATATAGGTGGCGGCGGTGTAAGGGGTCAGATTAGGGGATAGATAAGGTAGATGACAGCGGTGTAAGGGGTTCTAATTAGGGGATAGATAAGGTAGATGGCGGCGGTTTTAGGGGCTCACAGTAGGGGGTTAGTTTATGTAGATGGCGGCGGGGTCCGGGAGCGGCGGTTTAGGGGTTAATAACTTTATTAGGGATTTCGGGGGGGGGGGGATCGCGGTTGACAGGTAGATAGACATTGCGCATGCGTTAGGTGTTAGGTTTATTTTAGCAGATCGCGGTTGACAAGGAGATAGACATTGCGCATGCGTTAGGTGTTAGGTTTATTTTAGCAGATCGCGGTTGACAGGGAGATAGACATTGCGCATGCGTTAGGTGTTAGGTTTATTTTAGCAGATCGCGGTTGACAGGGAGATAGACATTGCGCATGCGTTAGGTGTTAGGTTTATTTTAGCTGCCAGTTTAGGGAGTTACGGGGCTCCAATAGTCAGCGTAAGGCTTCTTACGGCTGCTTTTTGTGGCGAGGTGAAAATGGAGTAAGTTTTCTCCATTTTCGCCACGTAAGTCCTTACGCTGCATATTGGATACCAAACTGCGCGGGTTTGGTATACCTGCCTATAGCCCAAAAAACTACGGGCGACGGCAGAAATATACGCGCATAACTTCTAGGTTACGCCGTATATAGGATACCAAACCCGCGAAAATATTGGCGTCGCCGGCTTTTGCGGGCGACGATTTTTATCGGATGGACCCCCAGAGCTCTGCTTAACTGTTTCACTTGACTAAATAGTTGCACAATACACATAAAAAATATATGTAACAGTACAGTTACATTCATATTAACACTGTCTGATAAAAATTATTGCATAAAAATATTGCATTTGAAAGTTATTAAAGTGCAAAATATAAGTTGTCTCAATGCAATCCTGCGCTCGTGTTTGCGCAAGCTGGCAGCTGTTATTTGTTTGTTTTTTTGTTCACAATAAGGCTCCATTAAAGTCTAGGAGGAATACGATCCTGCATTCGAAACTCCACAAATACTTTTTTCCTGCACGAGGATGCGATCGCTAGAGCGCAAAATTGTTATAATAAGTGCACAACTATGTGCATAATGGTAAAAAATTGAGCGCAGATAACACGCTTGTGGGAGTGCAAAATTATACTCCACTCTTAGGGGCTTGCTGGAAACAGGAGTTAAGAAGCTGCTCTTTAACTCGTTCTCTACCTCTGAGGCTGGCGGACGGCAATCCGCCTGATTGTATACGATCGGGTTGATTGACACCCCCTGCTAGCTCCAGATTGGCCGTGAATCGGCAGGGGCGGCATTGCACAAGCAGTTCACCAGAACTGCTTGTGCAATGATAAATGCCAACAGTATCAATCATGTCCGCTCGCACTTTCATAAATCTTGTCCTTTATGTTTTCCCTACATCAATTTAATTTTTGTACCTAAATATTTAATCTTCCTTGATTGGACATATTTATTGATTTGAAGATACTGATTATTATAGTGATCAATTATTTTAAACTTTCCATTGATTATACTTACATTGAAGTCAAACCGTGGACGTTATAATTTCTTTGATTTATCTTTTTATACTAGTCATGTCACTTTTAGCACATTTAGGAATTATTTCAACATATATTAAAATATATTATTATGAAACAACCAATTTTACTATTAACCCTTTGAAAGGCTGCAAACAAAATTGTTATTATGTAACAAAGAGCCATAATCCTCATTCTGTATTAGAAACTAGACATTCAGGCGAATTTGTCAAATTTGGAGCTTCGGATTGATTTGAATTTCCGAATTATCCTAGCAACGAAACTAAACTAATCTGAATGCATTTGTAACGAATAAATCCAAATTAGTTTGGATTTATTCGTTACATTCAAATGGCCATGGACTAATCACAATTACACTAGTACTGTACAGTATATTAGGTTATATTACTCTGCTAGCTCTGTGCAGGGTACATTATGTAGCTGGTACCTGTGAGGTTGGTACTTAGGTGGGATGTGCTGTGTATTACACTAGTATTATATACTGTATAATAGGTTATTTACCTCTGCTAGCTCTGTGCCTATTGTGTAGCTGGTACCTGTGAGGTTGGTACTTAGGTGGGATGTGCTGTGTATTACACTAGTATTATATACTGTATATTAGGTTATATACCTCTGCTAGCTCTGTGCCTATTGTGTAGCTGGTACCTGTGAGGTTGGTACTTAGGTGGGATGTGCTGTGTATTACACTAGTATTATATACTGTATATTAGGTTATATACCTCTGCTAGCTCTGTGCATATTGTGTAGCTGGTACCTGTTTGGTTGGTACTTATGTTGATTCAGATGGGTTACACCTAATATACAGTACATAATACTATTATTATTATTATCGGTTATTTGTAGAGCGCCAACAGATTCCGCAGCGCTAATACTACTAGTCTAATACACAGCACATCCCACCTAACACATACCGAACTTCCGAATTTACGAATTGAATCTGAAACGAATACATCCAAATACATCTGAATTTATTTGAATCCGAAATTAATACATTTGAATGTATCCGAATTCAAATCCATCCGAAAACGAAATTCGAAAAAATCCAAATAGGTCCGAAACGAACCGAAACAAATGTTTCCGCCGCGCACAAGTCTATTAGAAACTGGAGTATATTCAAGAGAATCATTGTCAATATTTTTTTCTGAATTTCTTCTATCTCAATGCTGCCAGGTTTTTTTTTATCATCCACTAAGAGAACTCTCTTTAACAATATTACATTCACTTTAATAAAACACATCATTATAAAAGGTCACTTCTCTTTTTGTCTCATCTGGACCCAAGCCCAGTCTGGACTATTACAGTCAGGGATCAGGATGGGGAGTAGACACCTATGCATAATATCCAAAGTCCTGAAGTTAGCGTGCATCAGGTTTGCTCGCGTGCAAATAATTTACTTTCAACTTGTAATATAAGCGCTAACCTGCCCTTGTTAAATGTTTACTATCAGCTGTGTTTGCAGGCGAACACAATAAATATTTAACGCACCACTTGTAATCTGACCCAATATGTGGTAGCAAGGTAAATTGTCTGTAATCATCATCTTTACAATAATAAATCGAAAAAGTAGTAATCTTGCTATCTTAGCCCACCATCCATCAGGTGTACAATATATACCTTTATCATCTCACACCTATCTATTCTCTTTGCCTATATGCATATCTCACACAAGCTTTAAAGCAATAAAACTTGTCTGCTCTGACAGCTACAACTGCAAAACCCAAAAGCATCAAGAGGTTCCTCGCTGCATGTGCATTATAGAAATGTCAACAGAAACATTCTTGCTTCCTCTAAATGTTTTTTATTTACTCCCAGAGAAAGAGACAAGGGCAATTCTTGATTGTATGCAAATAAAATGCAAGCACTGTTCACTTACACACAGGGCGAGATTACATATGTGGTGTAAGTTTCAGCGCAACTGCTGAAACCCACGTTGCCCGTAAGTTCACCTTGCACATCGGGTGAATCACATATATATTGACATCACGTAAGTTGGAAAAACTGGTGAGGTTCAGAAATTTGCACATTTCTGTCATCGCCAGTAACTTACGCCAGTATATCATCTTGCACGGGTAACTAAAAATTAAATAAATGTTAAATTTACTTGTAAAAATCTAAACCGTAATATAAAAATTAAACCAACACGTCAAAATGATTTTAAAACCCCTAACCCATCATCACCCTACTTTGCAATCACTAATAAAAGTTATTAATTCCTTAACCGCCACCCCCCCACATCACAATCAGTAATAAAAGCTATTAACCCCTAAACCGCCATCCCCCCACAACGCAAAGTACCTAATAAAACTATTAACACCTAAACCGCCAACCCCCACAATGCAAACACCAAGTTAACCTATTAACCCTTAATCCGCCAAACCCCTACAACGCAAAGTACCTAATAAAACTATTAACACCTAAACAGCCAACCCCCCTACAACGAAAAAACCTAATTAACCTGTTAACCCCTAATCCGCCAACCCCCCACAATAATTAAAACTAACTACATTAAAAAATAATAAAAAAAATAAAAAAAATTACTAAAAATTACTAACATTACACAAAACTACCATTACAGAAAATAACAATTGAAATTATCCACAAAAAGCACCCTAAAATAAAAAAACTAATCTATCAATAAACTACCAATAGCCCTTAAAAGGGCCTTTTTTAGGGCATTGCCCTAAAGTTAACAGCTATTTTGCCAATAAAATAAACCAATTACCCCCTAAGATTACAACCCCCCACAACCCAAAATAAAAAAATCTAACGACAAAAGAAGTTCATCCAGATGGCTCCATCTTCATCCATAGCAGGTCCATCTTCTATCTTTATGGCGGATCAGATGGTGGAGGACATCGGCGACACATAGGCCCTCTTCATGCGATCTTCCGCCACACACTGAAAATGTAATGCAAGGTACCCCTTTTATATAGGGGTACCCTTGCATTCCTATTGGCTGAAAATTTCAAATCAGCCAATAGGATTAGAGCTGCTTACATCCTATTGGCTGGTTTTGAAATGCAAGCAGAATACAATAGAAGGCACATCAGCTGTCAGCAATCAGCCCAGTAAATAGCAAACAGGGTAGCTAGTACAAGAAGTACTGCATGGCTAGAGAATTCAAATTACACAAGCTCGACCCAGTATATTGCAAACAAGGTAGCTGGAAGCAGAGGTATTATGTGCTCCATGTATTAAGCAGCGGATGCTTAATAAATGGAGGCCCATTGTTTCAAGCTCGCCTGAAACAGAAGTTAAGAAGCAGCTTCTTAACCTGTCCGCCACCTTTTTAGGTGATTGACAGCCCCTGCTAGTGGCTGATTGGCTGCCAGTGTTCAGGGGGCGGCATTGCATAAGCATTTCACTACAAATGCTTGTGCAATGATAAATGCCAACAGCATATGCTGTCGGCATTTAGCGATGTTGAGCAGACATGATTCACTATAGAGAATCATGTCCGCTCGCCATTTAATAAATTTACCCCTATAAGTCTAACGCAAACTGTTGCTGGTTGTAAAAAAGCAGAAGGATATAAAGGTATTCTAGCAGGAAGAGATTAACTTAGCATTTTACAAGGAAAACATAAAAACGGGAGGATCATAGACAGGAATTTAGGGAGTGATTGGTTAAGCTGTAGCACTTATTGATAATTAGTCCAGCATTTGGATATATAAAGAAACAGTACTGGTAAGCTGGAAAACACAATATAACAGTTTTAATATAAATTCAACCATAACATTTTGCATGAAATATATATATTTTTTTTATACCCTTCATGCATGACAGATTTTTTTAAATCAAATGTCTATTATGTCAATAAACTCCATACATTAATAGATATTCCATTTAGTGAAAAAGTTGGAAACAAAATTTAAACTCTTAAAGAACAATGAATTGAATTTGTAAATAATTCATCTAATCTATGTAAATACTGATAAAAAACAAACATCTTGCTGTTTGAAGACCAAGAAGAATGTGTGTGCTACTGTGCTGTACTAAAAGCAGTCACTTTCATCCATCATACAGCAGCTCATCATAATATTAGTTGCACGGCCATCTCTAGCAGAGTGCTATAAAAACTCTCCAGCAGGAGCCCCTTTGGGTTTTCCCAGGTAGAACCAAGAACCCATGTCCCTTTAATTGTCTGACTACTAGAGAGAACTGTAGTGCTTTGCTTTGTGTTGCGTTTCCGCTTACTTTTGCAGCAATGGGTTAAACAGAAATCCAAAGCAATTAGGTAGCGTCAGTGTTTTGTCAGCTTTGTGCTTAGCACGTCTCTGTTTCTGGCATAAAACATTTTTCAGTGAAATAATCTTGTTTAGTCTACCGTGTCCAAATCTCATTTGTTTAAAGTCCTAAAAAATGATCACAGCAGCTGACTCTAAAACCATAAGGAACTTTAACTTGAACATTTTCCATGAGTCACTGTATGTTTAATGAAAATGTAGTTAGTATTAAGTGCAAACATTATGCTGCACTTGCTAGAGCCAGAAGTATTGTTCATTTAACCTTACGCTTGTATGATCTATCTATCCATCTCTATCTATCTGTCTATCTATCTCTCTACCTACCTACCTGTTTGTTTGTCTGTTTGTGTCTATCTATCTCTCTACCTACCTACCTGTTTGTTTGTTTGTCTGTTTGTGTCTATCTATCTCTCTACCTACCTACCTGTTTGTTTGTCTGTTTGTGTCTATCTATCTCTCTACCTACCTACCTGTTTGTTTGTCTGTTTGTGTAAGGTTATATAGAGGGAATGTTCCTTATATAGTGGATCACAACTGCAGTCCCCGTAATAAGTAGAAATGCAGGGTTGGTTTTAAGTAGACCCCTGTTATCTTGTTACAGGAGTAGGTTTTGGTAGTGCATAAAGTCTGTAGTAACCAAGGGAGTACCGGTTGTGTAATCACTGGACAGCACAAGCAGGAAAGGAGTTGCCTTTTATAGATAGCTGAGAGCAGAGAGTAAGGTTGCAATTCTGTGAATGAGGTGTACAATAAAGTTCCTTTAGTAGTTAGTAACTGCTCTTACTGTGTGAGTAATGTAATACAAGTTGCAAGGCAGTATCTTGAGAGGTGTAGCAAGACAAAGCTGTTTCACTCTGGAGGGAGAAGTGCTTCGTAGCTGCAGCAGCAGCGGCTGTAGGGGTGTGTGCGAACTGTCCAATCAGGACGCTGGAAAGGCTGACAGGCAGAGAGGACGCTGAGCACACAGAGGAGACAAACGATCAGCAGCGGTAAAAGTTTGTAAACGACTGGAACTGACAAGCGGTATGTAAAAGTTCAGTGCAGCGGTTAGACAGCTTTAACCAAGCGGCTTTAGTGGAAGTTCCGGTAGTGAGGTTAACAGAGGTAGTGGCTGCAAAGTCCGTAGATTGTAAGGTGCTTGCTTGGTTGTTTGCAATGGACAAGTAGAATCTTGTGGTGTATTCTTAGGATAGAGGATTTGTATGGGAGGCACAACACGTTGTGCAGCTGGGTTAATCCAAAGATTAGTAACTTTATCTTTAGCCAGGAGAGAGAGTATCTGTGTCAAGGCGACATGGTCAGTAACTCAAACGCATTAATTGGCAGGTGAAAGGGGGAGGAGTAGCCTTATATAAGGTATGCTTAAAGGTACATACTGACTAACAAGTACCTGACAGATCCCCCCGTCAAAGGTGCTGCACTGCAGTACCAGCATGTGGTTTGTCCGGATGATCTCTATGGAATCGGGCGATGAGGCGAGAGGCATTAACATTCGAGACAGGCTCCCAAGAATCCTCATCGGAGGTGTAACCCTTCCACCTGATCAGGTATTGCAGCTGCCCACGATGTAGTCTCGAATTTATAATAGAAGAGATTTCATAGACATTCTCGTCAACAACTACTGGAGAGGATACTTGACCCGACGTCTGTTGTCTGGTAAAGAGATAGGGTTTCAAAAGGGAGACATGAAACGTGGGATGCACGGGAATCTCTGGAGGGAGAGCCAGAGTAACAGCATTTTCATTTATAATTCTGATTATCTTGTAGGGTCCAATGAATAATTGAGAGAACTTTTTAGACGGAGTCTTTAGTTTTAGGTGTTTTGTTGAAAGCCATACCCTATCACCCAATCGATAAACAGGGGGTTTACGTCTCTTGGAGTCGTAGTACTGTTTATGTTTTTGTTGAGCCAGCTGGATGTTCTCCTTGAGAAATTCAACGATCTCCGATAAGTTCCTGGAAGTCTCATCTACTTTAGGAGATGTGGTATTGAGATGTGGATAGAGATGGAATGTTGGATGGTACCCGTAGTTAGCATAAAACGGAGAGCATTTTATAGAGGAGTTTAAGGTGTTATTGTATGCATACTCTTCCATGGGTATATTGCTCTCCCATTCATCCTGTTGGTGGGAGCAATAACAACGAATATATTGCTCTATCCATTGGTTAACTCTCTCCGTTTGCCCATTTGTTTGCGGATGGAAAGCAGTGCTATAACGATGGTCAATCTTTAAAACGGAGCAGAGGTGTCTCCAGCACTTAGAAGTAAACTGCGATCCCCTGTCAGACACGATAACTGAAGGTAGGCCATGAAGACGTACAACATGTTTTAAGAAAAGGGCTGCAGTCTCGGTAGCAGTGGGAAGTTTGTGATGAGGGATGAAGTGGGCCATCTTAGTGAAAAGATCCACGACAACCATGATGGTGTTAGAATGGTTTGATGTAGGTAGCTCCACAATAAAATCCATGCCTACTGTGTGCCAAGGTCTTTCGGGTATGGGAAGTGGCTGAAGTTTGCCAAACGGTTTGGATCTCTCTGATTTGGAGATAGCACAAACGTGACACGACTTAATGTATGTGTCCACAGTTCGCTGAAGATTGGGCCACCAGAAGTTTCTTGATACAAGCTCACTGGTTTTACGAATGCCAGGGTGGCCTGCCAGAGGAGAGTCATGGTGTTCCCGGAGTATCTCCTGCCTTAACGTAGGTGGAATGTAAATTTTGCCATGTACATGAGTGATGCCTCTGGGATCGAGATGCTGGAGGTCTTTGGAAAGAGTGTTGTCAGCTTGTTGGTGAGAACGGAGAGTGGATGAAGCAAGACTTGAGATTCCCAGGAAATGTTGGGGATTTAGAATATTCGATGGTTGAGTAGAAGGACTTGGACGCTCTAAGTGTCTTGAAAGCGAATCAGCCTTCCCATTTGTGCTACCCGGTCGGTAGGTAATCAAAAAATTAAATCTGGTAAAGAACAGACTCCACCGAGCTTGTCGGGCAGAGAGGGTTTTACAGGATTGAAGGTATTCGAGATTCCTATGGTCGGTATATATAAGAATCGGAAGTACGGTACCTTCCAAGAGGTGCCTCCAATTTTCCAGAGCAGATTTAATTACGAGGAGTTCCTTCTCTCCAATTGCGTAATTCTGTTCGGCAGATGTCATCAGCCTAGAATAAAAGGCTACGGGATGTATGGGTTCTGAAGGAGTGGTCCGCTGTGATAAGATAGCTCCAAGAGCATACTCAGATGCGTCAACCTCCAGAATGAACTGGAGATTTGCATCCGGGAAACGAAGAATGGGAGCAGTGGTGAAGCTATGTTTCAGAGAAGAGAAAGCTTCCTCCGATTCAGAATTCCAGTGGAATTGAGTATGTGAGCCCGTGAGTACAGTGAGGGGTTTTGCAATTTTGGAAAAGCCTTTGATGAATTTACGGTAAAAATTTGCAAAACTGAGGAAACGTTGAACTTCTTTCTTGTTGGAAGGTGTAGGCCAGTTGAGGATAGCGTCTATTTTGTTGTTTTCCATCCTAACACCAGACGAGGAAATGTTGTATCCCAAAAAGGTTATTTCATTGGTATGAAACGAACACTTTTCCAGTTTAGCATATAAGTGGTGGGTCCTAAGTCTGCCTAAGACCCAACGAACATGTTTTTTGTGTTCGTCTATAGAATTAGAGTAGATTAGGATATCGTCTAAATAGACAACCACACATACGTCCAATAAGTCCCTGAAAATATCGTTGATAAAGTATTGGAACGTAGCAGGGGTGTTACAAAGCCCAAATGGCATCACCAAATACTCATAAAGTCCGTATCTTGTGCGGAAGGCGGTGAGCCACTCATCCCCTTCCCTGATTCTGATGAGGTTGTAGGCACCTCTAATGTCTAACTTGGTGTAAATGGTTGCCTTACTAAGACGTTCCACTAGTTCAGAAATCAGGGGAAGGGGGTACCTGTTCTTCTTGGTCCTCCTATTTAACTCGCGGCAGTCAATTTTTGGACGTAAGGAGTTGTCCTTATTCTTCACAAAAAACATCCCAGCTCCCGCTGGGGAGGTGGAGGGTCGAATGAAACCCTTCTTCAGGTTTTCGTCAAGGTACCCCTTAAGGTGATCCAATTCGGGCTGTGAAAGCGGATATATGTGTCCATAGGGAATGTTGGAACCAGGTAGCAGTTCAATCGGACAGTCGTATATCCGGTGTGGAGGTAGGGACTCTGCCTGTTTTTTGTCAAAGACATCATGGAAATCTTGGTATTCAAGAGGAATTGCTGGGTTGGATATATGTAAGATATTCTGTTGTGGGTAGCAGGTCTCACTACAGTATGCAGAATCCATTTCCACTTGTAGAGTCTGCCAACAGATTGTTGGCTGATGTTGTTGTAACCATGATAACCCCAATACAATAGGGAATAAAGGGGAAGGTATAACATCAAAACATAAGAACTCAGTGTGCCCCTTACCTATGGTGACCTTAAGAGGAACGGTGTGGTGTGTTATAGGGCCGGAGCTCACCATGGTACCATCAATGACACGTATGGAGACAGGTACTGCTTTCACACATAAAGGGATTTTATTTTTATTTACAAGACATGAATCAATGAAATTTGCATAAGCTCCAGAATCAATAATTGCTTCCGCTTGAAGAGCCTGGTGGTCCCACTGTATGGATAAAGGGAGAGTACAGTAAGCAGCATCAACCACTTTATTTGTGAAACAATTTCTAGTGACTGTTAACTTACTTTTCTTTTGGCGTTGGAGCAAGGGACATTCCTTTACTGGATGAGTAGGAGATGCGCAGTACATACAGAGGTTTTTCTGCTGTCGGCGGTGTCTCTCTTCCAATGTGAGTGGACCTTTAGTGAAGGCGATCTCCATGGGAACAGTAGTGTCTTTTATTCCCTGGGAAGTTGAAGTGAATCTTGGTGGTCCTTCAGTTTGTTGACGTTCAGAGCGTCTTTCTCTGACTCTCCTATCAATCAGTATGGAGAGGTTCATGATACCTTCCAAAGTGGTGGGAAGTTCGGTACGGGCTAACTCATCCTTCAGGGTATCAGATAGTCCTAAGCGATACTGATTTCGTAGAGCAACCTCACTCCATTCAGAGTCTTTGATGTATAGCTTAAATTCTGAAAGGTATTCCTCTACAGGACGCCTGCCTTGTCTCAGAGAGCGCATCTTGGCTTCCGCGGTAAGCTGTTTTTGTGTATCTTCGTATAACAGGCTCATTTGTGTGAAGAAATCAGACAATGATGTGAGAGTTGGATCGTTATTTTCAAATAAATTGTCAGCCCATATCCTAGCTTCACCAGCCAAAAATGATATTACTGTCATGACCTTAAGTCTCTCTGTTTGGTAAGTCCTAGGGCGCATCTGGAAAAGTAGATAACAGGCGTTCCTGAATTGCCTAAAGTACTTCCTGTCACCTGAAAATTTTTCGGGTAGGCAAACCTGAGGTTCTGGCGTGTTATCTCTTAAAGCTGCCCTCAAATTGTCATTTTGTAATTGAAGATCTCTGAAAGCCTGTGATAGCTGATCCACACGCTGTGTGAGGTTATACACCACGTTGGGGAGATCTGCTGGATCCATAGTAAAAGGCCAATTAATATGTAAGGTTATATAGAGGGAATGTTCCTTATATAGTGGATCACAACTGCAGTCCCCGTAATAAGTAGAAATGCAGGGTTGGTTTTAAGTAGACCCCTGTTATCTTGTTACAGGAGTAGGTTTTGGTAGTGCATAAAGTCTGTAGTAACCAAGGGAGTACCGGTTGTGTAATCACTGGACAGCACAAGCAGGAAAGGAGTTGCCTTTTATAGATAGCTGAGAGCAGAGAGTAAGGTTGCAATTCTGTGAATGAGGTGTACAATAAAGTTCCTTTAGTAGTTAGTAACTGCTCTTACTGTGTGAGTAATGTAATACAAGTTGCAAGGCAGTATCTTGAGAGGTGTAGCAAGACAAAGCTGTTTCACTCTGGAGGGAGAAGTGCTTCGTAGCTGCAGCAGCAGCGGCTGTAGGGGTGTGTGCGAACTGTCCAATCAGGACGCTGGAAAGGCTGACAGGCAGAGAGGACGCTGAGCACACAGAGGAGACAAACGATCAGCAGCGGTAAAAGTTTGTAAACGACTGGAACTGACAAGCAGTATGTAAAAGTTCAGTGCAGCGGTTAGACAGCTTTAACCAAGCGGCTTTAGTGGAAGTTCCGGTAGTGAGGTTAACAGAGGTAGTGGCTGCAAAGTCCGTAGATTGTAAGGTGCTTGCTTGGTTGTTTGCAATGGACAAGTAGAATCTTGTGGTGTATCCTTAGGATAGAGGATTTGTATGGGAGGCACAACACGTTGTGCAGCTGGGTTAATCCAAAGATTAGTAACTTTATCTTTAGCCAGGAGAGAGAGTATCTGTGTCAAGGCGACATGGTCAGTAACTCAAACGCATTAATTGGCAGGTGGAAGGGGGAGGAGTAGCCTTATATAAGGTATGCTTAAAGGTACATACTGACTAACAAGTACCTGACAGTTTGTGTCTATCTATCTCTCTACCTACCTACCTGTTTGTTTGTTTGTCTGTTTGTGTCTATCTATCTCTCTACCTACCTACCTACCTGTTTGTTTGTTTGTTTGTCTGTTTGTGTCTATCTATCTATCTCTCTACCTACCTGTTTGTTTGTATGTTTGTGTCTATCTATCTATCTATCATCTATCTATCTATCTATCTATCTCTCTACCTACCTACCTGTTTGTTTGTTTATCTGTTTGTGTCTATCTATCTATCTCTCTACCTACCTACCTGTTTGTTTGTTTGTCTGTTTGTGTCTATCTATCTATCTATCTATCATCTATCTATCTATCTATCTCTCTACCTACCTACCTGTTTGTTTGTTTATCTGTTTGTGTCTATCTATCTATCTATCTATCTCTCTACCTACCTACCTGTTTGTTTGTTTATCTGTTTGTGTCTATCTATCTATCTATCTATCTATCTCTCTACCTACCTACCTGTTTGTTTGTTTATCTGTTTGTGTCTATCTATCTCTCTACCTACCTGTTTGTTTATCTCTTTGTGTTTATCTATCTGTCTGTTTATCTATCTATCTATCTATCTATCTATCTACCTATCTATCTCTCTACTTACCTGTTTGTTTGTCTTTTTGTGTCTATCTATCTATCTATCTATCTATCTCTCTACCTACCTGTTTGTGTGTCTGTTTGTGTCTATCTATCTATCTATCTATCTCTCTACCTACCTGTTTGTGTGTCTGTTTGTGTCTATCTATCTGTCTGTTTATCTATCTATCTATCTATAGGATTATATAATACAAACAACCATTTTGTGTTAATGAATTTTCATTTTCCAAATTTTCAGTTAATATTAATGAAGGGGTGGCAGATTTCTCACCAATTTTGATACTTTTCTGATGCTTTCTTTCTTGGTTGCTAGCTTGTTTCTACTTCTGGTCTGAAGATTTACTAAACCAAGGGAAGACCAGTGGGTGATACATTCACTAAACTCTACAGTCACCCAGTGATCTCACTCAGGACCTTATAGTGTTGCCACCCAGCCAGTATTTTAAGATTCAGGTAAATGTAGAAAATAAATAATACATATAGACATAAAGGCCCTATCATGGTGAAAATGATTCTAATGGAATCTAATTATAAATAAATGATCATATAAAATCAGTTCTAGAGTTATGCTTTATAAATATTTATGCAAGATTATGCCAATGAGCACAGCTGGTATTCCTTTCGAAGGATGGGAACCCTAGGGCAGGGTGACCTGAAACTCTCCACACTGGCCAGAAGTCTCTTCAGTACTGTGGTCCCTCAAAGAATTTTATAAAGGCCAATGTTAGCTTGAGAGCTGTTTATATCACGGTGTGGTTCTGGGTGTGAAGGAGAGACAAATACCTTGCAATATAATGCTAAAAAACTCTCACAGGTATTTTGTGCGATTGTCTCCATGCTGGTGAGTTTTTTATAATCAAGCGCTGCATTGCATTGCTTTTTAGGGCTACATTTAGCCACCAATAAGCAAGCGCTACCCTTGTGCTTAACTAAAAATGACCCAGCTCCTAAGCTTACATTCCTGCTTTTCAAATAAAGACAGCAAGAGAACGAAAAAAATTGATAATAGGAGTAAATTAGAAAGTTGCTTAAAATTGCATGCTCTATCTGAATCATGAAAGAAAACATTTGGGTTTAATATCCCTTTAACACAGTTTTAAACGCAAAAAAAAATGAAACCGGAAGGGAAAACAGTTTGTATGAAATATTTAGACATCCTCTTATAACATGCTTTTTTATTCGCTTTTCAAAACAGGAGACTGCTAGTTCATGTAGGCAATATAGATAACATTGTGTTCATGCAACTCAATAGATAATAAATAAAAAGTCATGTGATCAGGGGGCTGTCAGAAGATGCTTAGATACAAGGTAATCACAGAGGTAAAACATATATTAATATAACTGTGTTTGTTATGCAAAACTGGGGAATGGGTAATAAAGGGATTATTTATCTTTTAAAACAATAACAATTCTATGGTAAACTGTCCCTTTAGCTGACACTCAATGACATTTATGTGTTCAGTAGTTTTGTGACATTGTACTGGACACCCTGTTAAACTACTGGAGTATCCGGCTGAATACTGGCCTCCTGGCAATCCTACTTCTGAGTGCACGGTCAGCTCTATAATTGGACCAGGTAGGAAAAGGGGACTCAGGCAGCACTTGTTTAAATAAGTACTTTTGCTTCCAAAATAGGAGTAAGCTGTGGGCACCGCTGGTCATTTGCCTAGTGCATGTAAGGTTATCAGGTGTCTGGGATTAAACTTAAATCCAGTATTTCTGCTGACAATCAAATAAAAGCTATAAGGAAAACAAAGGATGCTGAAATGCTCAGTTATTTTTTAAAGGGACATTAAACACTAAGGACTAATTTGCCCGTTTGCAGGCATGCGATAATTAATAAGCCATTACAAGTGGCTGGTTATTTTTACCACAAGCACGCGGTAGCAATTAGCGCTTATAAAATAAACCAGAGATCAGATCCCTTTATAAATGTGCCCCAAATGCCCCCAAAATACAGTGTAGTGTATCTTATTAAAAAATAAAAATAGAGGAACTTCCGGGTGGCGGCCATGACAGGTCGCAAGATTATCTACTGCTTCAAGCCTTAGCACAAACCAGTACTCTAATTCCTATCTAATGCCTCATCGAATATCACTTATTGTGTAACAAGCGAAGCTCTCTTAAATGATACCACTTATACTAGGTTTGACAGCGAAACCAGCTTACCGGAACGCTTCAAAGGTTGCGGCCTATTATCTAACCCCCCGGCAGGAGACTTGAGGGCTCCTGTCGTTATAAAGCAGTGCTATCCCGCAAGACACTGCAGGATCTTTATATTCTTTCCCTGCGCAGATTTTACTACAGATGTCTACAATGGAGGCTGCTACATATATCTTGCTGGAATTACGCTGTATGCTTAATACTATCAAGTTAGGTTTGAAAAATCTCTGCATATGGCGTTTACTTACACCAACGATGGTGCATCTACACAGTCTGCTCATGTGGAGCCCAACCAAATACCAGGAGCTAAAGTTGATATAATGCTATCCAGGCATACATCATACAGTGATGCTACCCTTCGATGGGAACCTGAGTTAACTATTTCAGACCATGAGGAGAAGGGAAACACAGTTGAAGGTGACACCTTCAGAAGTAGCGTGAAGGAATTTGCAGCCTTACCGAAGGCTTGTGGCTGCTGGATGGAGACAAGCCAACCTATATCTACTCCTACACAGATTGATGTAGTGGCTGCTACACACGAGATTGAAGATAAAGTCGCTCCCCAAACAGCAAATGATAGGCAGCATCCAACGGTAATCATGATGGAGCCTAAGGCAGCATTAACCAGTCGGTGTTTTATGACTGACATATTATCTGTCTTGCAGCCAGCTGCTGTTTCGCTATATGAGGAACTTGTGACTGTGTCTTTGGGCCCTACAAACAAACTATATCATCCGGCAGCGATTTTTAGGGGAGATGGTGTTTGGAGCAATACCTTTCTGCTTGCCCAGCTACTGTATGTTATCCTAGAATCCACTGCACCTCATTACGGACTGTATTGGAAGATCGCCATAACAAACCGCATTGGCGTGGGTTAGAGTGAGGTGGTAGGCATCGAGCCTGTGTGCTATTTTCCACTATGGGTTTGCCTTCACTTATTTGTTAAAAAGACTTTACAATTAGATTAAACATGCAGACTTAGTCTGAAGTTGCATAACAATGTTCCATAAGTTAAATGTTTATTTCCCTGTTAACCTATTGTTGTTACTTAGTTGGTTAATGGCTCCTACTCACCTAAGGTAGAGTAACCTTGGGTGATAGATATCAAGCTTTTTTTTGCACTGTAGTATGTTACAGATCAATTTGATTCTAAATGTGAGAGACCACTTTTAATTGTCTTTTGTTTGTGCCAATCTAGCCCAAGATCACTATTATCAGATAATTTATGTAACCCTTAAAGGGACAGTTTACTCAAAAAATTTCTCCCCTTTAATTTGTTCCCAATGATCCACTTTACCTGCTGGAGTGTATTAAATTGTTTACAAGTAGCTTCTTTACCCTTATATTGGCATCTGAAATTGTTAATTTAGCATGTGGTATCCCCACCTATTCTGAAAGTTTGTGGCCGCGCGTACCAGCTATAGATAAGCTTTGTAAACACAGCCAGCAGAAGAAATTACACTCCCAGTGTGATAAAGCAGAGATAAGGTAATAAAATGTTGATTTTCCATTGTTCTCTCAAAGTATTGGTGATTGTTTTAAGGACAGATATAAGATAAAGAAGCAGGTATATGTGCACAATGTGATACAATAATGAGATCTGATTATACCTACAAGCTCAACCTATTTTATTAGGCTGTGGCTTCAAAACACAAAATCAGAGCTTTAATATACAGAAATAAACCTTAAAAAGCTAATTTTCATACATTTTTTACTCTGCAGTTGGTAAAAAAAGCTATTGTAAACACATTAAGGGAAAAACTATTTTACAGTGTACTGTCCCTTTAATAATATATATTGCATGGTTAATTTAGCACCCCTTGTGATGTGGGATTTATGTTTTATCCCGTATCTTAAAGGTTTCCATACATAGTCTTCACTGAAACTTCTACAATTTGTCTTTACTCTCACCCTTTCTCTAAACGTGAACCATTCAATATCTTACCTATAGGATCCAGTGTGTCACTAGCCATTTCAAAGTAGATATGTACCTTCCTGAGTTATCCCTACAATATGTATTGTATTGTTTTATATGTGGTCACCCTATACCAGTTCAAGATTTTTTTTAACTCTTACTGTCCCATATCATCCCTAAGTAATTCTGCTATTTCCTGTTAAGGTAGTGGCTCAGCTGTCGGCGGCCGAGACGGTTGGGCCTATCTAGTTTATATCTCCCCAGATTTACATAGCAGAGTGGCGATATGAGCAAACCTATTCTGTTTTGAGCTGGAAGTGGGAAATACATAAATGTCCTTCTGTCGATTTCTTATAGGTCTATTTTACGCTACATTATGTTTTCAGTTGCGGGGCACTTATATTAGTGGGTTATTAGGTGCAGTGGCTGCAGCACTTAGACTTCCAACAACTCACTAGGTTATATATTAAACTAAAAACTACACAGTTGCTGCTTATCTACACTCCATAAATGTTATTACATTTTTAGGGGCGTTTTAAACCAGGTCGGCATGCTGCTTCCAATTAGTACTCAGATTTTGGTTTCTAATCTCCACCCAAGAAAGTCTCTCATATATAAGTATAAATTTAGGTTTGAATCCTATTGAACAATATTGCTAGCTTATCAGACTGCGACATTAGATTCCCTATACTTCAGACTTTACTATAACTTAGGTAGCTATGCTACTTCTTTCTTATACAGCCTTACACAGCAGTCTCCATTTTTTTTCTCTGGCAGGGGTTCATGTTTTCAAAATTTAGCAATAAAATTATATAAACTTAAAATAGAGGTTTATCAGCTGGGACCCAAGAGTGGCCCCCAACGGTTTATAACTGTCTTCTGTAGCTTCATGACATCTGCAATACAGTGAGGTCCAAAAGTGGCCCCTGGTGCCATCTAGAAGACAAACCAACATATGAGCAAGCATGATGTTTATTGATCTTTTTTTTACAATGCCATATAGTTATGTTATGTATATTATGGTTTTATTACTTTTGACTGTATAACCTGAAACAATTGTGTATATTGAATGTACTGAAAGGCATTGTCTGTAAGCTCGGAGTTAAACCTCAATAAAAAAATAAAAAAAATTAAAAAATAACTGCAATAGGCGGTATTTTGGGGCTTAAGTTGGCGGAAGTGGGGCGATAGAACAAAACGTCACTGAAAAGTGCCTTTACATTGCGGTCTATAGGAACTGTGTGTTCCCAGTAAATATATATGTATATATTTATGTGTTAATATGTGTATATTAAATTTGCTGCCATCGCTACACTACTTACCCCCTTTGCTGCGCTTGGGTTCTGATGCCATCTCTGACAGCATCAGAACAAGGCTCCCATTGTAGCCAATGGAAGCCCGCTCTCATGAGTGCAATGCTTCCCAGCAATGCGAACGCGAGCTCGCGTTCCCATTGCAAACAACTTGTAATACCAGTGCACATTAGCTTACGCTGGTATTACACACTAGAGCGCAAATATCGCTTTCGTGAAAGGGATATTTAGCACTCCACTTGTAATCTGGCCCTAAATAAATCATTGCTTGAATGATGTAATCAGAGCAAAGATTAGCCCGGGAATGATAGGTACATGTATTTTAAAAAAAATAAGGGTATAGTTTAATGTCCATAAAACAGTGGGTGCCACCATATTGTAACGTAGGTTACATTTTCTGCTGAGGCCAATTAGGGATAGGTATGAATGACTTATTAAAGTGTGCAACCAATGGCTGTGTGGAATACAGCGGTGTCTGCACTTCCATGTTTAACATGAATTGGAAAGCCCACAATATTCAGAATTAAATTACAGGAAAGGAGAACAAAATAAATAATGAAAGTATATTACTACATGTAATTAAACCATTTATATTAATAATTTAATGTCCCTTTAATGTGGTCTAAACTGCAGCTGTATGTTTAACAGTTGCGCATGCAGCCATGGTACTAGAAAGAGTGGCACAGCTCATGTACTTAAAGGGACATTCCAGCCAAAATTGGAAACCACATGGGTGCATTTCAGTATTGAATAGAAGCATTTCTGTAATATACATGCATTAGCAAAAATGCTTCTAATAAAGGCTATAGCTTTTTCAAAAGTGTATTTAAGTATGCAACGTGCACCAGCATTTTAAACACAACACTAGTTTGGAGAGCCTAAGGTGCTTGTACCATCTGGTAATGACTCAATTTGTTAATTGCTGACATGAAACAAGCCCCACTAATTATCTGAGCAGCTGCATTTTTTTAAATGTGGGTGCAGTGAAAATATCTAGCTATGCTTCACATGCACATGCAGAGAAAAATGTTAACACTAAAACAGTTAACTCTTAATAGAAGCATGTTTGCCAATACATGTATATTGCAAATATGTTTCTATTCAAAGATCAATCTATGTGCATTTATATTTTGACTGGAATATCCCTTTAATTATAGCTTCTGTTAAAATGACAGATCTCTCTGGTGGTGCCCATACTTGTAAAGAATTAAAGATGGTAAATTATGTGTGTTTGCAATCTGTAGTCTTATAGAATGACTTATGTCACTTATATTTAATGTTTTATTCTGTTACATATAACGTTTGTTTAACTTACTAATATTGTGCCATCAGCACCTCCCGTAGTCTTATAGAATGACTTATGTCACTTATATATATAATGTTTTATTCTGTTACATATAACGTTTGTTTAACTTACTAAGATTGTGCCGTCAGCACCTCCTGTATCTTATAGAATGACTTATGTCACTTATATTTAATGTTTTATTCTGTTACATATAACGTTTGTTTAACTTACTAATATTGTGCCATCAGCACCTCCCGTAGTCTTATAGAATGACTTATGTCACTTATATATATAATGTTTTATTCTGTTACATATAACGTTTGTTTAACTTACTAAGATTGTGCCGTCAGCACCTCCTGTATCTTATAGAATGACTTATGTCACTTATATTTAATGTTTTATTCTGTTACATATAACGTTAGTTTAACTTACTAATATTGTGCCGTCAGCACCTCCTGTATCTTATAGAATGACTTATGTCACTTATATATATATGTTTTATTCTGTTACATATAACGTTTGTTTAACTTACTAATATTGTGCCATCAGCACCTCCTGTAGTCTTATAGAATGACTTATGTCACTTATATATAATGTTTTATTCTGTTACATATAACGTTTGTTTAACTTACTAATATTGTGCCATCAGCACCTCCCGTAGTCTTATAGAATGACTTATGTCACTTATATATAATGTTTTATTCTGTTACATATAACGTTTGTTTAACTTACTAATATTGTGCCGTCAGCACCTCCTGTAGTCTTATAGAATGACTTATGTCACTTATATATAATGTTTTATTCTGTTACATATAACGTTTGTTTAACTTACTAATATTGTGCCATCAGCACCTCCTGTAGTCTTATAGAATGACTTATGTCACTTATATATAATGTTTTATTCTGTTACATATAACGTTTGTTTAACTTACTAATATTGTGCCATCAGCACCTCCTGTAGTCTTATAGAATGAATTATGTCACTTATATATAATGTTTTATTCTGTTACATATAACGTTTGTTTAACTTACTAATATTGTGCCATCAGCACCTCCTGTATCTTATAGAATGACTTATGTCACTTATATATAATGTTTTATTCTGTTACATATAACGTTTGTTTAACTTACTAATATTGTGCCATCAGCACCTCCTGTATCTTATAGAATGACTTATGTCACTTATATATAATGTTTTATTCTGTTACATATAACGTTTGTTTAACTTACTAATATTGTGCCATCAGCACCTCCCGTAGTCTTATAGAATGACTTATGTCACTTATATATAATGTTTTATTCTGTTACATATAACATGTTTGTTTAACTTAATAATATTGTGCCATCAGCACCTCTCATAGTCTTATAGAATGACTTATGTCACTTATATATAATGTTTTATTCTGTTACATATAACGTTTGTTTAAGTTACTAATATTGTGCCATCAGCCCCTCCTGTAGTCTTATAGAATGACTTATGTCACTTATATATAATGTTTTATTCTGTTACATATAACGTTTGTTTAACTTACTAATATTGTGCCATCAGCACCTCCCGTAGTCTTATAGAATGACTTATGTCACTTATATATAATGTTTTATTCTGTTACATATAACGTTTGTTTAACTTACTAATATTGTGCCATCAGCACCTCCTGTAGTCTTATAGAATGACTTATGTCACTTATATATAATGTTTTATTCTGTTACATATAATGTTTGTTTAAGTTACTAATATTGTGCCGTCAGCACCTCCTGTAGTCTTATAGAATGACTTATGTCACTTATATATAATGTTTTATTCTGTTACATATAACATGTTTGTTTAACTTACTAATATTGTGCCGTCAGCACCTCCTGTAGTCTTATAGAATGACAACAGACAGCTCGGGCTGTGCAATTCAATACAAGGATCAAAAGCACAAAATAATGTTAAGTAAGCAGCACATTATATTCGTGTGTGCTAGCTGAGACAATGTATCGCTTTGTCCAATTATGAAACAATTGTAGTAAACCTGTGTTGATTGTTGCAATTGATTACCAAGACCGTTAACCCCTTACATTCGCAAGACTCATCGTTATAAATGAAACATAAGCTAGACAGTTCTAGCAATAACAAACTCACTTGATTCTGAGAATGATATCCAATGTCAGATGAGATCCAGGAAAACGGAACTGTTATATCCACTATTAGTAGCGCAATTTGTAGCAACAGTCACAGAAACTGCCTGTGTTCATAGCAGCATCACGGCTTGTTCCACAGGTGTTGAGGAGGGCTCCCCTGCTAAGCCCTCATTCGTAATAATAAGTAAACAGAAATTAATTCAACACCTCTGAGTGAAACAAAAATAGAACCCAATAATCGAAAAAACAGTAAGGCTGATGAAATAAGTGTTAAAACTTCACCTTTTATTGAAATTCCATGAGTAAAAAACAAAGGCACAGCACACAGACCTGACTACCGCTGACGCGTTTCCTGCCCTATTGGGCACTTCATCAGAGCTACCTAACAGGTGTGTAAGGACTCCTTAAAAACAGGATATAAGCCCTGCACACCTGCTGCATAATTAATTATAACAAAAAATGGAAATTTTGTGTGTATTGTGAAATAAACATCCAATCAAACGTGTGAAACAATAATAAACATTATGCATAATAAATAAACTTGAAAATATCGATCATAAACAAAAAAATATATACATTATTATACACTAAGACTATGCTTTCATATAAAATTGTATCATTCAGTAGGCACATTAAAAACGATCGTACAATTCAATGTGTGGGGGATAACGATTCTTACTATAACTAAATACATGAATATTCGTCAATTAATGAGTTCTCAGTTTACTGAAGTTAATTTAAACATGTTGAAAACATAATAATATGGAAATGTAAAAAGGGATCTGATATTCTAATAAACCTTGGTAAATGAACGATGTAAAATGTACATTGTATATGCATGTATTAGGTGACACACAGAGAGCATAAGCAGTTAAGTGTACCAATGTGTATTACATCATATAAAAGTCAAATGCTATAAAGTATAAACACATTCAAAAGACATAAACTGCCTGCTCTCCGGGTGACCAAACATGGATAGTTTATCACTAAAAGTTTATATAATCTGGGCGATATCAGAATTTATATCTATTATAAGATCCAGATCCTAGGTCTATGTATTGTCAATAAACAATTTGATGTCACTTATTTTATTAATACCAAAAGGAGCACCAGTTTTTAAAGTGTGAATCCAGTAAACTTCTCGTTTACTCAGTGCTGCATATCTACGTTACATATAACGTTTGTTTAACTTACTAATATTGTGCCGTCAGCACCTCCTGTAGTCTTATAGAATGACTTATGTCACTTATATATAATGTTTTATTCTGTTATATATAACATGTTTGCTTAACTTACTAATATTGTGCCATCAGCACCTCCTGTAGTCTTATAGAATGACTTATGTCACTTATATATAATGTTTTATTCTGTTACATATAACGTTTGTTTAACTTACTAATATTGTGCCATCAGCACCTCCTGTAGTCTTATAGAATGACTTATGTCACTTATATATAATGTTTTATTCTGTTATATATAACATGTTTGTTTAACTTACTAATATTGTGCCATCAGCACCTCCTGTAGTCTTATAGAATGACTTATGTCACTTATATATAATGTTTTATTCTGTTACATATAACGTTTGTTTAACTTACTAATATTGTGCCATCAGCACCTCCCGTAGTCTTATAGAATGACTTATGTCACTTATATATAATGTTTTATTCTGTTACATATAACGTTTGTTTAACTTACTAATATTGTGCCATCAGCACCTCCTGTAGTCTTATAGAATGACTTATGTCACTTATATATAATGTTTTATTCTGTTACATATAACGTTTGTTTAACTTACTAATATTGTGCCATCAGCACCTCCTGTAGTCTTATAGAATGACTTATGTCACTTATATATAATGTTTTATTCTGTTACATATAACATGTTTGTTTAACTTACTAATATTGTGCCATCAGCACCTCCTGTAGTCTTATAGAATGACTTATGTCACTTATATATAATGTTTTATTCTGTTACATATAACGTGTTTGTTTAACTTACTAATATTGTGCCATCAGCACCTCCTGTAGTCTTATAGAATGACTTATGTCACTTATATATAATGTTTTATTCTGTTACATATAACGTTTGTTTAACTTACTAATATTGTGCCGTCAGCACCTCCTGTAGTCTTATAGAATGACTTATGTCACTTATATATAATGTTTTATTCTGTTACATATAACGTTTGTTTAACTTACTAATATTGTGCCATCAGCACCTCCTGTAGTCTTATAGAATGACTTATGTCACTTATATATAATGTTTTATTCTGTTACATATAACGTTTGTTTAACTTACTAATATTGAGCCGTCAGCACCTCCTGTAGTCTTATAGAATGACTTATGTCACTTATATATATAATGTTTTATTCTGTTACATATAACGTTTGTTTAACTTACTAATATTATGCCGTCAGCACCTCCTGTAGTGTTATAGAATGACTTATGTCACTTATATATAATGTTTTATTCTGTTACATATAACGTTTGTTTAACTTACTAATATTGTGCCATCAGCCCCTCCTGTAGTCTTATAGAATGACTTATGTCACTTATATATAATGTTTTATTCTGTTACATATAACGTTTGTTTAACTTACTAATATTGTGCCATCAGCACCTCCCTAGTCTTATAGAATGACTTATGTCACTTATATATAATGTTTTATTCTGTTACATATAACGTTTGTTTAACTTACTAATATTGTGCCATCAGCACCTCCCGTAGTCTTATAGAATGACTTATGTCACTTATATATAATGTTTTATTCTGTTACATATAACGTTTGTTTAACTTACTAATATTGTGCCATCAGCCCCTCCTGTAGTCTTATAGAATGACTTATGTCACTTATATATAATGTTTTATTCTGTTACATATAACGTTTGTTTAACTTACTAATATTGTGCAATCAGCACCTCCTGTAGTCTTATAGAATGACTTATGTCACTTATATATAATGTTTTATTCTGTTACATATAACGTTTGTTTAACTTACTAATATTGTGCCGTCAGCACCTCTCATAGTCTTATAGAATGACTTATGTCACTTATATATAATGTTTTATTCTGTTACATATAACGTTTGTTTAACTTACTAATATTGTGCCATCAGCACCTCCTGTAGTCTTATAGAATTACTTATGTCACTTATATATAATGTTTTATTCTGTTACATATAACGTTTGTTTAACTTACTAATATTGTGCCGTCAGCACCTCCTGTAGTCTTATAGAATGACTTATGTCACTTATATATATATATGTTTTATTCTGTTACATATAACATGTTTGTTAAACTTACTAATATTGTGCCATCAGCACCTCCCGTAGTCTTATAGAATGACTTATGTCACTTATATATAATGTTTTATTCTGTTACATATAACGTTTGTTTAACTTACTAATATTGTGCCGTCAGCACCTCCTGTAGTCTTATAGAATGACTTATGTCACTTATATATAATGTTTTATTCTGTTACATATAACATTTGTTTAACTTACTAATATTGTGCCATCAGCACCTCCTGTAGTCTTATAGAATGACTTATGTCACTTATATATAATGTTTTATTCTGTTACATATAACGTTTGTTTAACTTACTAATATTGTGCCATCAGCCCCTCCTGTAGTCTTATAGAATGACTTATGTCACTTATATATAATGTTTTATTCTGTTACATATAACGTTTGTTTAACTTACTAATATTGTGCCGTCAGCACCTCCCGTAGTCTTATAGAATGACTTATGTCACTTATATATATAATGTTTTATTCTGTTACATATAACATGTTTGTTAAACTTACTAATATTGTGCCATCAGCCCCTCCTGTAGTCTTATAGAATGACTTATGTCACTTATATATATAATGTTTTATTCTGTTACATATAACGTTTGTTTAACTTACTAATATTGTGCCGTCAGCACCTTCCGTAGTCTTATAGAATGACTTATGTCACTTATATATAATGTTTTATTCTGTTACATATAACATGTTTGTTTAACTTACTAATATTGTGCCATCAGCACCTCTCATAGTCTTATAGAATTACTTATGTCACTTATATATAATGTTTTATTCTGTTACATATAACGTTTGTTTAACTTACTAATATTGTGCCATCAGCACCTCCCGTAGTCTTATAGAATTACTTATGTCACTTATATATTATGTTTTATTCTGTTACATTTAACATGTTTGTTTAACTTACTAATATTGTGCCGTCAGCACCTCCTGTAGTCTTATAGAATGACTTATGTCACTTATATATAATGTTTTATTCTGTTACATATAACATGTTTGTTTAACTTACTAATATTGTGCCATCAGCACCTCCTGTAGTCTTATAGAATGACTTATGTCACTTATATATAATGTTTTATTCTGTTACATATAACGTTTGTTTAACTTACTAATATTGTGCCGTCAGCACCTCCCGTAGTCTTATAGAATGACTTATGTCACTTATATATAATGTTTTATTCTGTTACATATAACGTTTGTTTAACTTACTAATATTGTGCCATCAGCACCTCCTGTAGTCTTATAGAATGACTTATGTCACTTATATATAATGTTTTATTCTGTTACATATAACGTTTGTTTAACTTACTAATATTGTGCCATCAGCCCCTCCTGTAGTCTTATAGAATTACTTATGTCACTTATATATAATGTTTTATTCTGTTACATATAACGTTTGTTTAACTTACTAATATTGTGCCGTCAGCACCTCTCTTAGTCTTATAGAATGACTTATGTCACTTATATATAATGTTTTTTTCTGTTACATATAACGTTTGTTTAACTTACTAATATTGTGCCATCAGCACCTCCCGTAGTCTTATAGAATGACTTATGTCACTTATATATAATGTTTTATTCTGTTACATATAACGTTTGTTTAACTTACTAATATTGTGCCATCAGCCCCTCCTGTAGTCTTATAGAATGACTTATGTCACTTATATATAATGTTTTATTCTGTTACATATAACGTTTGTTTAACTTACTAATATTGTGCCGTCAGCACCTCTCATAGTCTTATAGAATGACTTATGTCACTTATATATAATGTTTTATTCTGTTACATATAACATGTTTGTTTAACTTACTAATATTGTGCCATCAGCACCTCCCGTAGTCTTATAGAATGACTTATGTCACTTATATATAATGTTTTATTCTGTTACATATAACGTTTGTTTAACTTACTAATATTGTGCCATCAGCACCTCCTGTAGTCTTATAGAATGACTTATGTCACTTATATATATAATGTTTTATTCTGTTACATATAACGTTTGTTTAACTTACTAATATTGTGCCGTCAGCACCTCTCATAGTCTTATAGAATGACTTATGTCACTTATATATATATTTTTTATTCTGTTACATATAACATGTTTGTTTAACTTACTAATATTGTGCCATCAGCACCTCCCGTAGTCTTATAGAATGACTTATGTCACTTATATATATAATGTTTTATTCTGTTAAATATAACGTTTGTTTAACTTACTAATATTATGCCGTCAGCACCTCCTGTAGTTTTATAGAATGACTTATGTCACTTATATATAATGTTTTATTCTGTTACATATAACATGTTTGTTTAACTTACTAATATTGTGCCGTCAGCACCTCCTGTAGTCTTATAGAATGACTTATGTCACTTATATATATAATGTTTTATTCTGTTACATATAACGTTTGTTTAACTTACTAATATTGTGCCGTCAGCACCTCCCGTAGTCTTATAGAATGACTTATGTCACTTATATATATATGTTTTATTCTGTTACATATAGCGTTTGTTTAACTGACTAATATTGTGCCATCGGCACCTCCTGTAGTCTTATAGAATGACTTATGTCACTTATATATAATGTTTTATTCTGTTACATATAACGTTTGTTTAACTTACTAATATTGTGCCATCAGCACCTCCTGTAGTCTTATAGAATGACTTATGTCACTTATATATAATGTTTTATTCTGTTACATATAACATGTTTGTTTAACTTACTAATATTGTGCCGTCAGCACCTCCCGTAGTCTTATAGAATGACTTATGTCACTTATATATATAATGTTTTATTCTGTTACATATAACGTTTGTTTAACTTACTAATATTGTGCCATCAGCACCTCCTGTAGTCTTATAGAATGACTTATGTCACTTATATATAATGTTTTATTCTGTTACATATAACGTTTGTTTAACTTACTAATATTGTGCCGTCAGCACCTCCCGTAGTCTTATAGAATGACTTATGTCACTTATATATAATGTTTTATTCTGTTACATATAACATGTTTGTTTAACTTACTAATATTGTGCCATCAGCACCTCCCGTAGTCTTATAGAATGACTTATGTCACTTATATATAATGTTTCATTCTGTTACATATAACGTTTGTTTAACTTACTAATATTGTGCCATCAGCACCTCCTGTAGTCTTATAGAATGACTTATGTCACTTATATATATAATGTTTTATTCTGTTACATATAACATGTTTGTTTAACTTACTAATATTGTGCCGTCAGCACCTCCTGTAGTCTTATAGAATGACTTATGTCACTTATATATAATGTTTTATTCTGTTACATATAACGTTTGTTTAACTTACTAATATTGTGCCATCAGCACCTCCTGTAGTCTTATAGAATGACTTATGTCACTTATATATAATGTTTTATTCTGTTACATATAACATGTTTGTTTAACTTACTAATATTGTGCCGTCAGCACCTCCTGTAGTCTTATAGAATGACTTATGTCACTTATATATATATGTTTTATTCTGTTACATATAACATGTTTGTTTAACTTACTAATATTGTGCCATCAGCACCTCCTGTAGTCTTATAGAATGACTTATGTCACTTATAAATATAATGTTTTATTCTGTTACATATAACGTTTGTTTAACTTACTAATATTGTGCCATCAGCACCTCCTGTAGTCTTATAGAATGACTTATGTCCCTTATATATAATGTTTTATTCTGTTACATATAACGTTTGTTTAACTTACTAATATTGTGCCGTCAGCACCTCCTGTAGTCTTATAGAATGACTTATGTCACTTATATATAATGTTTTATTCTGTTACATATAACATGTTTGTTTAACTTACTAATATTGTGCCATCAGCACCTCCTGTAGTCTTATAGAATGACTTATGTCACTTATATATATAATGTTTTATTCTGTTATATATAACGTTTGTTTAACTTACTAATATTGTGCCATCAGCACCTCCCGTAGTCTTATAGAATGACTTATGTCACTTATATATAATGTTTTATTCTGTTACATATAACGTTTGTTTAACTTACTAATATTGTGCCGTCAGCACCTCCCATAGACTTATAGAATGACTTATGTCACTTATATATAATGTTTTATTCTGTTACATATAACGTGTTTGTTTAACTTACTAATATTGTGCCGTCAGCACCTCCCGTAGTCTTATAGAATGACTTATGTCACTTATATATAATGTTTTATTCTGTTACATATAACGTTTGTTTAACTTACTAATATTGTGCCATCAGCACCTCCCTAGTCTTATAGAATGACTTATGTCACTTATATATATAATGTTTTATTCTGTTACATATAATGTTTGTGTAACTTACTAATATTGTGCCATCAGCACCTCCTGTAGTCTTATAGAATGACTTATGTCACTTATATATAATGTTTTATTCTGTTACATATAACATGTTTGTTTAACTTACTAATATTGTGCCATCAGCACCTCCCGTAGTCTTATAGAATGACTTATGTCACTTATATATATAATGTTTTATTCTGTTACATATAACATGTTTGTTTAACTTACTAATATTGTGCCGTCAGCACCTCCTGTAGTCTTATAGAATGACTTATGTCACTTATATATAATGTTTTATTCTGTTACATATAACGTTTGTTTAACTTACTAATATTGTGCCATCAGCACCTCCCGTAGTCTTATAGAATGACTTATGTCACTTATATATAATGTTTTATTCTGTTACATATATAACGTTTGTTTAACTTACTAATATTGTGCCATCAGCACCTCCTGTAGTCTTATAGAATGACTTTTGTCACTTATATATAATGTTTTATTCTGTTACATATAACATGTTTGTTTAACTTACTAATATTTTGCCATCAGCACCTCCTGTAGTCTTATAGAATGACTTATGTCACTTATATATGTTTTATTCTGTTACATCTAACATGTTTGTTTAACTTACTAATATTGTGCCGTCAGAACCTCCTGTAGTCTTATAGAATGACTTATGTCACTTATATATATAATGTTTTATTCTGTTACATATAACGTTTGTTTAACTTACTAATATTGTGCCGTCAGCACCTCTCATAGTCTTATAGAATGACTTATGTCACTTATATATAATGTTTTATTCTGTTATATATAACATGTTTGTTTAACTTACTAATATTGTGCCGTCAGCACCTCCTGTAGTCTTATAGAATGACTTATGTCACTTATATATAATGTTTTATTCTGTTACATATAACGTTTGTTTAACTTACTAATATTGTGCCGTCAGCACCTCTCATAGTCTTATAGAATGACTTATGTCACTTATATATAATGTTTTATTCTGTTACATGTAACGTTTGTTTAACTTACTAATATTGTGCCATCAGCACCTCCCGTAGTCTTATAGAATGACTTATGTCACTTATATATAATGTTTTATTCTGTTATATATAACATGTTAGTTTAACTTACTAATATTGTGCCATCAGCACCTCCCTAGTCTTATAGAATGACTTATGTCACTTATATATAATGTTTTATTCTGTTACATATAATGTTTGTTTAACTTACTAATATTGTGCCATCAGCACCTATCATAGTCTTATAGAATGACTTATGTCACTTATATATAATGTTTTATTCTGTTACATATAATGTTTGTTTAACTTACTAATATTGTGCCATCAGCACCTCTCATAGTCTTATAGAATGACTTATGTCACTTATATATAATGTTTTATTCTGTTACATATAACGTTTGTTTAACTTACTAATATTGTGCCATCAGCACCTCCCTAGTCTTATAGAATGACTTATGTCACTTATATATAATGTTTTATTCTGTTACATATAACGTTTGTTTAACTTACTAATATTGTGCCGTCAGCACCTCCTGTAGTCTTATAGAATGACTTATGTCACTTATATATAATGTTTTATTCTGTTACATATAACGTTTGTTTAACTTACTAATATTGTGCCATCAGCACCTCCCGTAGTCTTATAGAATGACTTATGTCACTTATATATAATGTTTTATTCTGTTACATATATAACGTTTGTTTAACTTACTAATATTGTGCCATCAGCACCTCCTGTAGTCTTATAGAATGACTTTTGTCACTTATATATAATGTTTTATTCTGTTACATATAACATGTTTGTTTAACTTACTAATATTGTGCCATCAGCACCTCCTGTAGTCTTATAGAATGACTTATGTCACTTATATATGTTTTATTCTGTTACATCTAACATGTTTGTTTAACTTACTAATATTGTGCCGTCAGAACCTCCTGTAGTCTTATAGAATGACTTATGTCACTTATATATATAATGTTTTATTCTGTTACATATAACGTTTGTTTAACTTACTAATATTGTGCCGTCAGCACCTCTCATAGTCTTATAGAATGACTTATGTCACTTATATATAATGTTTTATTCTGTTATATATAACATGTTTGTTTAACTTACTAATATTGTGCCGTCAGCACCTCCTGTAGTCTTATAGAATGACTTATGTCACTTATATATAATGTTTTATTCTGTTACATATAACGTTTGTTTAACTTACTAATATTGTGCCGTCAGCACCTCTCATAGTCTTATAGAATGACTTATGTCACTTATATATAATGTTTTATTCTGTTACATGTAACGTTTGTTTAACTTACTAATATTGTGCCATCAGCACCTCCCGTAGTCTTATAGAATGACTTATGTCACTTATATATAATGTTTTATTCTGTTATATATAACATGTTAGTTTAACTTACTAATATTGTGCCATCAGCACCTCCCTAGTCTTATAGAATGACTTATGTCACTTATATATAATGTTTTATTCTGTTACATATAATGTTTGTTTAAGTTACTAATATTGTGCCATCAGCACCTATCATAGTCTTATAGAATGACTTATGTCACTTATATATAATGTTTTATTCTGTTACATATAATGTTTGTTTAACTTACTAATATTGTGCCATCAGCACCTCTCATAGTCTTATAGAATGACTTATGTCACTTATATATAATGTTTTATTCTGTTACATATAACGTTTGTTTAACTTACTAATATTGTGCCATCAGCACCTCCCTAGTCTTATAGAATGACTTATGTCACTTATATATAATGTTTTATTCTGTTACATATAACGTTTGTTTAACTTACTAATATTGTGCCGTCAGCACCTCCTGTAGTCTTATAGAATGACTTATGTCACTTATATATATATGTTTTATTCTGTTACATATAACATGTTTGTTTAACTTACTAATATTGTGCCATCAGCACCTCCTGTAGTCTTATAGAATGACTTATGTCACTTATATATATAATGTTTTATTCTGTTACATATAACGTTTGTTTAACTTACTAATATTGTGCCATCAGCACCTCCCTAGTCTTATAGAATGACTTATGTCACTTATATATAATGTTTTATTCTGTTACATATAATGTTTGTTTAACTTACTAATATTGTGCCATCAGCACCTCCCTAGTCTTATAGAATGACTTATGTCACTTATATATAATGTTTTATTTTGTTACATATAACGTTTGTTTAACTTACTAATATTGTGCCATCAGCACCTCCCGTAGTCTTATAGAATGACTTATGTCACTTATATATAATGTTTTATTCTGTTACATATAATGTTTGTTTAACTTACTAATATTGTGCCATCAGCACCTCCCATAGTCTTATAGAATGACTTATGTCACTTATATATAATGTTTTATTCTGTTACATATGTTTGTTTAACTTACTAATATTGTGCCATCAGCACCTCCTGTAGTCTTATAGAATGACTTATGTCACTTATATATATAATGTTTTATTCTGTTACATATAACATGTTTGTTTAACTTACTAATATTGTGCTGTCAGCACCTCCCGTAGTCTTATAGAATGACTTATGTCACTTATATATAATGTTTTATTCTGTTACATATAACGTTTGTTTAACTTACTAATATTGTGCCGTCAGCACCTCCTGTAGTCTTATAGAATTACTTATGTCACTTATATATAATGTTTTATTCTGTTACATATAACGTTTGTTTAACTTACTAATATTGTGCCGTCAGCACCTCCTGTAGTCTTATAGAATGACTTATGTCACTTATATATAATGTTTTATTCTGTTACATATAACATTTGTTTAACTTACTAATATTGTGCCATCAGCACCTCCCGTAGTCTTATAGAATGACTTATGTCACTTATATATAATGTTTTATTCTGTTACATATAACGTTTGTTTAACTTACTAATATTGTGCCATCAGCACCTCTCATAGTCTTATAGAATGACTTATGTCACTTATATAAAATGTTTTATTCTGTTATATATAACGTTTGTTTAACTTACTAATATTGTGCCGTCAGCACCTCCTGTATCTTATAGAATGACTTATGTCACTTATATATAATGTTTTATTCTGTTACATATAACGTTTGTTTAACTTACTAATATTGTGCCGTCAGCACCTCCTGTAGTCTTATAGAATGACTTATGTCACTTATATATAATGTTTTATTCTGTTACATATAACGTTTGTTTAACTTACTAATATTGTGCCATCAGCACCTCCTGTAGTCTTATAGAATGACTTATGTCACTTATATATAATGTTTTATTCTGTTACATATAACGTTTGTTTAACTTACTAATATTGTGCCGTCAGCACCTCCCGTAGTCTTATAGAATGACTTATGTCACTTATATATAATGTTTTATTCTGTTATATATAACGTTTGTTTAACTTACTAATATTGTGCCATCAGCACCTCCCGTAGTCTTATAGAATGACTTATGTCACTTATATATAATGTTTTATTCTGTTACATATAACATGTTTGTTTAACTTACTAATATTGTGCCGTCAGCACCTCCTGTAGTCTTATAGAATGACTTATGTCACTTATATATAATGTTTTATTCTGTTACATATAACATGTTTGTTTAACTTACTAATATTGTGCCGTCAGCACCTCCTGTAGTCTTATAGAATGACTTATGTCACTTATATATATAATGTTTTATTCTGTTACATATAACGTTTGTTTAACTGACTAATATTGTGCCATCAGCACCTCCTGTAGTCTTATAGAATGACTTATGTCACTTATTTATAATGTTTTATTCTGTCACATATAATGTTTGTTTAACTTACTAATATTGTGCCATCAGCACCTCCTGTAGTCTTATAGAATGACTTATGTCACTTATATATAATGTTTTATTCTGTTACATATAACATGTTTGTTTAACTTACTAATATTGTGCCGTCAGCACCTCCTGTAGTCTTATAGAATGACTTATGTCACTTACATATAATGTTTTATTCTGTTACATATAACGTTTGTTTAACTTACTAATATTGTGCCGTCAGCACCTCCTGTAGTCTTATAGAATGACTTATGTCACTTATATATAATGTTTTATTCTGTTACATATATAACGTTTGTTTAACTTACTAATATTGTGCCGTCAGCACCTCCCGTAGTCTTATAGAATGACTTATGTCACTTATATATAATTTTTTATTCTGTTACATATAACGTTTGTTTAACTTACTAATATTGTGCCGTCAGCACCTCCTGTAGTCTTATAGAATGACTTATGTCACTTATATATAATGTTTTATTCTGTTACATATAACGTTTGTTTAACTTACTAATATTGTGCCATCAGCACCTCCTGTAGTCTTATAGAATGACTTATGTCACTTATATTTAATGTTTTATTCTGTTACATATAACGTTAGTTTAACTTACTAATATTGTGCCGTCAGCACCTCCCGTAGTCTTATAGAATGACTTATGTCACTTATATATAATGTTTTATTCTGTTACATATAACGTTTGTTTAACTTACTAATATTGTGCCGTCAGCACCTCCTGTAGTCTTATAGAATGACTTATGTCACTTATATATAATGTTTTATTCTGTTACATATAACGTTTGTTTAACTTACTAATATTGTGCCATCAGCCCCTCCCATTCTAGAATTTTCTTACTTACCCTGAAGTTCTGCACTGGCAACTAATCTTAAAGGCAACCGCGCAGTTAATTGTTTTGTATGTGGCATCTCTGCACGGTCATTTTGACATTCTTCAAGTGTGGGTTCCCTAAAGAATAATCAACAGCTTAAGTCTATAAATTAATATTTGCGACCCTGAGTTAAAGGGACAGTAAACACATTTTAAAGGGACAGTCAAGTCAAAATTAAACATTCATGATTCAGATAGAGCATGTCATTTTAAACAACTTTCCAATTTACTTTTATCAACAATTTTTTTTTGTCCTCTTGATTTTCTTTGTTGAAGCTAAACCTAGGTAGGCTCATGTGCTAATTTCAAAACCCTTGAAGGCCGCCTCTTATCTCAGTGCATTTTATTAGTTTTTACACTGTTAGACAGTGCTATTTCATGTGTTCCATTTTAGATAACATTGTGCTCACTCCTGTGGAGTTATGACTCAGCAGTGATTGGCTAAAATGCAAGTCTATAAAAAAATGAGATAAGGGGGCAGCCGGCAGGGGCTCAGATACAAGGTACTCACAGAGGTATTTGCGGTTGATGGCTTGATAAGTAGATGCCAAGGGGGCAGTTGGCAGGGGCTCAGATACAAGGTACTCACAGAGGTAAAAAGTATATTATTATAACCATGTTGGTTATGCAAAACTGGGGAAAGGGTAATAAAGGGACTATCTATCTTTCTAAACAATAAAAATTCTTGAGTATACTGTCCCCTTCTGTTATCTTGCTACAGAATAACATATCAGCCAAGTTTAAACAATTTTAAAACAAATTAACATTTTGTTTTGTTTTTTAATAACAAGAAAGCATAAACGGATGGTTGGATATAGGCAGAGTCACGCAGGACGTGCGGAGCAGGAGCGTGAAAAGAGGGACAGCGCTGTTTTCTGCCCGCCACAAGCTGTTTTTTTGGATCCTTGGCAAAAACTACAGCTGCCGTTTTCTACCCGGAGACTAGCTCGAGCATCAGAGCCCAATAGCAGTCCCACCACAAGTCGGCCGTCAGGCCGTATCGCAAGGTCGTCTGCCTCCGAAGCCTGGAAAAGGATAGGAGACTTGGAACAGGCGTAGCTGAGACAGTGCAAATGAGTCAACACATCTACTGTAAATCAAGCCCAGCATACACTGCAACAAGGAGAGCCGGATTGTCAAGCAGCCACTCAGAGTATGCTTTCTTGATCTCTGGTTAAGACGAGAGGAAGCCAAGGTTACCTGGTGCTTTGCTTTACTCGACTCCCAGAGTAGAGGATACCGGGCTGGCCGGCAAAGACCCAGACACAGTCAGCAACAGGAACGCTATAAGATGAAAAGGTGGAGCACTACACGCTACGCCTATAATACTGAGAAAGCAAAGAAACTCTTATCAAGGCAGACACTGAATCTCATACTGGGAAGTTATCTGCTGAATAAAGATAAGTGACATTTTATTTTATTGTATTTCTTAAAGAAGGAGGACAATGAAGAAAGAAAAGGTGGAAATAACAATAAATCTGCTGTGACAAACCCATTTGAAAAGAATAAATCTGTTGTCATCTGAAAGAAAAGAAAAAGGGGGTGGCACATTAGAAATAGGCAAAAGAGATCATAAGACATATGTGTGCCCTCATAGCAATATATAAAAGTGAAGACTGTTATAAGGTCCACAATTGTAAAGGGGTAAATAAAGAAAATCTTCTATAGTTGGTCAAAACATATAAGTTAATATTGTTCTGGACTGTTATTGCTGACCTGCTATAAAGTACCAAAGCAAAGTCTTCCTCTTTGCCATTTTTTGTATAAGGACATAGTATCAATCCAGAGGAACTAGATGGACTGTTGGACTCTTATGGTATTTAAGTCCACGGGTATAGAAATCTTTTTGTACCTGAATCTAGAAGATCTATATAAGAGACATCAACTTTGTCTTTCTGCAGAGAGAAGTTAAACCAGCTGCAGTAGCAGCAGCAGACACAGACTTTATATTAGGATTTAGACTCCCTTAAAGTTATTATATTAAAGGGCCATAATACCCAAATGTTTAAACACTTGAAAGTGATGCAGTATAGCTGTAAAAAGCTGACTAGAAAATATCTCCTGAACATCTCTATGTAAAAAAGAAAGATATTTTACCTCAAAAGTTCCTCAGTAGCCACCTCCCATTGTAAAGGATTTCTAAGCAGCATTTTAGTGTGTCTGTCCTGGGACAGCTGAAAGGATGAGCCTCGTGAACTCTCATGTTATTTCACCAATCAGGTAAAGGAAGCTTACTATGAAATGAGATTTGACTTAACTCTCATGAGATCACAGTAAGAGTTCATGACCTCAGCACTGCTGATGCTGATTGGCTGCTGTTCATTTCTTCATTTTTTTTTTATTTTTACCTGCAGCTGGGAGCAGGTGAAGTATAACTTTTTACACAGAACTTACTCTGCTGAGCTGAGGAGATTGTGAGGTAAAATATCTTCCTTTTTTACATAGAGATGCTCAGGGGATATTTTCCTGTCAGCTTTTTACAGTTATACTGCATAAGTTTCAAGTGATTTAGCATATGAGTATTATGTCCCTTTAAGGGGAGAGGCGTTATATGACATATAGAGGCCCATTTATCAAGCTCCGTATGGAGGTTGTGGCTCGCGTTTCTGGCGAGTCTTCAGACTTGCCAGAAACAGCAGTTATGAAGCAGCGGTCTAAAGACCGCTGCTCCATAACCCTGTCTGCTTGCTCTCAGCAGGCGGACAGGAATCACCACAATTCAACCCGATTGACACCTCCCTGCTGGCAGCCCATTGGCCGCGAGTCTGCAGTGGGCGGCGTTGCACCAGCAGCTCTCCGCATTCAGCGAGGTCTTGCGGACCTGATCCGCACTGTAGGATCAGGTCCGCAAGACCTTTGATACATAGGCCACATTGTGTAAAGAGCTCTATTGAGATCAGGAGTCCAAGATTCTTTTTTTTTTTGCTATAGCAAACTGGATAATAAACATATAAGGCAAGGGTTACAACATATGGGATGGAATTATATATGTCGGGCCTTTGTATTCTAAAAAGATCTAGTGTATAGATTTACTGAAAAGAAAGTGCTGTATATGATTCTGTTGTTTGATGCCTAAGCAGTGTTTAGAAGGGTCAAATTGTTTTATAACTATTTCTATAACTACAAAACTAATCTGAGAGCCTTTTCTGTGCTCTATTTATTGAAAATCATAAGAGGTCTAAGTATTATATATACTGTTTACAGCATACGGGGATAGGTGCTGGAATAGTATATGTTGGGCTTGTCTATAAAAGATCTAGTATATAGAGGTACAGAAGATAGCACTATATATGATAAGATAAGAAGGCACTTGTTAGCTCTGGGATAAGCAAGAACCTGATAAATCAAGTGCTGTATACGTTTTCTAACACAAAAAGACATAGAGATATAGTATTCCTTCCTGTGTGCGATTAAATCTTGCCTCTGTTGATCTATGCTCTAGAAGAGCCTAAGTAGCTTGAAATGAGTTAAAAGGTTACTATTATTATTGTTACTGTTAAACTTGCCTGAGAGAAAATACACTGGCATAGTTAAATGCACGGGGAGTAGCTTAAGATAATGGTATAAGTAAGGGGGTTACCCCTATCTGCAATCTCCAACTATTATATTTATTTTGTCCAAACACAAGTGGGCACTTTATATACTTTTCTTCCCCTCACATTATTTACTCACAAGACACGCTCATAGATATATATTACTATGTATTTCTTGAAAATTTAAAGATTTAAAAGAGTCTTCCTTAGTTTAAAGGAAGGGAAAAGGTTAATGCGCTTGTTTTTCTTGTATTTTACACAACTGGATTGTTTAACTAAATCTGATTCACGCTATAGCACCCAGAAGAAAAAAATCACTTTCATTCTTTTTACACTAATTTATACTCTAATTGAATTCTTATACGAATGGACAAATATCTAAATAGTAATAAAAGTAAATCGCCAGGGATGGCGCCCTCTAGATCCAAAGATAAGAAACCCAAAGGTAATATAGATACCTCTTTAAACAACATAACAGAGATATCTACCCCGCAGGCGATACCTGACTCTCAGAGTCTAGTGAATCAAACAATGGAGGCAATTCTGCTTCAGTTCGACCATATTAGAAAAGATCTTGCAGATCTTACATCAGAAGTGAGGCAATTCTCCGTTACAATTTAAGAAGCAGAAGGTAGAATTTCAGATCTAGAAGATCTTACAAATATACAGGAGGAAAGTATTAAGAATCATGAAAGTAAAATTTGTTACCTACAGAGTAAAATAGAGGAAATGGAGGACAGAGCAAGGCGAAACAATTTAAGGGTCATAGGGTTACCCGAGACTTCTGAATATAAAGATTTGATATATTTCGCTGCAGTAACATTACCGACAGAACTAGAGATACAGACACAGAATAACCCAATACGAATTGAAAGGGCAAATAGATTAGGTATTTTTAAAGAAGGAAGGGACAAGACCAAGAAAAGAACAGTTTTAATAAAATTCTTAAGACAAAGACATAATTTCCAAGACAAAGTAAATATTTTACAAAATTACAGAAAACGAATTCCCTTCCAAATTGGAGGAGAGAATATACTTATTTTTCAAGATTTTTCAATTGAGACCTCTAACAGAAGGAGACAAGTCACACCGATTTGTTCCCAATTAATAAAAAAGGGTTATCAGGCCACGATTATGTACCCAGCTAAACTTAAGGTAGTTAGCAATTCTGAGACCCTCATTTTTAATTCATATAAGGAAGCGAAAGAGTTTGCGGATAATTTGGAATTAAATAAGTAGAAATCTGGCAAGTAGGTCTCAAGACTGATATATAAAGACAGAAATGTCAGAAATTAGATTATGTATGACAAGAGTCATATTTGCAATGCTGATGCAAATCTGGTTTTACTTCCGGTCCCCTTCTTCCCCCTTTTTTTTGGGGGGGGGGTCTTTTTATCTCTCTCCTCTCTCGCTCTTCCCATTTTGCTGCACTCCCTATATATAAGGGAGTTTTTACCTAATAAGGATTATAAATATTGAAAAAAAATGGATAAAAACGTTTTAAATATTGTATCATGGAACGTGGGGGGAATAACAACCCTGATTAAGAGAAAGAGGGTTATAAGTCATTTACAATACTTGCACCCCGATATAGCGATAATTCAAGAAACGCATCTGTCCCCTACAGAAATAGTTGAACTTAAATCTTAATGGATCGGGAAGGTTATTTCCACCCCGGGTGACAGGAGGAAGAAACGGGTAGCATGCGTATGTAATAAAGCCTTAGACTATAAGATTATTTTTACAGAGCTAGATATTGAGGGACGATATATGATTATACATTTTGCAGTTTCTGGTATACAGTATGTTCTATGTAATGTTTATGGACCGAAATAGATATAGGATTTTGGGATAGATTATATCTAAAAGTACTAGCATATGTCAATAATAATTTAATAATAGCTGGAGACTTTAATATGACAATACATGCTAAACTGGACAGATTGAATGCACTGTCGCTCAAACGGTTTAAAAAAGAAGCTACATTTCTAGGCACATTCTGTGAAAGCCTCAAATTTAAGTATATATGGCGTATATATAATCCAGACGGTAAAGCATTCACATGCGAATCAAAATCTCATAGAACATTCTCACAAATAGATTTATTTTTAATCAATGAAAATATGCTGAAGTTAGATATACAGGGAGTGCAGAATTATTAGGCAAGTTGTATTTTTGAGGATTAATTTTATTATTGAACAACAACCATGTTCTCAATGAACCCAAAAAACTCATTAATATCAAAGCTGAATAGTTTTGGAAGTAGTTTTTAGTTTGTTTTTAGTTATAGCTATTTTAGGGGGATATCTGTGTGTGCAGCAGACTATTACTGTGCATAATTATTAGGCAACTTAACAAAAAACAAATATATACCCATTTCAATTATTTATTTTTACCAGTGAAACCAATATAACATCTCAACATTCACAAATATACATTTCTGACATTCAAAAACAAAACAAAAACAAATCAGTGACCAATATAGCCACCTTTCTTTGCAAGGACACTCAAAAGCCTGCCATCCATGGATTCTGTCAGTGTTTTGATCTGTTCACCATCAACATTGCGTGCAGCAGCAACCACAGCCTCCCAGACACTGTTCAGAGAGGTGTACTGTTTTCCCTCCTTGTAAATCTCACATTTGATGATGGACCACAGGTTCTCAATGGGGTTCAGATCAGGTGAACAAGGAGGCCATGTCATTAGATTTTCTTCTTTTAAACCCTTTTCTCCAACATAGGTGTGTCCGGTCCACGGCGTCATCCTTACTTGTGGGATATTCTCTTCCCCAACAGGAAATGGCAAAGAGCCCAGCAAAGCTGGTCACATGATCCCTCCTAGGCTCCGCCTACCCCAGTCATTCTCTTTGCCGTTGTACAGGCAACATCTCCACGGAGATGGCTTAGAGTTTTTTAGAATTAAGCCTGTTTACAAACCTTTGACTCCTCCTTGGAGTCTCAATTTAGTTCTTTCAGTTCTTCAGGGGGTTCCGTTTGAACCCTTGCATTCCGTTGATATTAAGTTATTATCTTGGAAGGTTTTGTTTTTAGTTGCAATTTCTTCTGCTAGAAGAGTTTCAGAATTATCTGCTCTGCAGTGTTCTCCTCCTTATCTGGTGTTCCATGCAGATAAGGTGGTTTTACGTACTAAACCTGGTTTTCTTCCAAAAGTTGTTTCTAACAAAAACATTAACCAGGAGATTATCGTACCTTCTCTGTGTCCGAAACCAGTTTCAAAGAAGGAACGTTTGTTGCACAATTTGGATGTTGTTCGCGCTCTAAAATTCTATTTAGATGCTACAAAGGATTTTAGACAAACATCTTCCTTGTTTGTTGTTTATTCTGGTAAAAGGAGAGGTCAAAAAGCAACTTCTACCTCTCTCTCTTTTTGGATTAAAAGCATCATCAGATTGGCTTACGAGACTGCCGGACGGCAGCCTCCCGAAAGAATCACAGCTCATTCCACTAGGGCTGTGGCTTCCACATGGGCCTTCAAGAACGAGGCTTCTGTTGATCAGATATGTAGGGCAGCGACTTGGTCTTCACTGCACACTTTTACCAAATTTTACAAGTTTGATACTTTTGCTTCTTCTGAGGCTATTTTTGGGAGAAAGGTTTTGCAAGCCGTGGTGCCTTCCATTTAGGTGACCTGATTGCTCCCTCCCTTCATCCGTGTCCTAAAGCTTTGGTATTGGTTCCCACAAGTAAGGATGACGCCGTGGACCGGACACACCTATGTTGGAGAAAACAGAATTTATGTTTACCTGATAAATTACTTTCTCCAACGGTGTGTCCGGTCCACGGCCCGCCCTGGTTTTTTTAATCAGGTCTGATAATTTATTTTCTTTAACTACAGTCACCACGGTACCATATGGTTTCTCCTATGCAAATATTCCTCCTTAACGTCGGTCGAATGACTGGGGTAGGCGGAGCCTAGGAGGGATCATGTGACCAGCTTTGCTGGGCTCTTTGCCATTTCCTGTTGGGGAAGAGAATATCCCACAAGTAAGGATGACGCCGTGGACCGGACACACCGTTGGAGAAAGTAATTTATCAGGTAAACATAAATTCTGTTTCTTGCCAGCCACGCTGTGGAGTACTTGGACGCGTGTGATGGAGCATTGTCCTGCATGAAAATCATGTTTTTCTTGAAGGATGCAGACTTCTTCCTGTACCACTGCTTGAAGAAGGTGTCTTCCAGAAACTGGCAGTAGGACTGGGAGTTGAGCTTGACTCCATCCTCAACCCGAAAAGGCCCCACAAGCTCATCTTTGATGATACCAGCCCAAACCAGTACTCCACCTCCACCTTGCTGGCGTCTGAGTCGGACTGGAGCTCTCTGCCCTTTACCAATCCAGCCACAGGCCCATCCATCTGGCCCATCAAGACTCACTCTCATTTCATCAGTCCATAAAACCTTAGAAAAATCAGTCTTGAGATATTTCTTGGCCCAGTCTTGACGTTTCAGCTTGTGTGTCTTGTTCAGTGGTGGTCGTCTTTCAGCCTTTCTTACCTTGGCCATGTCTCTGAGTATTGCACACCTTGTGCTTTTGGGCACTCCAGTGATGTTGCAGCTCTGAAATATGGCCAAACTGGTGGCAAGTGGCATCTTGGCAGCTGCACGCTTGACTTTTCTCAGTTCATGGGCAGTTATTTTGCGCCTTGGTTTTTCCACACGCTTCTTACGACCCTGTTGACTATTTTGAATGATTTTGATTGTTCGATGATCACGCTTCAGAAGCTTTGCAATTTTAAGAGTGCTGCATCCCTCTGCAAGATATCTCACTATTTTTGACTTTTCTGAGCCTGTCAAGTCCTTCTTTTGACCCATTTTGCCAAAGGAAAGGAAGTTGCCTAATAATTATGCACACCTGATATAGGGTGTTGATGTCATTAGACCACACCCCTTCTCATTACAGAGATGCACATCACCTAATATGCTTAATTGGTAGTAGGCTTTCGAGCCTATACAGCTTGGAGTAAGACAACATGCATAAAGAGGATGATGTGGTCAAAATACTCATTTGCCTAATAATTTTGCACTCCCTGTAGGAGCAAAGATACATGACATCTACCTAACAGACCATGTGTACATTTCACTCCAGATTAATAATAGGAATTAAAGCAAAGGGAATAACAATTTTTTTCCCCGAAATATATGGTAGAGAATATAAAATTTCAATATGAGTTGAGAAGATTGTGGAGAGAAAATTTTAACAATAACCAGACATAGCTAAATAAAATTAAAATATTTTGGGAAACTGCTAAGGCATTTTTTAGAGGGGAAATTAAGGCACGTATGTCCAAATGGAAAAAGATTTCCAAGGCTAGAGAATTAGAACTCACAAACTATGTGAAAAATACTTTCTGGGAAAAAATTTAAGTGCCAAAGCTATCTATAGAGAACCTAGATTTGCTAAATGCCCTAGTTTTACAGGAAGTAAGTGAATGGATTCAACAAATGGCTTTAAATAAGGCTCCTAGCCCTGACCAATTGCCAGCAGAATTCTACAAAATCCTGCAAGAGTATATATATCCCCAGTTTTGCAAGGCCTTTTTAATGAATACTATATAAAAAATAAAATGCCCTCTCCATACTTCTCCACATCCATAATAACACTTATACTGAAGAAAGATAAAGACCCGGAGTCTCTAGATGCATACAGACCTATTTCTTTATTGAATAATGACTATAAATTACTAACAGCAATAGTGGCTAACAGACTTAAATATATTTTGGATCCACTTATACATATTGATCAAGCTGGATTTATGGCAAGCAGAAACCAGACAAAAAACATGCGCAGAGTACTTACAATTATTGAACAGATTTGGGCTAATAAATCTAAATTAATAGGTAATTAAGGTAATAAAGAAGCAGCAATAACAACAATTGACGCAGAAAAAGCTTTTGATTCCATCACATGGGATCATTTACTTACTTCTATTGAAAAATGTGGATTAACAGGGCATTTTAAAGATTTTGTACAAATGATATACACTGAGCCAACTTCGATATTGTCAATAAATGGACAATACTCCCCCAAAATAAAGATCTTTAAAGGTACAAGACAGGGATGCCCCTTATCTCCCTTACTTTTTAACCTAGCAATAGAACCGCTAGCAATAATCTTAAGAAAAGACTTAGAAGGCATTTTTCTGGGAGGAAAAAAAGTAGTCTTATCTCTCTATGCGGATGATTTGTTATTATTCATAGGAAACTCCCAGAAGAACATCCCTATTTTAATAGACATTATTCAACAATATAGTAAATTTTCTGGCTATAGGATTAACCTCACCAAATCTAAAATTCTCTGGCTATATAAAAATGTAAATACTATCCCCCATACACCATTCAAGGAGGTAGAAGAGCAGATTAAATATCTTGGCATTATTTTAAATAGAAATCCATCTAAGTGGTATGAGTTGAATTACAAAAAAGTATGGATAACGTTAGTAAGAGACTTAAAGAAATGGGAGGAGTTACCTCTGGGTCTTTCCGCCAAAATACACTTGATCAAGATGATTCTTCTCCCCAAGATATTATTTATATGCCAAAATCTACCAATATTTATAAAAGAGTCAGATCTTAAACAATTTCATTCAAATTGCTTAAAATGTATTTGGAAAGGAGGGAAAGCACACATGGCATTGAAGAGGTTAATGCAGAAAAAATAAAACGGAGGGCTGGGCTTTCTTAATGTTAAATTGTATAACAGAGTATTTATGGTTAAGATTGCTTGTGACTGGGTGGTAGAAAAAGACTTAGTCTCCTATACACAACTAGAACACAATTTGATATATCCATATTCATTGAAAGTCCTACTCCACTCTGATCTCAAGAATAAACCCAAAGAGGTGGTTAAACTGAAAAGAATATATAATGTAGTGGTGGCATGGAATAAATATAATAAGGATCTAGATATCAATAATCAGGTATCTTATTATCTTACTATCCGAGGGAATCCAGATTTTGTTCCTGGACTGAAGCAAAACGTTTATAAGAAATGGGAGCAGAGGGGTTTGATGTATTTAGTTCAACTTAAAGACATTGAATTACAGACAATTAAATCATTTAAGGTATTAAGACAGCAATTTGCTCTACCCACCACCAAAGATTTCTATGCGTATCTACAGATTAGACATCTATGGTAATAATTGGTCTCTGGGGGTAATAGATTCCAGTATAAATTTGTACCAGGCTGGCTTGAACTCAATCTCAATATGGTATAACTTAATGATGCAGAAAACGGGACAGGATAACTTAGAGAGAATAAATATTGCTTGAAATAAAGAGTTTAGAGAGATGTCAGTAGCAGAAGTTACACAAAGAGGCCCATTTATCAACCTCCAAATGGAGCTTGAGGGCCTGCGTTTCTGGCGAGTCTTCAGACTTGCCAGAAAAACAAGTTATGGAGAAGTGGTCTAAAGACCGCTGCTCCATAACCTGTCCGCCTGCTCTGATGAGGCAGACAGAGATCACCACAATTCAACCCGATCGACTACAATCGGGTTGATTGACACCCCCTGCTGGCCTGGTGCAATGCTAAATACGGAGAGCATTTTGTTCTCTGCATTCAGCGAGGTCTGTCAGACCTGATCTGCACTGTTGGATCAGGTCTGACAGACCTTTGATAAATAGGCCTCAAAGTATTAAGAGAGTAGATAAAGCTATCAACTCTATTAGTTGGAAAGAATCCCACGTCAGAATTTTATATAAGGCATATATGACACCAGCAGCTATAGCAAGATGGTCTAAGAAAGATAAGCCAGGCTGTTCCAGATGTAATTTTGCAAATGCTGATATGTGGCATTGCTTTAGGACATGCCATAAGATCCAAAAAATCTGGAACAGAGTAAACCACTGGGTGAATAGGTTTTTAGAAAATAAATGTAAATTAGAAGCACAACACATATATATGCTATATTGAGATCCTGGAAATCTAAATCTAGTCCAGTGATGACAGAATTCAATAATAAAATATTGATACAGATGAATATGGAACAATTTAACATAAATATAACACAAGAGAAGAGAGCAGCTTTCTTTTTTCAGAAGTGGTTAAAGGTACTCCTGATGCTCCCAGAGAGGGTACAAAAGCAAATAATATATCCCTTAAGAAAATCGGATTATTTTAGTATAGCCTTTAAGGGACACTGAACCCAAATTTTTTGTTTCGTGATTTAGAAAGAGCATGCAATTTTAAGCAACTTTCTAATTTACTCCTATTATCAAATGTTCTTCATTATCTTGCTATCTTTATTTGAAAAAGAAGGCATCTAAGCTTTTTTTTAGATCAGAACTCTGGACAGCAGTTTTTTTATTGGTGGATGCATTTATCCACCAATCAGCAAGGACAACCCAGGTTGTTCACCAAAAATGGCCCGGCATCTAAACTTACATTCTTGCATTTCAAATAAAGATACCAAGAGAATGAAGAACATTTGATAATAGGAGTAAATTAGAAAGTTGCTTAAAATGTCATGCTCTATCTGAATCACAAAAGAAAAAAATTTGGGTTCAGTGTCCCTTTAATATCAGGTAGTTTTCCACAGTTTTAGGGGGATTGAGGGGGGGGGGGGGGGAACGAGGGAGTGAGGGAGAAGAGAGGAGTGGATGGGGTTTTACCCCCCCTTTTTTTCCTTTCCCTCCTGTTGTTGTTGTTGTTTTTGTTGTCTGTCTTATTTTGTTTTTTTAGTCGCTTCTAGAGTTAGGTGGTATGAGATTGAGTTTTTTTTAAATATTGTTAAAGTATTTTTTTTTTGCCCTTAGATTAGGGAGAATTGAATTGGAGGTTGTATATTTGTAAAGCGGAAATGAGTACAGGACCCTGGGTGGGTATGAAACTGAAAAAAAGGGGGGATGATACAAGGTTTATTTCGGAGTAAAAAATAATAGGCCTCCTTTATGTTATTAGACTATGTTTAAGATATGACCTGTATGTGCAAGGATACGAGATGGGTTAGAGAGTCACCTCTATAGCTGGAATAAGTTGAAACTATATACTGTACAAAATAAGTTAAGAGGATAATGTGGCACAAAAAATATATTGGTTCTATACTGTATGGGCTGAGAATATGCAAACTAAATTTTGTTGTATTAAGTGGATATCTTATGTACCTTCAGTGTTATATGATGTTTTTTTTCGGCATTCTCTTTTTGTTCTGTTTTGATTTCAATCTTTAAAGTGAAGGTCAAGTCTGCCGTTCTGAATATAATTTTTCAATATATTAGCAAAAATCATTATGATGTTCATTCATCAAAATATATGAAAACACAATAATAAGTTTTATTTTTTACTTGTTTCATCCGCTCCGTTTATGCTGTACAATCCGCCCGCCATAGTGCCTTCAGTGATTGACATATTTTCTCTCCTATCTGTATTTTACCCCCATGGCCTCCAGCCCCTTTTCTCGTTCGTCATCGCCACCTTATGCGCATGCGTTTATACAAACAGCGCATCATCATCGGCATGCTCGTTCATGTAACGTGCATGCGTTGTCAGCTCTCATATTCATTGTTACGGCAAAGTTACAGCACTTAATGAAACGCATGTGCTATTGAACTGAGGATACGCATGCGCATTTTAAATCAATCACGGGTGCACGAGCGTAGTCCGCTTCTAACAAACAAAGCTACGTCATCCGAGCAGAATAAGGAAGTGTTGTTGGGGCGGAGCGTATAGCGAAAACGGAGGTATATTATAAATACTTTTTATATGTAAAGGAATAGTTTTTATACATATAAAATCAGCGATTGCAATAATTTTTACATTAGTTTATACATGAAGTGTTGGGAATAAGAAAAATTGACCTTCACTTTAATAATAAAAAGATATATATATAAAAAAAACATTTTTTTTTTTTGTAATTGCTATTTAATAGCCAAACTCCAACCAACACTTGCCTTATCTAGAAGAGAGATTTCAGGTAACAAGGCTACCCACAGTGCAGTGCAGTTGTTATCAGTTACATCCAATTAAAGGAATAAATGTGGCAGGATTAGCCTTGAGAAGTAAGCAGGTGCATTTCCAGCTTTGAGAATTAGAAAATCTAACATGGGGTAAAAATCTAAACAAAATGAAAATATGTTTCAAAGTTGTTTTACTATACGTACTGTAACTAACCATTTTATATTAAAATGTCACAGTTTATTTCGTTAGCCTCTTAAAGGGACACTGTACCCAAATTTTTTTCTTTCATGATTCTAGTCGTCTCTCCATTTACCAGACTTGCTATTTATCAACTATACAAATCCAAATGGTTGTATATTTGATTACAATCCCAAACACTGAACAAATAAAACTGCACTCATGTGTTATATGCAAGCAGCTGTGCATTAAGTGCAAATGACAGCATATGGTCATACGGATGGTGGCCACGTGTTGTCAGAGGAGATGCATGTGGAGCTTTTTGTGCACCCCCTGCCCTGCTCTTAAGCCCAGTAATAAGGTGTCTGAGGGTATCAGCATCCCTGGGTGAAATCACCAAGCCCCAGAAAACACCCAGTGCCAGACTGCTGCAGGGAGCTTAAAGGGACACTAAACCCACATTTTTTCTTTCATGATTTAGATAGAGCAGCAATTTTAAGCAACTTTCTAATAGACTCCTATTATCAAATTTAATTTTCTTTGCTCTCTTCCTATCTATATTTAAAAAGCAGTAATGTAAAGCTTACAAGCCAGCCCATTTTAGGTTTAGCACTCTGGATAGAGCTTGCTTATTAGTGGCTACATTTAGCCACCAATCAGCAAGTGCAACCTAGGTGCTGAACCTAAAATGGGACGGCTCCTTAAGCTTTCATTCCTACTTTTTCAAATAAAGATACCAAACGAACGAAAAAAATTGATAATGGGAGTAAATTAGAAAGTTGCTTAAAATTGCATGTTCTATCTGAATCTCAATCATGAAAGAAAAAAATTGGGTTTAGTATCCCTTTAATGCTCAAACGGACTCACCATATACTGGGAACACTTTCACCATCCAATGGCAACTTGTTACTCACGTAATTGCTGGTTTTATAATTGGCAGCTGACATGCTTTCACCCTCTATTAATCATGGATTTGTGTGTAAGTCACAAAAGTTCATAATCCTGGTGGCGTCCAAATCAAGATGTGCAGTTAAACAACATGAAGCAGCATCTCACTGCTTCAGCCCGCGTGTTTCATCCCTTTTCTCTGCAAGGGACTTCCTTAGGGTTTCTTGCGATGAAACACTGCTCCGTGTTGTTTAACTGCCCGGCTTCATTTTGTGGGACCCCTCCAGGATTGCGAACTTTAGTGACTTACACACAGATCCATGCCTGAAAGAGGGTGAAGCATGTTGACTGCCTTTAAAAACAAGCAGGGCCGCCATCAGGGGGTAATATAGGAAACTCTAGTCAGGGGCCATGTGGCCCCCCTCTGACCATTGCTGCCAGCAGCACCAGAAATTTAGTCTGGTGCAGCTGGGCCCTCTCTAGGCAGCGCAGTTGAGAACTACAAATTCCAGAATCCACGGCAGCAATGGTAAATCGGAGAGGGAGAGACGGTATTCTGCCCAGAGTAGAGTGGAATGGAGGGGAGGGAGAGGCTCTGCACAGAGCAGCTTCCAGTGCTGAACTGGGGACTAAAGGACTCCCAGAGTTGCGCATGGGGACTTGGAAGGAAGGGGCTCCCTAAAGGCACATAGAGGAAGCAGACCACAGCTGAGCTGACATCCTCTGCCTATGAGCCTTCCCTTATTAAGGTAGGCATCTGTTTGTTTATTAATTACAGAGTTTTGATCTAGTGGTCCTCCATCCACACCTTGGTTGACCTAGCTGTGTGGCATGGAGCATGGTCCTGCTGGATAAACCAATACTCAGAGTTGGGGAACATTGTGAGAGCAGAAGGAAGCAAGTTTTCTTCCAGAATAACCTTGTATGTAACTTGATTCATGCATCCTTCACAAAGATATATCTGCCCGATCCCAGATCATCTTCTCTGTTGTGTCCAATTTTCAGCTTTGCCCAACAACTGGTCATCTAATGTTAGATAAAAACCTGGAGAGGGCTACATGCTACAGTGTCTTGCTCTAACTATGAAATTTAGTGGAGGATTGGTGATGATCTGGGGGTGCTTCACCAAAGCTTGCATTGGGCAGATTTATCTTTGTGAAGGATGCATGAATCAAGCCGCCTACAAGGTTATCCTGGAAGAAAATGTGCATCCTTCTGGTCTGACAATGTACCCCAACTCTGAGGATTTTTTTTTTCCCAGCAGGACAATGCTCCATTCCACACAGCCAAGGTGTGGATGGAGGACCGCCAAATCAAAACCTTGTCATGGCAGCCCAATCTACAGACTGCTTCAATTTTTGCAACAGGCGTGGCATAAAGTCACCCAACAGCAATGTAGAAGACTGAAGGGGAGCATACCGAGCTGTATAAAAGCTGTGATTGAAAATCAGTGTTACTCTTGCTAAGTTAAAACATTAGTACTACGTTCAAAATGAATATGAACTTGTATTCTTTGCATTATTCGAGGTCTGAAAACACTGCATCTTTTTGTTATTTTGACCAGTTGTCAATATCTACAAATAAATTCTCTAAATGACAATATTTTTATTTGGAATTTGGGAAAAATGTTGTCAGTAGTTTATAGAATAGAACAAAAATTTTATTTTTACTCAAATACATATTTTTTAAATAGTAAAAGAATAGAAACCGATAATTTTGCTGGCATCTCTTAGTTTTTTCTAGAGTGTGACATGGTGTATGTGTGTGTGGCACAACGTGAGTGTGTGACATGATGTGTGTAGGGGCATAATGTGTTTGAGGCATGGTGTGCATGTTTGCATGGTGAGTGTGTTTGCATGATGTGTGTGTGGCATGATGTATGTGTGTATGGCATTGTGTGTGTGGTGTGGTATAGTATATAGGGGCCCCAAACGCTTGTTTTGTATGGGGCCCCAAAATCTCTAGTGGCGACCCTGAAAACAAGCAAGAGGTTACATAAGTAACCAATTGTCCCTGGATGGCGAAAGTACACCCAGTATATGGTGAGCATTAAGAACTTTATTGGCAGAGTCCTTTATCACTCCATGTGACACCTTTGAACATTCATTATGATGTTCCAAACAGATGGAAAAAGATCTGTGTCACGAATACCAGGTTGCCAAGGCCACCCCCCTCTCCTATTTGGACTATTGTGTTTCTCACCAGTTCCCCTTTTGTGTGTTACAATGATTGAACTTGGCCCTGAAAGAGCTGATCACTACCCTGCTGGCTCCTTCCTGCCTTGCCGAGTCCTAGTCAGAATCTTATGGAACTACTCACCGGCTGGGATCGCTAGAGATCCCCTCTGAACTTTAACATAGGTCACTCCAGAAGCCCTTTGCCGAAAATCTAAGCTCTTCAGGGGATTTGCCATACCTTTGATGAGCATGGGTTTGGGTGATTGCTAAGAGGGAGCTCACTCTGAAACCTGGGATTTGGACACCTCTCTACCTCATGCTGGTCCAATATTCCCCTTTGCCTGGCTGCTGCTCCGGCCCCCAGCGACGGATCATGTTGCTTTTAAGACTGGGACATAAAGGGGCCTGGAGTTGTCCAATGGTAATAGCCGCTGTTCCCTCTAGATCACCCCAAAACTGTGACCTAGCTATTGTGGGATCTCTATGTGACTATTGCTCCTATGGAGGTGCCAGCCTGTCTGGAGGGGCAGTGATCTCTTGATCAGATAAGGCTCTTATCAGATGGCAATTGTGTATATAAGTATATAAGCTGTGTGTTTGTCCCAATAAAGTCTGTTCATGTTTCACCTTAATACTGGTCTTGTCTGGTTATTAGGGTGGGCTACTTGCTATAGTCACCTTCCCGCTCTCCAGCTACAGGTTCCATGATCGGGGTATATATTTATATGGGTATTAATCCGGATTCTGTCACAGTCTGTTTAAATTGAGGCACTTACCTTTATCATTTACTGAGACTGTTTTTACCGGATTTGAGTACAAAGTGACATTTGTGATTGATTTAAGTGTTGAATGACGGCAATATATTTATTCTAAGCGTGTTGTGATTTCCTTCGTATGTCTTGGCATGTTATATAAGAACGTTCTGTGTGTTCACTCATAGGAGACTACATAGATCCTCAATAAGGTAGCTAATCCCTCATGTAATTTGGTTGGGGTTACGCTCTGGTAGAGGTGTTGTAGGTCTCATTAAATGAGTGATCTAATTTATGGTGATTTTGGGATATTTGTACTTTATAGAGGAGACATCTCCTTTTAATCAAGCTTTGTTCCATGACAGAGTGTGATACTTTTTGGATAAATTTTTGAACATAAAAAGGAAATATTGTTTTAGGTTTGTGAAATAAAATACTTTTGTTACTTTTTTACGAGTGCTGAAGTCCCTGTATTTAATTTAAAGGGATACTAAACCCATTTTTTTCATGATTCTGATAGAGCATGTAATTTTAAGCTACTTTCTAAATTACTCCTATTATCGATTTTGCTTAATTCTCTTGGTATCTTTATTTGAAAAGCAGCTATTTTTGGTTCAGCACCTGGGTTGCGTTTGCTGATTGGTGGCTAAATGTAGCCAACCAATAAGCAAGCGATATGCAGGATGCTGAACCTAAAATGGGCCGGCTCCTAAGCTTTACATTCCTGCTTTTCAAATAAACATAGCAAGAGAACGGAGAAAAATGATAATATAAGTAAATTAGAAAGTTGCTTAAAATTGCTGCTCTATAAATTAGGGGTCAGCAACCTTGGCACCACCAGATGGTTTGGAACTACATTTCCCATGATGCTGAGACACTCTTTAGGCTGTCTGGGCATCATGGAAAATGCAGTTCCAAAACATCATAGTTGCTGATCCCTTCTCTATCTGAATCATGAAAGAAAAAAATTGGGTTTAGTGTCCCTTTAATTATTTTTTTCTGTGTAAATAGATTTGTATAAGATACAATAATTTGAAATGAATGGGACATTACAATCTGCATGGGACAATGAGATGGCCTAACATGAGCATTTCTTATTTAGGGTGAGAAATCAGTTCTGTATTTTTCTGGGAGCCATGGGAATGTAAAAAGCTCTGTGTGTGTACAGGCTGCAGTGCCTGTAGTCCGGAAGTTACCAGTTTGAAACAGTAAACGTGACTTTAGGTCATTTCCGGTGTTTGACATTACTGTGGGCGGGTCTTTAGTGGGTGTGTAGGTCTGGTGGTGTGGGTGGGGCTACCAGCAGGTGCGGAGGTCTCGCGAGATGAGGTCACTACTCAGTGTGTGAGCCGCTGGTGTATAGTTACAGAAGGAAGTGAGAGGTCCGGGAACTAATAGAACACCGGGAGACGTTAGCTGGGGACTGTCACAGGGACAAAGCTGTCATTGGTCAGTGGCGCATGTGTGGTTACTTCATGATTTTGTATCTCTTTCTATGAGATGAGTGTGTCCCATATATATCCCATTATTCTGTGTGTCCTCTTATAGTGTGTCTGTTTGCCCCTCTGCTGTGTGTCTGCTTGCCCTCATACTGTGTGTGTGTGTGTCTGCTTGCCCTCATACTGTGTGTGTCTGCTTGCCCTCATACTGTGTGTGTGTCTGCTTGCCCTCATACTGTGTGTGTGTGTGTGTCTGCTTGCCCTCATACTGTGTGTGTGTGTGTGTCTGCTTGCCCTCATACTGTGTGTGTGTGTGTGTCTGCTTGCCCTTATACTGTGTGTGTGTCTGCTTGCCCTCATACTGTGTGTGTGTGTGTGTCTGCTTGCCCTCATACTGTGTGTGTCTGCTTGCCCTCATACTGTGTGTGTGTCTGCTTGCCCTCATACTGTGTGTGTGTGTCTGCTTGCCCTCATACTGTGTGTGTGTGTGTGTCTGCTTGCCCTTATACTGTGTGTGTGTCTGCTTGCCCTTATACTGTGTGTGTGTGTCTGCTTGCCCTCATACTGTGTGTGTCTGCTTGCCCTCATACTGTGTGTGTGTGTGTGTCTGCTTGCCCTCATACTGTGTGTGTGTGTGTCTGCTTGCCCTCATACTGTGTGTGTGTGTGTCTGCTTGCCCTCATACTGTGTGTGTGTGTGTCTGCTTGCCCTCATACTGTGTGTGTGTGTGTCTGCTTGCCCTCATACTGTGTGTGTGTGTGTCTGCTTGCCCTCATACTGTGTGTGTGTGTCTGCTTGCCCTCATACTGTGTGTGTGTGTCTGCTTGCCCTCATACTGTGTGTGTGTGTCTGCTTGCCCTCATACTGTGTGTGTGTGTCTGCTTGCCCTCATACTGTGTGTGTGTGTCTGCTTGCCCTCATACTGTGTGTGTGTGTCTGCTTGCCCTCATACTGTGTGTGTGTGTGTCTGCTTGCCCTCATACTGTGTGTGTGTGTGTCTGCTTGCCCTCATACTGTGTGTGTGTGTGTCTGCTTGCCCTCATACTGTGTGTGTGTGTGTCTGCTTGCCCTCATACTGTGTGTGTGTGTGTCTGCTTGCCCTCATACTGTGTGTGTCTGCTTGCCTTTATACTGTGTGTGTCTTGTCTTTGTAGTCTGTATGTCTGCTTGCCCTTATACTGTGTGTGTGTGTGTGTCTGCTTGCCCTCATACTGTGTGTGTGTGTCTGCTTGCCCTCATACTGTGTGTGTGTGTCTGCTTGCCCTCATACTGTGTGTGTGTGTCTGCTTGCCTTTATACTGGGTGTGTCTTGTCTTTGTAGTCTGTATGTCTGCTTGCCCTTATACTGTGTGTGTCTGCTTGCCTTTATACTGTGTGTGTGTCTGCTTGCCCTTATACTGTGTGTGTCTGCTTGCCCTTATACTGTGTGTGTCTGCTTGCCCTTATACTGTGTGTGTGTCTGCTTGCCTTTATACTGTGTGTGTCTTGTCTTTGTAGTCTGTATGTCTGCTTGCCCTTATACTGTGTGTGTCTTCTTGTCTTTGTACTCAGTATGTCTGCTTGCCCTCATACTGTGTGTGTGTGTCTGCTTGCCCTTATACTGTATGTGTGTCTTCTTGTCTTTGTAGTCAGTATGTCTGCTTGCCTTTATACTGTGTGCGTCTGCTTGCCTTTATACTGTGTGCGTCTGCTTGCCTTTATACTGTGTGCGTCTGCTTGCCTTTATACTGTGTGCGTCTGCTTGCCTTTATACTGTGTGCGTCTGCTTGCCTTTATACTGTGTGCGTCTGCTTGCCCTTATACTGTGTGCGTCTGCTTGCCCTTATACTGTGTGCGTCTGCTTGCCCTTATACTGTGTGCGTCTGCTTGCCCTTATACTGTGTGCGTCTGCTTGCCCTTATACTGTGTGCGTCTGCTTGCCCTTATACTGTGTGCGTCTGCTTGCCCTTATACTGTGTGCGTCTGCTTGCCCTTATACTGTGTGCGTCTGCTTGCCCTTATACTGTGTGCGTCTGCTTGCCCTTATACTGTGTGCGTCTGCTTGCCCTTATACTGTGTGTGTCTGCTTGCCCTTATACTGTGTGTGTCTGCTTGCCCTTATACTGTGTGTGTCTGCTTGCCCTTATACTGTGTGTGTCTGCTTGCCCTTATACTGTGTGTGTCTGCTTGCCCTTATACTGTGTGTGTTTCTGCTTGCCCTTATACTGTGTGTGTGTCTTCTTGTCTTTGTAGTCAGTATGTCTGCTTGCCCTTATACTGTGTGTGTGTCTTCTTGTCTTTGTAGTCAGTATGTCTGCTTGCCTTTATACTGTGTGTCTTCTTGTCTTTGTAGTCAGTATGTCTGCTTGCCCTTATACTGTGTGTGTCTGCTTGCCCTTATACTGTGTGTGTCTGCTTGCCCTTATACTGTGTGTCTGTGTCTGCTTGCCTTTATACTGTGTGTCTGTGTCTGCTTGCCTTTATACTGTGTGTCTGTTTCTGCTTGCCTTTATACTGTGTGTGTCTTGTCTTTGTAGTCAGTATGTCTGCTTGCCCTTATACTGTGTCTGTTTCTGCTTGCCTTTATACTGTGTGTGTGTCTTCTTGTCTTTGTAGTCAGTATGTCTGCTTGCCTTTATACTGTGTGTCTTCTTGTCTTTGTAGTCAGTATGTCTGCTTGCCTTTATACTGTGTGTCTTCTTGTCTTTGTAGTCAGTATGTCTGCTTGCCTTTATACTGTGTGTGTGTCTTCTTGTCTTTGTAGTCAGTATGTCTGCTTGCCTTTATACTGTGTGTCTTCTTGTCTTTGTAGTCAGTATGTCTGCTTGCCTTTATACTGTGTGTCTTCTTGTCTTTGTAGTCAGTATGTCTGCTTGCCCTTATACTGTGTGTGTCTGCTTGCCCTTATACTGTGTGTCTGCTTGCCCTTATACTGTGTGTGTCTGCTTGCCCTTATACTGTGTGTGTCTGCTTGCCCTTATACTGTGTGTGTCTGCTTGCCCTTATACTGTGTGTGTCTGCTTGCCCTTATACTGTGTGTGTCTGCTTGCCCTTATACTGTGTGTGTCTGCTTGCCCTTATACTGTGTGTGTCTGCTTGCCCTTATACTGTGTGTGTCTGCTTGCCCTTATACTGTGTGTGTCTGCTTGCCTTTATACTGTGTGTGTCTGCTTGCCTTTATACTGTGTGTGTCTGCTTGCCTTTATACTGTGTGTGTCTGCTTGCCTTTATACTGTGTGTGTCTGCTTGCCTTTATACTGTGTGTCTGTTTCTGCTTGCCTTTATACTGTGTGTGTCTTGTCTTTGTAGTCAGTATGTCTGCTTGCCCTTATACTGTGTCTGTTTCTGCTTGCCTTTATACTGTGTGTGTGTCTTCTTGTCTTTGTAGTCAGTATGTCTGCTTGCCTTTATACTGTGTGTCTTCTTGTCTTTGTAGTCAGTATGTCTGCTTGCCTTTATACTGTGTGTCTTCTTGTCTTTGTAGTCAGTATGTCTGCTTGCCTTTATACTGTGTGTCTTCTTGTCTTTGTAGTCAGTATGTCTGCTTGCCTTTATACTGTGTGTCTTCTTGTCTTTGTAGTCAGTATGTCTGCTTGCCTTTATACTGTGTGTCTTCTTGTCTTTGTAGTCAGTATGTCTGCTTGCCCTTATACTGTGTGTGTCTGCTTGCCCTTATACTGTGTGTGTCTGCTTGCCCTTATACTGTGTGTGTCTGCTTGCCCTTATACTGTGTGTGTCTGCTTGCCCTTATACTGTGTGTGTCTGCTTGCCCTTATACTGTGTGTGTCTGCTTGCCTTTATACTGTGTGTGTCTTCTTGTCTTTGTAGTCAGTATGTCTGCTTGCCCTTATACTGTGTGTGTGTCTGCTTGCCCTTATACTGTGTGTGTGTCTGCTTGCCTTTATACTGTGTGTCTGCTTGCCCTTTTACTGTGTGTGTGTCTTCTTGTCTTTATAGTCAGTATGTCTGCTTGCCCTTATACTGTATGTGTGTTTCTGCTTGCCTTTATACTGTGTGTGTCTTCTTGTCTTTGTAGTCAGTGTGTCTGCTTGCCCTTGTACTGTATGTGTGTGTCTGCTTGCCCTTGTACTGTGTGTGTCTGCTTGCCCTTGTACTGTGTGTGTGTGTGTCTGCTTGCCCTTGTACTGTGTGTGTCTGCTTGCCCTTATACTGTGTGTGTCTGCTTGCCCTTATACTGTGTGTGTGTCTGCTTGCCCTTATACTGTGTGTGTGTCTGCTTGCCCTTATACTGTGTGTGTGTCTGCTTGCCCTTATACTGTGTGTGTGTCTGCTTGTCTTTGTACTCAGTATGTCTGCTTGCCCTTATACTGTATGTGTGTTTCTGCTTGCCTTTATACTGTGTGTGTCTTCTTGTCTTTGTAGTCAGTATGTCTGCTTGCCCTTGTACTGTATGTGTGTGTCTGCTTGCCCTTGTACTGTGTGTGTGTCTGCTCGCCCTTATACTGTGTGTGTGTCTGCTCGCCCTTATACTGTGTGTGTGTCTGCTTGCCCTTATACTGTGTGTGTGTCTGCTTGCCCTTATACTGTGTGTGTGTGTGTGTCTGCTTGCCCTTATACTGTGTGTGTCTGCTTGCCCTTATACTGTGTGTGTCTGCTTGCCCTTATACTGTGTGTGTCTGCTTGCCCTTATACTGTGTGTGTCTGCTTGCCCTTATACTGTGTGTGTCTGCTTGCCCTTATACTGTGTGTGTCTGCTTGCCCTTATACTGTGTGTGTCTGCTTGCCCTTATACTGTGTGTGTCTGCTTGCCCTTATACTGTGTGTGTCTGCTTGCCCTTATACTGTGTGTGTCTGCTTGCCCTTATACTGTGTGTGTCTGCTTGCCTTTATACTGTGTGTGTCTGCTTGCCTTTATACTGTGTGTGTCTGCTTGCCTTTATACTGTGTGTCTGTTTCTGCTTGCCTTTATACTGTGTGTGTCTTGTCTTTGTAGTCAGTATGTCTGCTTGCCCTTATACTGTGTCTGTTTCTGCTTGCCTTTATACTGTGTGTGTGTCTTCTTGTCTTTGTAGTCAGTATGTCTGCTTGCCTTTATACTGTGTGTCTTCTTGTCTTTGTAGTCAGTATGTCTGCTTGCCTTTATACTGTGTGTCTTCTTGTCTTTGTAGTCAGTATGTCTGCTTGCCTTTATACTGTGTGTCTTCTTGTCTTTGTAGTCAGTATGTCTGCTTGCCTTTATACTGTGTGTCTTCTTGTCTTTGTAGTCAGTATGTCTGCTTGCCTTTATACTGTGTGTCTTCTTGTCTTTGTAGTCAGTATGTCTGCTTGCCCTTATACTGTGTGTGTCTGCTTGCCCTTATACTGTGTGTGTCTGCTTGCCCTTATACTGTGTGTGTCTGCTTGCCCTTATACTGTGTGTGTCTGCTTGCCCTTATACTGTGTGTGTCTGCTTGCCCTTATACTGTGTGTGTCTGCTTGCCCTTATACTGTGTGTGTCTGCTTGCCTTTATACTGTGTGTGTCTTCTTGTCTTTGTAGTCAGTATGTCTGCTTGCCCTTATACTGTGTGTGTGTCTGCTTGCCCTTATACTGTGTGTGTGTCTGCTTGCCTTTATACTGTGTGTCTGCTTGCCCTTTTACTGTGTGTGTGTCTTCTTGTCTTTATAGTCAGTATGTCTGCTTGCCCTTATACTGTATGTGTGTTTCTGCTTGCCTTTATACTGTGTGTGTCTTCTTGTCTTTGTAGTCAGTGTGTCTGCTTGCCCTTGTACTGTATGTGTGTGTCTGCTTGCCCTTGTACTGTGTGTGTGTGTCTGCTTGCCCTTGTACTGTGTGTGTGTGTGTCTGCTTGCCCTTGTACTGTGTGTGTCTGCTTGCCCTTATACTGTGTGTGTCTGCTTGCCCTTATACTGTGTGTGTGTCTGCTTGCCCTTATACTGTGTGTGTGTCTGCTTGCCCTTATACTGTGTGTGTGTCTGCTTGCCCTTATACTGTGTGTGTGTCTGCTTGCCCTTATACTGTGTGTGTGTCTGCTTGTCTTTGTACTCAGTATGTCTGCTTGCCCTTATACTGTATGTGTGTTTCTGCTTGCCTTTATACTGTGTGTGTCTTCTTGTCTTTGTAGTCAGTATGTCTGCTTGCCCTTGTACTGTATGTGTGTGTCTGCTTGCCCTTGTACTGTGTGTGTGTCTGCTTGCCCTTGTACTGTGTGTGTGTCTGCTCGCCCTTGTACTGTGTGTGTGTCTGCTCGCCCTTATACTGTGTGTGTGTCTGCTCGCCCTTATACTGTGTGTGTGTCTGCTTGCCCTTATACTGTGTGTGTGTCTGCTTGCCCTTATACTGTGTGTGTGTGTGTGTCTGCTTGCCCTTATACTGTGTGTGTGTCTGCTTGCCCTTTTGCTGTGCGTGTGTCTGCTTGCCCTTTTGCTGTGCGTGTGTGTCTGCTTGCCCTTTTGCTGTGCGTGCGTGTGTGTCTGCTTGCCCTTTTGCTGTGTGTGCGTGTGTGTGTGTGTGTCTGCTTGCCCTTTTGCTGTGCGTGCGTGTCTGCTTGCCCTTTTGCTGTGCGTGCGTGTCTGCTTGCCCTTTTGCTGTGTGTGCGTGTGTGTGTGTGTGTGTGCATGTTTAGTGTGATTGTGCACATACATCTTCATGCCTCTGCTTTATGTCTTCTCCAGTTGTGCCTTGTTCTTTCTACCTGCCTATTTAGTTCTGTCTCTTATTTGCCTGTTTACTATGTTTTTGCCTGAGGTAGTATTCACAGCTGTTTGTATACTTGTTTATTGAGTGTCTTAGATTTTCTTTGTACTGGTTTAATGTGTCTCTAAATTTTGTGCCAGTTCTACATTTCTTGACAATATATGCTCAGCCTTGCACTGTGTCTTCACTGTCTGTCTTCTGCCTGAATTTTTCTCTCTCTGAATTCCCTTTAGTATTTCTTTCTAGCCTGTCTCTAGTGCCTGTTGTGTCTCTCCTATCTGCATCTGTTTGTTTACTGTTATCTTTTGTCTGTGTTTTATTTTATCTACTTCTAGTCTATAGGCTACTGTTTCCTCTGACTGGGATATTGATTTCTGCTTTTTCTTAGTTTATGAATTTTCTTGGTCCTTGCCGTATAAACTATAGCTGTATGTATGTGTGTGTGTGTGTGTGTGTGTGTGTATATATATATATATATATATATAAATATATATATATATATATATATATATATATATATAAAAATTTTTATTTTATGTTGGAATATTTACTAGCCAGAATTATGTCAGTAGCCCAGACTTGATTCTTGTTTGAACCATCTGTTGGTTTCCTGTAACTATTAGGATGTGTAATGTACTCAGAGGGTTTATGTGCCAGATCTGGTGAAGCCTGTACTTTTATGTATTCTGCTAATCTGTTTTACACGTATTGCTTTAAGGTGCTAAAGTAAAGAATACCCATTTCTTTCTGGAAATATTTCTGCATATTGTTATGAATAAAATACTTATTACTTGTAATGCACTAACAGATTCTGCAGGTCTATGGGCTACAGTAAGGGAAGGCAGACTATTACAGGGTCGACTCCCTACGGCGCTTTAAAATCAATTATATGTCCGCAAATTTCTTGACTCTTAATTTAGCATACAACTTTATCCAGATGTGTTTCTTGCTATATTTCTGTCTTTTAAAGTTGTTTTTTAGGGAGCCTTAATGTTAAGTAAACTAATGTGGCATTTAATACTTTGTTGTCCAGCTCTACGGAATTTTCTGGCGCTATACAAATAAACAAGATTAATATTATACCGATGGTGCAATTAATTTAGTGATGCAGACACTGCTCTGTAATTATTTGGAAGATCTTACTATGATAATGTTATGTACAGATTAGTGTAGCACTGGAATTATGCTTTTATTTTGTCAATCTAAAAAAAGCCTCTATACCCAAATATCCATTCAATAATAAGTCATTTGAACGCATACAAACATTCCAAATCCTTCAAACACCCACGTAAATTCTTTTGATTTCCACAACAAATTTGTTTCTTAAAATATTCTAAAAATTCCCATGAAAAAAATACGTAAAATTCTATAAAATTACACACTTCTGCGACGTCTCCCAAGTGCACCAACTTTTTAAATTCTCTGCATGTGAAATGCTAACATTATTCTTTTACTTTTTAAAACTAACCAGAAAATATTTATGTATCTTTTCTATAAGAGAATTATGTAGTCTTAAATGGACATGAGAATCAAATAAACTTTCATTGGTGAGATAGAACATAGACTTTTCACTTTAACTATTATCAACTTTACTTTGTTCTCTAACCTATGTTGAAAGCATACCTAGGTAGGTTTAGGGGCGGCATTGTAGTGCTAGGAACTAGCTTATAATTGGTGGCAACACACATGCCTCTTGTCATTGGCTCACCCGATGTGTTCAGCTAGCTCTCAGTAGTGCATTACTGCCCTGGACCATTTATTAATGCACAGTTGCTTGCATATAACACACGAGTGCATGTTTGCAGCATCACTGCAGTTTTATTTGTTCAGTGTTTGGGATTGTAATCAAATATACAACCATTTTGTCTATCTTCGGGTATTCTGCAAGTTTGTGTATATACTTACTCTTTCCTTCCTGCTAAGTATGTTGGGTTAGGCTATGAGCATGGGTGGAAAAATCCTGACAAATTTATCTCTAGCTCCTAATTGTTTTTTTTCTGTTTTGTTTTGTGCAACAAATGTTGCCTTCCCATTGGGTCCTGAGTTTTAAATTTTTTTTTTTTTTAATTTTGTCTCTATTTTTGGTTACAATTCAGATCTATATCAGTCTCGTCCTTTACGCAAACATTGAGGCGTTCTAGATTGTGATGTCTTTAGAATGTAAACACAATATATGTTGTAGCAAATTGTATTGTTTATTATTTCTGTTTTAAATAACTCTGGGCTGTTGGCTGAATATTTCATTTCAGTAACTTCCCATTGTGATGGGGGGGGGGGGGCAGCTATTGTAATCTTCAGAATGAGTTGCAGTTAAAGGGACAGTGTACACCAAATTTCATTTAACTGCATGTAATAGACACTGCTATAAAGAAGAATATGCACAGATACTGATCTAAAAATCCACTATAAAACCTTTTTAAAAACTTACTTAGAATCTCCCAATTTAGCACTGTTGATGAGGTTAGGCTGAGACGCCCACTGAAAGAGCAGACCACCCCCTCCCCTGCATATAACTCATTATACAAACAGACGCAATCTAAAGTCTGTAGACATCAGTATAAATCTAAAACTTTGGGGCTTGATTAGAAATTGGAAATTTAGCACAATGTTATATAAAAATAAGCAAAACTACATTGTTACAAAAACAGATGGGCTGTATAAATGGATCATCTACAAAACATTTATTCAAAGAACAATCTAGTGTACAATGTCCCTGGTGCGATATTCTCATGTTTGCACACGTTTCCCCTCATGTATATAACTCTAATCATGTTAGACATTTTTTCCCTGTATGATTTGCAGTAAATGTCTTCACAACTTATATACTGCTGTATTTGTGCTTATAGGTCCTCTCCGCACCTCTATTGATGCTCATTTGTGGCCAGGGACGTTTCCTGAAAAAGTATGTTAACCACTGTATTTATTTATTCCATGTTTTGTGTATCTCAAATTACTGTATAACCGAGTATCCCTGTGATTCTTATTTACACTTTTCCCTCGGCCTTATGCTGTATTTAGCACAGACCAATCCTTAGTCGGTCTGCATTTCTTCACTTTATTAGGGACCGTAGACCTATGAGCAAGATTCAGGAGGAGCAGCTAGAGATTACTTGCCGGTGTATTGGTCTACAATATGCAGTTATATGGGTCCTGTTGCTTATTCAGAAAGAAACCCAGTAGGAGTATGTGACCCGTTTGGATGCATTTCTATCCCAGTACTGTGGGGATAGCAGTGGAAGGCAGGAAGATGCAGAACCATAAAGTAGGGTGCAAGCCATTGATGGTGAAATCTTCTGCTCCCTGGACTGTGGCAGGGTTAACATTAGCCAGTGCTTGGAGTGCCAGTTTAAAAGATAGTGATACGGTCTGTGCTGGGGATTTGTTGGTTAAAATATCCGTGTGAATCCCAGCTTCCCCACATAATGATCGTTATTTTACAGACACACCGCTGATTGTGCATGTCAAGAGTTAACAGGTAATTGGATAGAATACACTTTGGGTATATATATTTCCCTTATGGAGAGGAAATTGTTAAATATTTAACCCACTAGAAGAATCCAGTAGTTGCTTCTTTACCCTGCTCTAAGCAGTGATTGTTGTGGGTACTTATATACTCTGCACACACAACATGATGTGGGTGCAGATTACACCACCCCAAGGGTTTTAAGAAGTGCTCACTGTGAGCGTACCCCCCCTCTCCTGTCAATATAACTGTTCCTTGGTTTTCCTTTACAAACTATTCATTCTTATGTGGTCTTCAATAACATTCTTTACCTGTATAGAGGGGCACAGTTGTGTGGGGGTTTTGTGTAGCTTTCAGGGACTGTTTTCTGATAGGTAGGAGCCCAGGCACACGTGCTGCTGTACTGTATGTGACCACCACACCTTGAATATTGTTACACATCAGCTTAATCACAGACATATTAAAGGGACAGTACTCTGTAAAATAGTTTTTTTCCTTAATATATTTTCAATGACTTGATATACCATCTGCAGAGTATAAAATGTATGAGAGATTGCATTTTCAGGTTTATTTGTTCATATGAATTAGCTGGTTTTGTGCTTTTAAACCACAGCATTGGGTTGTGCTTGCAGGTCTCATTATGTTGTCACTTTTATGTACACACACTTGCTTCCTTATCTTATAGCTGTTTGTAAACCAAAGCTCACAGGGTATAAGTATACTAGTCTGTGATTGGCTGATGGCTGTCACATGGTACAGTTATACGCACACCTTCTGAGACACCAGCTCTAACTGAGCATGTGCACAAGCTCACAGGGTATAAGTATACTAGTCTGTGATTGGATGATGGCTGTCACATGGTGCAGTTATATGTACACCTGAGACACTACCTCTAACTGAGCATGTGCACACGCTCACAGGGTATAAGTATACTAGTCTGTGATTGGCTGATGGCTGTCACATGGTACAGTTATATGTACACCTGAGACACTACCTCTAACTGAGCATGTGCACACGCTCACAGGGTATAAGTATACTAGTCTGTGATTGGCTGATGGCTGTCACATGGTACAGTTATATGTACACCTGAGACACTAGCTCTAACTGAGCATGTGCACACGCTCACAGGGTATAAGTATACTAGTCTGTGATTGGCTGATGGCTGTCACATGGTACAGTTATACGCACACCTTCTGAGACACCAGCTCTAACTGAGCATGTGCACAAGCTCACAGGGTATAAGTATACTAGTCTGTGATTGGCTGATGGCTGTCACATGGTACAGTTATACGCACACCTTCTGAGACACCAGCTCTAACTGAGCATGTGCACAAGCTCACAGGGTATAAGTATACTAGTCTGTGATTGGCTGATGGCTGTCACGTGATACAGTAGGGCTGCACATGTGGGGAAAAAATACATTTGTCAGGAAAAAATCTACTGCTTAAAGTGAATGTAAACTTTCATGAATCTGTGCCCGTTTTTTAAAAACAGGGGCCCTTCTATTCATGAAAGTTTACTTTGCATTGTTTTTGTTAAAATATTTACCTTTTTCTGTAACCAAGCCGGACCAGCGATTCCCCCGCCAGCTTCTCATGCTGTTCTTGGCACAGCAATGACGACACCGGCTTCCTCCAATAATGGCGTGGCCTCAGGAAATGTTTGTTCTGGGGTGCACACCATGATTGGAGGAAGCCGGATTCGTCATTACTGACGTAAGTACAGAGGAGCTGCGGACTGGGGATCGCTGGTCCGGGTTGGCTGTAGAAAAATGTATTTTTAAAAAAACGCTGCAGTGTAAACTGTCATCAATGAAAGTGCCCCTGTTTTTAATAGTATTTTTAAAAACGGGTAACTGATTCATGAAAGTTTACATTCACTTTAATTGGAAGTTATTGCATTTTTTTATTTTACACTTAAAAGGACATGAAACCAATTTTTTTTCTTTCGTGATTTAGAAAGAGCATGCAATTTTAAACAACTTTCCAATTTACTTCCTTTAGCTAATTTGCTTTATTCTCTTGATATCCTTTGTTGAAAAGCATATCTAGATAGGTAGTAGTTGCTGATTGGTGGCTGAACATAGATGCCTTGTGTGATTGGCTCACCCATGTGCATTGCTATTTATTTAACAAATGATACCTAAAGAATGAAGCAAATTAGACAATAGAAGTAAATTGGAATGTTGTTTAAAGTTGCATCTGCATATCTGAGTCATGGGTTTCATGTCCCTTTAAGTGTGCAATTCTACTGTATTTATTGCTCCTTTAAAAATTAGTTTAACTGTTGAAGGAATTAAAGGGATATTAAACAGTATGAGATTGTAATATACAATGTTTGTGTAGTTAGACTTCAATATAGTTTAATTATTTCAAATTTTCCTGTAATTTTAAAACTCAAAATTTGTTTTTCTAAATTCCCCCTTTATCTCTCCAGCAGAGGACAGTTAGGGACAGATATATAACATGCAATAGACTGTGTTAAAACCCTGTTGGATAATTACAGCCTTGTTTGCACAGAGATAGATATGGGGAACACTTCAGTTTAAACATGGAGGTGTCTATTACTTTATCGAAACTAAACCTTGACATTTATATCTTCCGTATTTAAACAATTAAAGGGACACTGTAACGAAAATTTTTCTTTCGTGATTCAGATTGAGCATGAAATTTTAAGCAACTTTCTAATTTACTACTATTTTCAATTTTTCTTCGTTCTCTTGTTATCATTATTTGAAAAAGAAAGCATCTAAGCTTTTTTTTGGTTTCAGTACTCTGGACAGCACTTTTTTATTGGTGGATGAATTTATCCACCAATCAGCAAGGACAACCCAGGTTGTTCACCAAAAATGGGCCGGCATCTAAACTTACATTCTTGCATTTCAAATAAAGATACCAAGAGAATGAAGAAAATTTGATAATAGGAGTAAATTAGAAAGTTGCTTAAAATGTCATGCTCAATCTGAATCACGAAAGAAAATTTTTGGTTACAGTGTCCCTTTAATGTAATTGTAACAATACATCTGCATATTATTCTCGGGCTACTGTTTGCTTTGTACACATCTAGCATGTCTTACTGTTTTTGTATTATTATTATTGTTTGTGTACAACACATTAGAGCATTTGTATGTTAACGGGTGCACAAGACTTAAATACTGTACACTGAGCAGATGTCATCTCTACTTGACAATATGCTGAGGACATGTGAGCGTTCTTTGTAAGGTTATGTGCAATAGTATCTAAAATAACCATCAGTGCCCAGTGTGTGTGTTTAGTTTAACAGATTTGCAACCGCAAAACCAAGAGGAAAGGAACCTCCCTTTTAAGCACAGCAGCGGTTCAGATCTTACAAGGGACAGGAGGTGGGAAGTATCATTTGAGCACATTTAAAGGAAGTTGATACAGAGTTGATATTATTTTGGTAGCATTTGCAGTTGTTGGTAATTGGACTGTACGATTTGCTCAGTGTACAGTGATAGAATTGTAGCCCGATGCTGCTCCTGTGAGTTACACATCATGTGAGTGAATCCTGATAGGTTACACAGAAGCAAGTGTTTTTGTAGCTCATACCTGTCTGTTTTATGCCCTGATGTCATCTCATATTGGTCTTTATAATGCAGCGGGTGAGATGCACTGAAATGTAGGAGTCAGACAGCATCCTGGTCCAGAAACAGAAATAGGATTTTATTTGATAAGGATCCTATACGACTATATCAAGAACAAGTGTCTAAAAGGGAGATTAGGATCTCCATGCTGACCACTAGATTCCCCCTCCCCCCAGTCACTTCTCAGCCGATAGTGAAAGTATGTTGTTTCTTCTGTTATGTGCGATCAGTCCACGGGTCATCATTACTTCTGGGATATAACTCCTCCCCAACAGGAAATGCAAGAGGATTCACCCAGCAGAGCTGATATAGCTCCTCCCCTCTACGTCAGTCCCAGTCATTCTCTTGCACCCAACGACTAGATAGGATGTGTGAGAGGACTATGGTGATTATACTTAGTTTTTATGACTTCAATCAAAAGTTTGTTATTTTACAATAGCACCGGAGCGTGTTATTACTTCTCTGGCAGAGTTTGAAGAAGAATCTACCAGAGTTTTTTACTATGATTTTAACCGGAGTAGTTAAGATCATATTGCTGTTCTCGGCCATCTGAGGGAGGTAAAGGCTTCAGATCAGGGGACAGCGGGCAGATGAATCTGCATTGAGGTATGTAGCAGTTTTTATTTTCTGAATGGAATTGATGAAAAAATCCTGCTATACCGTTATAATGACATGTATGTATACACTTCAGTATTCTGGGAATGGTTTTTCACCGGAACTACTCTGTTAAAGGTCACTAATCCTTTTAATAAATATTGTCATGTTAAACGTTTTTGCTGGAATGTAGAATCGTTTACATTGCTGAGGTACTGAGTAAATAAATGTTTGGGCATTATTTTCCACTTGGCAGTTGTATGCTTTAAATTGTGACAGTTTCGTTTCTCCTCACTGCTGTGTGTGAGAGGGAGGGGCCGTTTTTGGCGCTCTTTTGCTACGCATCAAAAAATTCCAGTCAGCTACTATTATATTTCCTGCATGATCCGGTTCACTGACAGATCTCAGGGGTCTTCAAACTTCTTTGAAGGGAGGTACATTCTCTCAGCAGAGCTGTGAGAATTTTTATTGACTGTGAATAAAAACGTTACTCTATAATTTTTTATGTCAAATTTAGTTATTTACTAATGGGAACAAACCTTTGCTAAAAGTTGTGTTATTTTAAACTTGATGCTATAACTGTTTTCAGTTCATTATCTCAACTGTCATTTAATCGTTTAAGTACCTCTTTGAGGCACAGTACGTTTTTGTTAAAAAAGATTATAACCAGGTTGCAAGTTATTGCTAGTGTGTTAAACATGTCTGACTCAGAGAATGATATCTGTGTCATTTGTTCCAATGCCAAGGTGGAGTCCAATAGAAATTTATGTACTAACTGTATTGATGCTACTTTAAATAAAAGTCAATCTGTACAATGTGAACAAATTTCACCAAACTGCGAGGGGAGAGTTATGCCGACTAACTCGCCTCACGCGGCAGTACCTGCATCTCCCGCCCGGGAGGTGCGTGATATTATGGCGCCTAATACATCTGGGCGGCCATTACAGATAACATTACATGATATGGCTACTGTTATGACTGAAGTTTTGTCTAAATTACCAGAACTAAGAGGCAAGCGTGATCACTCTGGGGTGAGAACAGAGTGCGCTGACAATACTAGGGCCATGTCTGATACTGCGTCACAGCTTGCAGAGCATGAGGACGGAGAGCTTCATTCTGTGGGTGACGGTTCTGATCCAAACAGATTGGATTCAGATATTTCAAATTTTAAATTTAAATTGGAGAACCTCCGTGCATTACTAGGGGAGGTCTTAGCAGCTCTCAATGATTGTAACACCATTGCAATACCAGAGAAAATGTGTAGGTTGGATAAATACTTTGCGGTACCGGCGAGTACTGACGTTTTTCCTATACCTAAGAGATTAACTGAAATTGTTACTAAGGAGTGGGATAGACCCGGTGTGCCGTTCTCACCCCCTCCAATATTTAGAAAGATGTTTCCAATAGACGCCACTACTCGGGACTTATGGCAAACGGTCCCTAAGGTGGAGGGAGCAGTTTCTACTTTAGCTAAGCGTACCACTATCCCGGTAGAGGATAGCTGTGCTTTTTCAGATCCAATGGATAAAAAATTAGAGGGTTACCTTAAGAAAATGTTTGTTCAACAAGGTTTTATATTGCAACCCCTTGCATGTATCGCGCCGATTACGGCTGCGGCAGCATTTTGGATTGAGTCTCTGGAAGAGAACCTTAGTTCATCTACGCTAGACGACATTATGGACAGGCTTAGAGTCCTTAAACTAGCCAATTCATTCATTTCGGAGGCCGTAGTACATTTAACCAAACTTACGGCTAAGAACTCTGGATTCGCCATACAGGCACGTAGAGCACTGTGGCTAAAATCATGGTCAGCTGATGTTACTTCTAAGTCTAAATTACTTAATATACCTTTCAAAGGGCAGTCTTTATTTGGGCCCGGGTTGAAAGAAATTATCGCTGACATTACAGGAGGTAAGGGCCACGCCCTACCTCAAGACAAAGCCAAAGCTAAGGCTAGACAGTCTAATTTTCGTCCCTTTCGGAATTTCAAACCTGGAGCAGCGTCAACCTCCTCTGCACCAAAACAGGAAGGAGCTGCTGCTCGTTACAGGCAAGGCTGGAAACCTAACCAGTCCTGGAATAAGGGCAAACAGGCCAGGAAACCTGCTGCTGCCCCAAAGACAGCATGAACCGAGAGCCCCCGATCCGGGACCGGATCTAGTGGGGGGCAGACTTTCTCTCTTCGCTCAGGCCTGGGCAAGAGATGTTCAGGATCCCTGGGCGCTGGAGATCATATCTCAAGGATACCTTCTAGACTTCAAATTATCTCCCCCAAAAGGGAGATTTCATCTGTCAAGGTTGTCAACAAACCAGATAAAGAAAGAAGCGTTTCTACGCTGTGTACAAGATCTGTTATTAATGGGAGTGATCCATCCAGTTCCACGGTCGGAACAAGGACAAGGGTTCTACTCAAACCTGTTTGTGGTTCCCAAAAAAGAGGGAACTTTCAGGCCAATCTTAGATTTAAAGATTCTAAACAAATTCCTAAGAGTTCCATCGTTCAAAATGGAAACTATTCGGACAATCTTACCTATGATCCAAAAGGGTCAGTACATGACCACAGTGGATTTAAAAGATGCTTACCTTCACATACCGATTCACAAAGATCATCAACGGTATCTACGGTTTGCCTTCCTAGACAGGCACTACCAGTTTGTAGCTCTTCCATTCGGATTGGCTACGGCCCCAAGAATCTTCACAAAGGTTCTGGGTGCCCTTCTGGCGGTACTAAGACCGCGAGGGATTTCGGTAGCTCCGTACCTAGACGACATTCTAATACAAGCTTCAAGCTTTCAAACTGCCAAGTCTCATACAGAGTTAGTTCTGGCATTTCTAAGGTCGCATGGATGGAAAGTGAACGAAAAGAAAAGTTCTCTTTTTCCTCTCACAAGAGTTCCATTCTTGGGGACTCTTATAGATTCTGTAGAAATGAAGATTTACCTGACAGAAGACAGGTTAACAAGGCTTCAGGATGCATGCCGTGTCCTTCATTCCATTCAACACCCGTCAGTGGCTCAATGCATGGAGGTGATCGGCTTAATGGTAGCGGCAATGGACATAGTACCTTTTGCACGCCTACACCTCAGACCGCTGCAATTGTGCATGCTAAGTCAGTGGAATGGGGATTACTCAGATTTGTCCCCTACCCTGAATCTGAATCAAGAGACCAGAAATTCTCTTCTATGGTGGCTTTATCGGCCACACCTGTCCAGGGGGATGCCATTCAGCAGGCCAGACTGGACAATCGTAACAACAGACGCCAGCCTGCTAGGTTGGGGCGCTGTCTGGAATTCTCTGAAGACTCAGGGATTATGGAATCAGGAGGAGAGTCTCCTTCCAATAAACATTCTGGAATTGAGGGCAGTTCTCAATGCCCTTCTAGCTTGGCCCCAATTAACAACTCAGGGGTTCATCAGGTTTCAGTCGGACAATATCACGACTGTAGCTTACATCAACCATCAGGGAGGGACAAGAAGCTCCCTAGCAATGATGGAAGTATCAAAGATAATTCGCTGGGCAGAGTCTCACTCTTGCCACCTGTCAGCAATCCACATCCCGGGAGTGGAGAACTGGGAGGCGGATTTCTTGAGTCGCCAGACTTTTCATCCGGGAGAGTGGGAACTTCATCCGGAGATTTTTGCCCAAATACTTCGACGTTGGGGCAAACCAGAGATAGATCTCATGGCGTCTCGCCAGAACGCCAAACTTCCTCACTACGGGTCCAGATCCAGGGATCCGGGAGCGGTTCTGATAGATGCTTTGACAGCACCTTGGAACTTCGGGATGGCTTATGTGTTTCCACCCTTCCCGCTGCTTCCTCGATTGATTGCGAAAATCAAACAAGAGAGAGCATCTGTGATTCTAATAGCGCCTGCATGGCCACGCAGGACTTGGTATGCAGATCTAGTGGACATGTCATCCTGTCCACCTTGGTCTCTACCTCTGAGACAGGACCTTCTGATACAGGGTCCATTCAAACATCAAAATCTAACTTCTCTGAAACTGACTGCTTGGAAATTGAACGCTTGATTTTATCAAAGCGTGGTTTTTCTGAGTCGGTTATTGATACCCTGATCCAGGCTAGGAAGCCTGTTACCAGAAAGATTTACCATAAAATATGGCGCAAATACCTATACTGGTGCGAATCCAAACGTTACTCCTGGAGTAAGGTTAGGATCCCTAGGATATTGTCTTTTCTACAAGAAGGTTTAGAAAAGGGTTTATCGGCTAGTTCATTAAAGGGACAGATTTCAGCTCTGTCCATCTTGTTACACAGGCGTCTGTCAGAAAATCCAGACGTCCAGGCCTTTTGTCAAGCTTTAGCTAGGATCAAGCCTGTGTTTAAAGCCGTTGCTCCGCCATGGAGTTTAAACTTAGTTCTTAACGTTTTACAAGGTGTTCCATTTGAACCCCTTCATTCCATTGATATAAAATTGTTATCTTGGAAAGTTCTGTTTTTAATGGCTATTTCCTCGGCTCGAAGAGTCTCTGAGTTATCAGCATTACATTGTGATTCTCCTTATCTGATTTTTCACTCAGATAAGGTAGTTCTGCGTACTAAACCTGGGTTCTTACCTAAGGTAGTCACTAACAGGAATATCAATCAAGAGATTGTTGTTCCATCCTTGTGTCCAAATCCTTCTTCAAAGAAGGAACGTCTTCTACACAATCTGGATGTAGTTCGTGCCCTCAAGTTCTACTTGCAGGCAACTAAAAATTTTCGCCAAACTTCTTCCCTGTTTGTCGTTTATTCTGGACAGAGGAGAGGTCAAAAAGCTTCTGCTACCTCTCTCTCCTTCTGGCTTCGTAGCATAATACGTTTAGCCTATGAGACTGCTGGACAGCAGCCTCCTGAAAGAATTACAGCTCACTCCACTAGAGCTGTGGCTTCCACTTGGGCCTTTAAGAATGAGGCCTCTGTTGAACAGATTTGCAAGGCTGCAACTTGGTCTTCGCTTCATACTTTTTCCAAATTTTACAAATTTGACACTTTTGCTTCTTCGGAGGCTATTTTTGGGAGAAAGGTTCTTCAGGCAGTGGTTCCTTCTGTATAATGAGCCTGCCTATCCCTCCCGTCATCCGTGTACTTTTGCTTTGGTATTGGTATCCCAGAAGTAATGATGACCCGTGGACTGATCGCACATAACAGAAGAAAACATAATTTATGCTTACCTGATAAATTCCTTTCTTCTGTTGTGCGATCAGTCCACGGCCCGCCCTGTTTTTTAAGGCAGGTAAATATCTTTTAAATTATACTCCAGTCACCACTTCACCCTTGGTTACTCCTTTCTCGTTGATTCTTGGTCGAATGACTGGGACTGACGTAGAGGGGAGGAGCTATATCAGCTCTGCTGGGTGAATCCTCTTGCATTTCCTGTTGGGGAGGAGTTATATCCCAGAAGTAATGATGACCCGTGGACTGATCGCACAACAGAAGAAAGGAATTTATCAGGTAAGCATAAATTATGTTTTTGCACTAGTATATTCTGCACCACTTTAGGGGCCCCAATTGAAGAAGAGTGATTTGGCACAAGAATATCAGTCCCTGTGTTAGATAAAGATCAGTTTGGAAGTGTTTTCCCGATCTGCAAAGCTGTGACTACTAAATGCAAGTAATCCCTGCGAGTAATGCCCCTTTATAATATTACATTTAGCTACCAATCAGCAAGCTCTACCCAGGTGCTGAACCAAAAAAAAACTTACATTCCTGATTTTCAAATAAACATACCAAGAGAACGAAAAAATTAGGAGTAAATTAGAAAGTTGCTTAAAGTTTCTGCTCTATCTGAATCATGAAAGAAAAAAAATGTTTCATATCCCTTCATTTTCTCTGTAGCTAATTTACAACATTAGAACACTTCAAACACTGCTTTATTCTCCAGTTAACACATTTCAATTGAGCTGGTGCTTAATTTAAAATTGAATTTCATTTAAAAAACAAACTAATTTCACTAAAGAAAAAAATCTCATAGCAGAAAGTGTAAAAAAGTTCTGTCTCTGGGGTAACAGTAGATAAATGTACAGTAGCTATTTCAAATAACAAAGGATCTGGTAAAATTGCCCATTGGGAACACATGAAAGGGAGTACAATGTCCCTTTAACTGTGGCGACTTTTGCACACATCGCTCTCAGTCTATACCTTCTATGGTATAAAGTACAACTGATTTGTAAGGGACTCTCTGCTTACAGAGGACATAAGTGTATGTACAAGTGCGTACTCTGCTGACAGCCATACGTGCTGGTAATCGCCTATGGCATCTGCAAATAAAATAGCATAACTCTTAAAGGGACACAAAACTCAGGAGTAAACATTTATGATTCAGACAGAGCGTGCAATGTTAAACAACTTTCCACTTCTAATATCACATTTGGTCTCCTTTGGCTGATAGGAGCTTACGAGCATACATGTGTTTTATGGCAACAGTGTTTGCAACTATCTATGACATTGCTTTTAAATGTTGTTTGCAAACACTTCTGTCAGAGGGCTAAAGACACGTGCACGCTCCTGAGCTCACCTAGGATTATTCTTTAACAAATGATACCAAGAGAAGAAAGCACAATTGGTAATGGATGCAAATTAGAAAGTTGTTTAAAATGATATACTCTACAACCCATCATATTTATTTCACTAGTGCAGGGCTCAACAAATTCATGCGCCAGGGAGCCACAAGAATATTAAAATTAGGCCCTGGAACCCAGATATAGAGTCCCTGAGATACCCATGAGTGCCCCCCACCAGCCGCACCTAAAATTTAGCTTGGAATGGTAGATTCTTTGTAGGCCTCGTAACTGAAAAACAAACGAATCTTACTGTTCTATAATGTGTTTCTGTAAAATATCTATCTCTAATCTCTCTCTAATCATAGTGATGAGCAAACATGGTCTCAACTTACATGTTCACTCATTATTAACATTTAAAGGGACAGGAAACCCCAAAATGTTCTTTCATGATTTGGATAGAACATACAATTTATAACTACTTTCCAATTTACTTCCATTATCAAATTTGCTTTGTTCTCTTGTTAAGCTTTGCTGACGCAACAGCATTGCACTACTGGCAGCAAGATGAACACATCTAGTCAGCCAATCACAAAAGACAAATGTGTGCAGGCACCAATTAGCAGCAGCTCCTACTAGTGTAAGATATGTGCATATTCTTTTTCAGCAAGGGATACCAAGAGAACATGAAAAATGCAAATACAATTTACTTACGTTTTGTAAATACAATTTACTTATGGTTGCAAATACAATTTACTTATGGTTGTAAATACAATTTACTTATGGTTGTAAATACAATTTACTTATGGTTGCAAATACAATTTACTTATGGTTGCAAATACAATTTACTTATGGTTGCAAATACAATTTACTTATGGTTGCAAATACAATTTACTTATGGTTGCAAATACAATTTACTTATGGTTGCAAATACAATTTACTTATGGTTGCAAATACAATTTACTTATGGTTGCAAATACAATTTACTTATGGTTGCAAATACAATTTACTTACGGTTGCAAATACAATTTACTTATGGTTGCAAATACAATTTACTTATGGTTGCAAATACAATTTACTTATGGTTGCAAATACAATTTACTTATGGTTGCAAATACAATTTACTTATGGTTGCAAATACAATTTACTTATGGTTGCAAATACAATTTACTTATGGTTGCAAATACAATTTACTTATGGTTGCAAATACAATTTACTTATGGTTGCAAATACAATTTACTTATGGTTGCAAATACAATTTACTTATGGTTGCAAATACAATTTACTTATGGTTGCAAATACAATTTACTTATGGTTGCAAATACAATTTACTTATGGTTGCAAATACAATTTACTTATGGTTGCAAATACAATTTACTTATGGTTGCAAATACAATTTACTTATGGTTGCAAATACAATTTACTTATGGTTGCAAATACAATTTCTCCAACATAGGTGTGTCCGGTCCACGGCGTCATCCTTACTTGTGGGATATTCTCTTCCCCAACAGGAAATGGCAAAGAGCCCAGCAAAGCTGGTCACATGATCCCTCCTAGGCTCCGCCTACCCCAGTCATTCTCTTTGCCGTTGTACAGGCAACATCTCCACGGAGATGGCTTAGAGTTTTTTAGTGTTTAACTGTAGTTTTTCATTATTCAATCAAGAGTTTGTTATTTTCAAATAGTGCTGGTACGTACTATTTACTCAGAAACAGAAAAGAGATGAAGAATTCTGTTTGTATGAGGAAAATGATTTTAGCAACCGTAACTAAAATCCATGGCTGTTCCACACAGGACTGTTGAGAGCATTAACTTCAGTTGGGGGAACAGTTTGCAGTCCTTTGCTGCTTGAGGTATGACACATTCTAACAAGACGATGTAATGCTGGAAGCTGTCATTTTCCCTATGGGATCCGGTAAGCCATGTTTATTACGATTGTAAATAAGGGCTTCACAAGGGCTTATTTAGACTGTAGACATTTTTTGGGCTAAATCGATTGATATTAACACTTATTTAGCCTTGAGGAATCATTTATTCTGGGTATTTTGATATAATTATATCGGCAGGCACTGTTTTAGACTCCTTATTCTTTAGGGGCTTTCCCAAAGCATAGGCAGAGTCTCATTTTCGCGCCGGTGTTGCGCACTTGTTTTTGAGAGGCATGGCATGCAGTCGCATGTGAGAGGAGCTCTGATACTGATAAAAGACTTCTGAAGGCATCATTTGGTATCGTATTCCCCTTGGGTTTGGTTGGGTCTCAGCAAAGCAGATACCAGGGACTGTAAAGGGGTTAAAGCTTAAAACGGCTCCGGTTCCGTTATTTTAAGGGTTAAAGCTTCCAAAATTGGTGTGCAATATTTTCAAGGCTTTAAGACACTGTGGTGAAAGTTTGGTGAATTTTGAACAATTCCTTCATGTTTTTTCGCAATTGCAGTAATAAAGTGTGTTCAGTTTAAAATTTAAAGTGACAGTAACGGTTTTATTTCAAAACGTTTTTTGTACTTTCTTATCAAGTTTATGCCTGTTTAACATGTCTGAACTACCAGATAGACTGTGTTCTGAATGTGGGGAAGCCAGAATTCCTATTCATTTAAATAAATGTGATTTATGTGATAATGACAATGATGCCCAAGATGATTCCTCAAGTGAGGGGAGTAAGCATGGTACTGCATCATTCCCTCCTTCGTCTACACGAGTCTTGCCCACTCAGGAGGCCCCTAGTACATCTAGCGCGCCAATTCTCCTTACTATGCAACAATTAACGGCTGTAATGGATAATTCTGTCAAAAACATTTTAGCCAAAATGAACCCTTGTCAGCGTAAGCGTGGATGCTCTGTTTTAGTTACTGAAGAGCATGACGACGCTGATATTAATATCTCTGAAGGGCCCCTAACCCAATCTGAGGGAGCCAGGGAGGTTTTGTCTGAGGGAGAAATTACTGATTTAGGGAACATTTCTCAGCAGGCTGAATCTGATGTGATTACTTTTAAATTTAAATTGGAACATCTCCGCATTTTGCTTAAGGAGGTATTATCCACTCTGGATGATTGTGAAAATGTGGTCATCCCAGAGAAACTATGTAAAATGGACAAGTTCCTAGAGGTGCCGGGGCTCCCAGAAGCTTTTCCTATACCCAAGCGGGTGGCGGACATTGTTAATAAAGAATGGGAAAGGCCCGGTATTCCTTTCGTCCCTCCCCCCATATTTAAAAAATTGTTTCCTATGGTCGACCCCAGAAAGGACTTATGGCAGTCAGTCCCCAAGGTCGAGGGAGCGGTTTCTACTTTAAACAAACGCACCACTATTCCCATAGAGGATAGTTGTGCTTTCAAAGATCCTATGGATAAAAAATTAGAAGGTTTGCTTAAAAAGATGTTTGTTCAGCAGGGTTACCTTCTACAACCCATTTCATGCATTGTCCCTGTCACTACAGCCGCATATTTCTGGTTTGATGAACTGATTAAGGTGCTCGATAGTGACTCTCCTCCTTATGAGGAGATTATGGACAGAGTCAATGCTCTCAAATTGGCTAATTCTTTCACTCTAGACGCCTCTTTGCAATTGGCTAAGTTAGCGGCTAAGAATTCTGGGTTTGCTATTGTGGCGCGCAGAGCGCTTTGGTTGAAATCTTGGTCGGCTGATGCGTCTTCCAAGAACAAGCTACTAAACATTCCTTTCAAGGGGAAAACGCTGTTTGGTCCTAAATTGAAAGAGATTATCTCTGATATCACTGGGGGTAAGGGCCATGCCCTTCCTCAGGATCGGCCTTTCAAGGCAAAAAATAGACCTAATTTTCGTCCCTTTCGTAAAAACGGACCAGCCCAAGGTGCTACGTCCTCTAAGCAAGAGGGTAATACTTCTCAGGCCAAGCCAGCTTGGAGACCAATGCAAGGCTGGAACAAGGGAAAGCAGGCAAAGAAACCTGCCACTGCTACCAAGACAGCATGAAATATCGGCCCCCGATCCGGGACCGGATCTGGTGGGGGGCAGACTCTCTCTCTTCGCTCAGGCTTGGGCAAGAGATGTTCTGGATCCTTGGGCGCTAGAAATAGTCTCCCAGGGTTATCTTCTGGAATTCAAGGAACTTCCCCCAAGGGGAAGGTTCCACAGGTCTCAGTTGTCTTCAGACCACATAAAAAGACAGGCGTTCTTACATTGTGTAGAAGACCTGTTAAAAATGGGAGTGATTCATCCTGTTCCATTGAGAGAACAAGGGATGGGGTTCTACTCCAATCTGTTCATAGTTCCCAAAAAAGAGGGAACGTTCAGACCAATCCTAGATCTCAAGATCTTAAACAAATTTCTCAAGGTCCCATCTTTCAAGATGGAAACCATTCGAACTATCCTTCCTTCCATCCAGGAAGGTCAATTCATGACCACGGTGGATTTAAAGGATGCGTATCTACATATTCCTATCCACAAGGAACATCATCGGTTCCTAAGGTTTGCATTCCTGGACAAACATTACCAGTTCGTGGCGCTTCCTTTCGGATTAGCCACTGCTCCAAGGATTTTCACAAAGGTACTAGGGTCCCTTCTAGCTGTGCTAAGACCAAGGGGCATTGCAGTTGTACCTTACCTGGACGACATTCTGATTCAAGCGTCGTCCCTCCATCGAGCAAAGGCTCACACGGACATCGTCCTGGCCTTTCTCAGATCGCACGGCTGGAAAGTGAACGTGGAAAAGAGTTCTCTATCCCCGTCAACAAGGGTTCCCTTCTTGGGAACAATTATAGACTCCTCAGAAATGAGGATTTTTCTAACAGAGGCCAGAAAGACAAAGCTTCTGGACTCTTGTCGAATACTTCATTCCGTTCCTCTTCCTTCCGTAGCTCAGTGCATGGAAGTGATCGGGTTGATGGTAGCGACAATGGACATAGTTCCTTTTGCGCGCATTCATCTAAGACCATTACAACTGTGCATGCTCAGTCAGTGGAATGGGGACTATACAGACTTGTCTCCAAAGATACAAGTAAATCAGAGGACCAGAGACTCACTCCGTTGGTGGCTGTCCCTGGACAACCTGTCACGAGGGATGACATTCCACAGACCAGAGTGGGTCATTGTCACGACCGACGCCAGTCTGATGGGCTGGGGCGCGGTCTGGGGATCCCTGAAAGCTCAGGGTCTTTGGTCTCGGGAAGAATCTCTTCTACCGATAAATATTCTGGAACTGAGAGCGATATTCAATGCTCTCAAGGCTTGGCCTCAGCTAGCGAGGACCAAGTTCATACGGTTTCAATCAGACAACATGACGACTGTTGCGTACATCAACCATCAGGGGGGAACAAGGAGTTCCCTAGCGATGGAAGAAGTGACCAAGATTATTCTATGGGCGGAGTCTCACTCCTGCCACCTGTCTGCTATCCACATCCCGGGAGTGGAAAATTGGGAAGCGGATTTTCTGAGTCGTCAGACATTGCATCCGGGGGAGTGGGAACTCCATCCGGAAATCTTTGCCCAAGTCACTCAACTTTGGGGCATTCCAGACATGGATCTGATGGCCTCTCGTCGGAACTTCAAAGTTCCTTGCTACGGGTCCAGATCCAGGGATCCCAAGGCGGCTCTAGTGGATGCACTAGTAGCACCTTGGACCTTCAAACTAGCTTATGTGTTCCCGCCGTTTCCTCTCATCCCCAGGCTGGTAGCCAGGATCAATCAGGAGAGGGCGTCGGTGATCTTGATAGTTCCTGCGTGGCCACGCAGGACTTGGTATGCAGATCTGGTGAATATGTCATCGGCTCCACCTTGGAAGCTACCTTTGAGACGAGACCTTCTTGTTCAGGGTCCGTTCGAACATCCGAATCTGGTTTCACTCCAGCTGACTGCTTGGAGATTGAACGCTTGATTTTATCGAAGCGAGGTTTCTCAGATTCTGTTATCGATACTCTTGTTCAGGCCAGAAAGCCTGTAACTAGAAAGATTTACCACAAAATTTGGAAAAAATATATCTGTTGGTGTGAATCTAAAGGATTCCCTTGGGACAAGGTTAAGATTCCTAGGATTCTATCCTTCCTTCAAGAAGGATTGGAAAAAGGATTATCGGCAAGTTCCCTGAAGGGACAGATTTCTGCCTTGTCGGTGTTACTTCACAAAAAACTGGCAGCTGTGCCAGATGTTCAAGCCTTTGTTCAGGCTCTGGTTAGAATCAAGCCTGTTTACAAACCTTTGACTCCTCCTTGGAGTCTCAATCTAGTTCTTTCAGTTTCAGAATTATCTGCTCTGCAGTGTTCTTCTCCTTATCTGGTGTTCCATGCAGATAAGGTGGTTTTACGTACTAAACCTGGTTTTCTTCCAAAAGTTGTTTCTAACAAAAACATTAACCAGGAGATTATCGTACCTTCTCTGTGTCCGAAACCAGTTTCAAAGAAGGAACGCTTGTTGCACAATTTGGATGTTGTTCGCGCTCTAAAAATTCTATTTAGATGCTACAAAGGATTTTAGACAAACATCTTCCCTGTTTGTTGTTTATTCAGGTAAAAGGAGAGGTCAAAAAGCAACTTCTACCTCTCTCTCTTTTTGGATTAAAAGCATCATCAGATTGGCTTACGAGACTGCCGGACGGCAGCCTCCCGAAAGAATCACGGCTCATTCCACTAGGGCTGTGGCTTCCACATGGGCCTTCAAGAACGAGGCTTCTGTTGATCAGATATGTAGGGCAGCGACTTGGTCTTCACTGCACACTTTTACCAAATTTTACAAGTTTGATACTTTTGCTTCTTCTGAGGCTATTTTTGGGAGAAAGGTTTTGCAAGCCGTGGTGCCTTCCATTTAGGTGACCTGATTTGCTCCCTCCCTTCATCCGTGTCCTAAAGCTTTGGTATTGGTTCCCACAAGTAAGGATGACGCCGTGGACCGGACACACCTATGTTGGAGAAAACAGAATTTATGTTTACCTGATAAATTTCTTTCTCCAACGGTGTGTCCGGTCCACGGCCCGCCCTGGTTTTTTAATCAGGTCTGATAATTTATTTTCTTTAACTACAGTCACCACGGTACCATATGGTTTCTCCTATGCTATTATTCCTCCTTAACGTCGGTCGAATGACTGGGGTAGGCGGAGCCTAGGAGGGATCATGTGACCAGCTTTGCTGGGCTCTTTGCCATTTCCTGTTGGGGAAGAGAATATCCCACAAGTAAGGATGACGCCGTGGACCGGACACACCGTTGGAGAAAGAAATTTATCAGGTAAACATAAATTCTGTTTTACTTATGGTTGCAAATACAATTTACTTATGGTTGCAAATACAATTTACTTATGGTTGCAAATACAATTTACTTATGGTTGCAAATACAATTTACTTATGGTTGCAAATACAATTTACTTATGGTTGCAAATACAATTTACTTATGGTTGCAAATACAATTTACTTATGGTTGCAAATACAATTTACTTATGGTTGCAAATACAATTTACTTATGGTTGCAAATACAATTTACTTATGGTTGCAAATACAATTTACTTATGGTTGCAAATACAATTTACTTATGGTTGCAAATACAATTTACTTATGGTTGCAAATACAATTTACTTATGGTTGCAAATACAATTTACTTATGGTTGCAAATACAATTTACTTATGGTTGCAAATACAATTTACTTATGGTTGCAAATACAATTTACTTATGGTTGCAAATACAATTTACTTATGGTTGCAAATACAATTTACTTATGGTTGCAAATACAATTTACTTATGGTTGCAAATACAATTTACTTACGGTTGCAAATACAATGTTTGCGTGTACTTTAAGTGAGCAAAGAATAGAAACTTTTAGACATGGGCAAGTATTTGTATTTCACAAAAGGAGCAAGATCAGAACAAGGAGTCTAGGAGTTGAGATCTCAAGTTGAAGGGTTGCACGTTCAGGATTAATTTGCACAAGCAAATGGTGGTTGATTCATGGCAGTGTTATACCCAGGACCTTTCTAGCGGGTGCACCACCCAACTAATTTTGTTGACCACTGGCCAAAATTTTAACTAATATTAAGCTAGAATTAGCTCATATTAGAAATATGCACACATAAGGCTGTCACGCGGATGAGGACTGTGCGCTACAGAGCTGGGTGTTTGGGGTTTGTGCCCCAGGACCATGCGCTACAGAGCTGGGTGTTTGGGGCTTGAGCCCCAGGACCGTGCACTACAGAGCTGGATGTTTGGGGCTTGAGCCCCAGGACCGTGCGCTACAGAGCTGCGTGTTTGGGGCTTGTGCCCCAGGACCGTGCACTACAGAGCTGCGTGTTTGGGGCTTGTGCCCCAGGACTGTGCTATGCAGAGCTGGGTGTTTGGGATCAGAGAGTGAGGTTTCAGCATAAGTGAGCAAGGTGTGTGTTTCTGTCTGGGCCATCTGACCTCTGTTTTACAAAGGCTGTTTAAAGTATAAATGTGTCACCTCCTGTTTAATTGCTAATTGGTGACATTCTTTTTGAGTTGTTTACAGAGCTTGTGCTCAGCATGTGAGGTGTGTACACTAGTGACCCAGCCCTCTGTTTGTAGTAATACTTTTCTTGTGGGATTTTTATTTTAAGCAAACACAGGTGTTTTCATATTGACATACGTCTTGCAATTATTCTTTACACAGCTGCATAGCAGTTTCATTTGATCTTCAGGTGTCGCCTCACTGTCACCTTCCAGTGAAGGAAAAGTGTGTAAATTTAGTTTTATTTATTTGTTGGATTTAAGAGGATCTTTTTTTATGCATGATAACATCAGTTGTACAAAAAACAAAGTGTAGTTTTTAGACTTGTGAAGCATGCTGCTGTCTAGCAATTAAGTTGTATGTCTTTATCAGCTAGTGAGCACTTCCTGTTCCCATATTTTTATATAAATATATATTTTTCATATACATAACATGACACTTGCTCCCCATATACATTATTATTATTAATAATAATAATATCTGTAACCTACACAGCTATCAACACGACTATATTTTCTCAAATGTCCACAAAAACTTCCCAAACGGCCCTCTTTGATCAACCTCTGACTTACATTTTCTATTCCAGGAGTTTTCAAACCTGTCCTCAAGCCGCCCTAACAGGTCAGATATTCAGGATTATCATGGAAGAGAGCAGGTTAATAACCATGTTTACTAATCGGCTGATTTAACCTGTGTTCCAGTCCAGATATCCTGAAAATATGGCCTATTAGGGAGGTCTGAGGACCGGTTTGAACCCTGGTCTGTTCCTATCTTTAATCCTTACCACTTTTTACTCCAAAGAAATCTCCTATGTTGCTCCTACTCTCTGGAACTCTTTACTCCGCACCACCAGACTGTCTCTGACTTTGTACAGTTTATGGGACTCAAAACCCACCTATTTAGAGAGGCTTAGCACCTCTTCTGTGAGTTCCTCATCCTCTGAGCCAACTAAATGTTGTAATTCCTAATTTTACGGCTACAACTATGTGACGAGCTTCCCCACACCTGTCTGCTCAACCTTCAGTCTTTAGATTGTAAGATTTGTAGTAGGGCCCTGTTCTTTATTTATCTTCTCTTTTTTACACACTATGGCTGTCATTGTGTCAGTAGCAGCACTATACAAATAAATTATACTAATAAAATAATATCAAACTGCACAGCAGCACTGCTATAATATCATCAATACAGATATTTATAAAAATAAACATGGCCCGTGTGAACGGTTTAGGACTAGTGTATATATATATATATATTACACAGTACACCCCTCACATGTTTGTAAACATTTTATTATATCTTGTCATGTGACAACACTGAAGAAATGACACTTTGCTACAATGTAAAGTAGTGAGTGTACAGCCTATATAACAGTGCAAATTTGCTTTCCCCTCAACATACGTCAACACACAGCCATTAGTGTCTAAACTGTTGAAACTGAGGATCTAAAAAAAAAAGAATTGTTGCTCTACATAAAGATGGCCTAGGCTATAAGAAGATTGCCAAGACCCTGAAACTGAGCTGCAGCACGGTGGGCAAGACCATACAGCGGTTTCACAGGACAGGTTCCATTCAGAACAGGCCTCGCCATGGTTGACTGAAGAAGTTGAGTGCACGTGCTCAGCGTCATATCCAGAGGTTGTCTTTGGGGAAGTAGACGTATAAGTGTTGCCAGCATTGCTGCAGAGGTTGAAGGGGTAGGGGGTCAGCCTGTCAGTGCTCAGACCATACGCCGCACACTGCATCAAATTGGTCTGCATGGCTGTCGTCCCATAAGGAAGCCTCTTCTAAAGATGATGCACAAGAAAGCCCGCAAACAGTTTGCTAAAGACAAGCAGACTAAGGACATGGATTACTGGAACCATGTCCTGTGTTCTGTAGAGACCAAGATAAACTTATTTGGTTCAGATGGTGTCAAATGTGTGTGGTGGCAACCAGTTGAGGAGTACAAAGACAAGTGTGTCTTGCCTACAGTCAAGCATGGTGGTGGGAGTGTCATGGCCTGGGCCTGCATGAGTGCTGCCAACACTGGGGAGCTACAGTTCATTGAGGGAACCATGAATGCCAACATGTACTGTGACATACTGAAGCAGGGCAGTATTCTTCCAACATAACGACCCCAAACACACCTCCAAGACGACCACTGCCTTGCTAAAGAAGCTGAGGGTAAAAGGTGATGGACTGGCCAAACATGTCTCCAGACCTAAACCCTATTGAGCATCTGTGGGGCATCCTCAAACGGAAGGTGGGGGAGCGCAAGGTATCTAAAATTCACAAGCTCTGTGATGTCGTCATGGAGGAGTGGAAGAGGACTCCAGTGGCAACCTGTGAAGCTCTGGTGAACTTCGTAACCAAGAGGGTTAAGGCACTGCTGGAAAATAATGGTGGCCACACAAAATATTGACACTTTGAGCCCAATTTTTGACATTTCCACTTAGGGGTGTACTCACTTTTGTTGACATTAATAGCTGTGTGTTGAGTTATTTTGAGGGGACAGCAAATTTACACTGTTATACAGGCTGTACACTCACTACTTTACATTGTAGCAAAGTGTAATTTCTTCAGTGTTTTTACTTGAAAAGCTATAATAAAATATTACTCTCAGGCTGGACCGGGTACACATCCTATGACCCTGCAACATGCACAAATTTTGTAATTTTCCTTGTTTGGGCCTTGCACCCAGGCCTGACTGGGGTTAACTGCCTGTGGCTCTGGTAACAGTGCAGCTTCCTGAGAGTGCTGGTTTGCACCCAGGGCTGTGCATGTTGCAGGGTCATAGGATGTGTACCCGGTCCAGCCTGAGAGTGCTGACCCCACCCATGTTTTGTATATGTTTGGGGAAATTACATAAGCCTGTGCACCCTCCATTTTTTCACAGTTGTTTGATTGTGAGCCTGCATTGTGTGGCTGTTTAGGGACCCAGGTTTATTTGGAAGAAACCTTGACAAGGTACCTGGGCTTTTCCCATTTGGCCAGATGCGGTAACTAATTCTTCCATTGCTGCTTTTTATCTTAGAGCTTGTGAGTGAGTGCTGGAGCCACACCATGTTTTCAGAGAGTCCTGTAATTCACCTGAAGTTGTTATTTGTGGGTTTTTCTTTGAAACCCGAACAATTTTCCTGGCAGTTATGGATGAAATTTTAGTTGGTCTACATGACCGTGGTTTGGTTTCAACAGAACCCCTCATTTTCCACTTCTTTATTAGAGTTTGAACACTGCTGATTTGCATTCTCAATTCCTTGAATATCTTTTTATATCCCTTTCCTGTTTTTTTTTTTTTTTTTATCCAAATTTAATTCCTAGGGTCATTCAGTTCACTCTCACTTTTTTTTATTTATTTTTTTATTGAGGATTTAGTATTGGCAAACAAACAATAACTTGCAGCAAAACTCAATAACAATGCTTTGTCAACAAAAGTTGTTTTACATATATCATGTTAAAAATCAATGCAAAGGATCTAGCTGCTTCCAGGGTACAAACAAATATAATGAGAATGCTTCTAGTACAGTGTATATGTGATATGACAGTATAATAGTAGAACCTTCTCCACCGCTCAGGAGGCCACTTTTGGACCTTGATTTATTTGTACCGAATTATCAAAAGAAGGTAACCTGGAATAGATGAGACCACTGATGGGTCACATAACAGAAACCTCAAAATTTTGTTTTATAATGTAGCACATTGTAGTGAATTGTAATAGGTGCATCTAACTTTTATTAACAACATCAACTAGGAATTGTCACATAGACTTCTTTTCTATAAACTTTATGGACATGTCTATTTTAATAAAGAAAAAAATTAGCATGTCTATTAGCTTCATGGACATGTTTATCAACTATTTACATAGGCTATAGGCTAGCTAAACAGAACTATAGAGGACTACACCTATTATATGATCCATAGGGTATATGAGCAAGACTAGTGGTCTGAGACATGCCCATGCGCTAGGACATGGTCTATGTGTTATATATAATATAAATAATATATACCGTATTGTGCCGCATATAGGCCGCACCTGAATATAGGCCGCACCCTTAATGTTTGGTGCCATTTTGAAGAAATTAAATTTTTAAAGAAAATATCTTCTCACACCTACAATACTCATATAATGCAACAAAGTTCCCAAATAGGGAGGCCCTTAAATGCACATTAAGCCAACAAACACTGTGTGTATAATGGCTAAACAAGTCAGCCTATCATGCGTCCATAGATTATGGATAAGTAAAGTACCAAAAGCTAAGTTAACACTCTTACCCACAAGCTGAGGCAATTTCTGTTTAACACCCGGTGCTGGATGTGTGGCTAACCGGACAACCCGGTCCCCTACGATTGTGGAATCCCCTTGAATGTAGCTGTGAGCGCTTCTTTCAGCAATAACAGGCACCTCCATATTCATCCTTAAGGTTACTCAGACTTCCGCACCGGGTAATGATGTCATCACTCAGCGGCCAATTCAGTGGGGTGGCGGTAGTGGATCACGATTAAGGGTAGAAACAAGTAATCACTGCTAATGGCCAAGTCTGGATTCAAATGAAAAATTGTAAGTGGAGCACTCACTTGTTGTAAAACTTCACTTTTATTTTGCCAATTTAAAAACTGCTTACACCACAGTCCATAAAACAAGCATCATAGAAGCCCAATCAATACAGATAGCTGCTATTTGCATCAATTGGGCTTCTATGATGCTTGTTTTATGGACTGTGGTGTAAGCAGTTTTTACTTTGGCGAAATAAGTGACGTTTTACAACAAGTACTCCCTTTGCAATTTTTCATTTGAATAAAATACCCATAAGGGTGCACCGGAAGATCGGCAGCACTGCGCATGTGCGATATTGCGATAAGCACCCGAATATAGGCCGCAAACCGCATATAGGCCGCACTGCAAATTTAAAGGTACAAATCAAGGGAAACAAGTGCGGCCTATATGCGGAACAATACGGTATATATATATATATATATATATATATATATATATATATATATATATATATATATATATATATATATATATATATATATATATATATATATACAAGAAAATTCAAGTTAAATCTGCTGTCATAGAAAACTTAGGGAGGGACAAAAAATGTGTATATATAAATATAACTGGAGGGTGTGATCATGGCTATTAGTTCTTACAGAGTCTATTGACTGCGTGGACATAACAATAGAGGATTATATTGACTAACCTTTTATATTATATAGGAGCAAAAAATAAGAAAAAAGAATAAGTCTCTGGAAATACCTATCTTCTATATAATAATTATAAACCTTCGTTTGTTGTCTCTGATGCCCTGCATAAAATGTTCTCAGCCATGGTGTCCCTTAAGGCCAAGAGTTGCTTAACCCACTCCTCTCCTGCAGAGCAACATTGAGTGACAATATTTCCAGTGCCAGTACACTGGGAGCTGCACGGTTGAAGGCCCAGTAGTATTAGGGTAAGCATCCAGTTCTCTAGGGAGTCTAGATGGTTGCAATGGTAGAGAATGTTCTTGACAAAGGATTAACTGCTACTAAGCTGGAGGTGCTCCTTTATAGACTATGTCAAGGCAGCTCCGATAAGGCACAGTCCCCGGAGACACCGTCTCCCACCTAGGAGGGTCGGCCGCTTCCTCCCCGGTAGTCGGTAGAGCTGATTCCAGGGTACACCACAACAGATGGCCATCCAGGGATGAGCTTTGTGCGTCCCATGTGGGTGGGGTTGACTGATAAGCAGAAATGCCTCTGTACTCGTGCCATGAAGACTCTGAGGCTTTCGGGCCCCGAATCCACGGGGCCAGGGAGGGGAAGTCAGAGTGAAGCACGTCTTTTATTGGGTTTCCCTCCTCTCCACTCGTCAATCTGTGTGATCCGGTTTATGTGGGAGATCGGGTGGTTGCAATTTTTCTTGCGCTGTTTCTTGTCGCATGACTGTACTTCCCAATGAATTAGGCGTGGTCAGTGTGGAGAAGGCTTGATCGATTCTCAGGAATATTTTCTCTTCGTACTCCTCCAGTAGTGTCTTAATAGAGATGTAGAACTCCTCCATATTCGGAAAATGTCAGCAGTGTTTGCGCAGCTTGTATTGAAAACTGCTTTACAGCCAGCATCCAGGGATACCGGCTGGGGGGTTGGTAAGGAGGCTGAAGCCTCAAGATTGTCTCCGGAATATTAGGGCTGCTAAGTAGTGTAATATATAGATCAGTCTATGCAGAATTCTTTCCCAATCTAGGATCTAGTGATTTGGGCTTTTCATAATTCCAAATATTGTGGATTTTTTTAAAAATATCCTGCAGAGTGGAGCAGCTCAAAATATTTCAACCTAAGATGACCGCTGCTCGGAAGTTCCCCCCCCCCATCCCTTTCCTGTTTTATACAGTTCAACTACTTTTTCCCGCAGATCCTTTGACAATTCTTTTGCTTTCCCCATGACTCAGAATCCAGAATTGTCAGTGCAGCACTGGATGAAAGATGCAAGGGTCTGTCAGGAGTCCAGAAACTCATTGACCTTTTTATACACACACACTAATTACAAGCAAACAGATCACAGGTGAGGATGGTTACCTTTAATAGCCATTCAAACCCCTTTGTGTCAACTTGTGTGCATGTTATCAGGCCAAAATCACCAGGGTATGTAAACTTTTGATCAGGCTCATTTGGGTAGTTGTCATTATGATTTTAAAAAGAGTAAACACAGCTGATTGATACAATACACTCCAAATAGGAGTGCGCAGTCTGTC